>NC_025998.2:26286102-26318032 GCF_000442705.2 Elaeis guineensis | reverse complement strand
ATAGGAGGATATTGATCTCTACGCTAGAGATCATGAGAAGAATCCCTTCTTTTTTTTTCTTCCTAAAACCCATGCACCAAATCTCTATACTAGAGATGTAAAAATTTTATCCAACTTTTGGACAAAGAAAAGAGGAGAAACCCATGTCCAAATATGGACAAAAGAGAGAGGAGAGTCTCCAACAACCAAACCTTTGGTTGTTGGTAAGAAAGAAGGGATTGAAGCACCTACTTACCTCACACCAAGGACCTATTCACCGTGCCCTTCCCTTGGATTATTCACGCACATCTTCCTTTCTTTTTGGCATCTCAATCTGATCCATATCTGGTTGGTTGCCAGCCCTCTCTTGGTCTCTTGTTTAAATAGGTGAAGAGTTTGATTTAAGGTAGGAGATAAGAATCCTATGAACCTTGGACTCTAGGTTTTTTTGTGCCACCAACACCAAGACCTTTTGTGCCCAAATTTCACATGGAAAGAAAAAGTTGTGAGGGCTTCTTACATGTTAATAACTTTTCCTTTTGGGTGTCCAAAAACTAGTTGGCGTGGGGCTGGTATGTGGCGCATGGAGGAGTTTTATCTTCATGGGACTCTTCTTTAAGGTGGCTGATTTAAACCAATTTAAATCCAACCAATCCTAATCATATTAGGAAACTGATTAAACCTAAATAGATAGAAAACTAAATCTAATTTGGAGCCAAACTATTTAGATTAGATGTTACCTAATTAGAGAAGGAGTCTTAGTCTTTTTGGACTCTCTTTTGGTGCTCGAGTCAAACTCAATTTAATCCTAATCTAATTAGGATTTGGTGCACCCATAAAAATAAAAATTTTAGTCTAAATAGAAATTCAAATATTCTTAGTTAGATCCTAGTCTAATTAGGAATTGAGTCAAATTCAAATCTTAATTCAATTAGGAATAAATCTCTCATACAATTTGGTTATCTCATAATCCAATTAGGTTTGATCAAATCAAATCCATATCAAGTCAAATTAAATCAAATTTAATTAGACTTGATTCAAGCCCCATAGCTCAATCAAATTGGACCACCTAGCAATCTAATTACTAATTAATCCTCCTATAACTCACTAACTCTTTAGCGAGTTATTTAATTGTAACTTTTATATTGGATTAATCATCAATCAAATTGATAATTAAATTCTATCATGATTCATAATCATAATTCAACCATCTGATCATCGAAAGCCTCTTTGTGTGTACCTCATAGATTCTATTCTGTCTAGTAGTGAGATATATTATGATCTCTATCACGATATCATTGAAACTCTTTTCAATGGGTCGGAACCGTTCCAATTTTGCCCACCAAGGATCATTCGATCATTAAGATATGATGCTCGTGGGTCTCACAATCCACCAATGACATCTAGCAGTATATAGTGGTAACTCAGCAGAATAAAAATGATGAACCTCTAGGTGCGGTTAACATATGATACAGTCCCTTATTGTGAGTTCCAACCAGATGGCAGGTCATGAATGAATCATCAAACCTCATCATCGGTCATATGATAGATTCAATCATCTCGAGTCTATATGTGATTCTCATAAAAAAAAATTTTCATCAATCACACTGCTATGGCCATAGTCTTAAAGACTCAGCTTCATAAATCACATAGGACTACTCCTTCTGTTAGGAATCGATAGATCCATTTAGATGCACATCCTACTCCTACAATGGATCAACTGTCACCCAACATCTACTACAAAGACTTATGAGACCCATATTTATGTGTAGTCAAACTCCAACAGTCTCACTGCGAGCAGCTGTAACACCACAGGTTAAAAGATCAGTCATATAATTGCAGTATCGAGAAAGTTACTAATGAGTGAGCAGACATCCATGTGACTTCTCGTGTTGGTCACGCTCAATGCTAGTTGTTCTCTAATAACCACCTGCACTCTTGCTCTAGTGTCACTACAACTGCAGACTCAAGACTCATCTATCTGAAGGAAGCGATCCGTGCATTGGTCTATCTGGATCAATCACTATCTCCATGATGATCCTATGATTAGGAGCAATTTAGGAATTAACCATCAACGACATATGTCTCAAATTCTCAACTCTTTGAGAATATATGTCATCATCTTATTAATCTCTTGGATGATTTATGGACACATAAACATGAATGGTAATATAAATACCCATAAAGTATAAAAATATATCTAGAAATATGATATGCGTCAGCTAAGATTGGCTTCTAGGGCATACATCCAACACTCTTCTCCTTTTCTTCTCACTAACCGAACCTATCTCCGACAGGATTGACCCCTAGCGGCAACCAAGACAAGACAACAGTAAGAGGCAGACGATCCTCTTCCAATTCTGAAGATCCAAACAAGAAAAAAAAAGAGAAGTGAGGGCCAGCGGTTCCCACCATCGTGCCCTCCTCCTCCCATGTCGTCACCATAGGCGGCATGAGGTCAAAGGCACCATTGGGTAGGCGGTGGTGACCATGATAGGTGGTCATTTTAGGTGCCTGTCTTTCCCTTCCTCCCATCAAAAAAAAATGGAACCACCAGCTCTTACTATCGATGGTGGGCAGCAAAGAGAGGTGGTGATCAGAGGTGGTGGTTGGACAAAGGCTGACGGGAAGGTATTGAGTGAAGAGGGGCACTGGTTTTTGCCCCTTCATCACCGACCAATCGAGAGGGATGAAACCCACTAACGGGTTTCAGGTATGGGTTTTGGGATCGATCCAAAATCCGGACCATATTTGATTATTTGGTTATATAGCAAATTTAAAGTTAAGCCCCTAAAAAATTACTTATCTAAAAATAGTCTAACAAAAATTATAGTTTAGTCCTTATAATGAAATCATAGTATAAAAGATCCCTATGTTACTATTTAGCCCCTACTGAAGTTTATTATTTTATAATAGTCCTTCAGAAACTTCATATTACTTCCTAAAAAAGTTCATATATGATAATAGTCTTCAAAAAATAAATTTTTGATATTTTTATAATTATGTGACATATTATGCCATTTTTTGAAATATTTTTGGAGACATAATAACTTGAAAAATTATTTTAAGATGTAATAGACCCTCTGGTAGCATGTGCTTTCGCTAGTTGTATATATATACATATTTTATATACTTTCAACTTTCCTTTAGGAGATTAAATGGTTAAAATCTAAATTATTTATTTGAATTGTACAAATCTATTATTGTGGCTTTGGAATGTGATATTATGCTGTAATATGATTAGTGGGGTGCATGTTGTTGAGTATCCCATTTTGGACTTGATCATTTGCAGGCATACATATGATTAAAGTATGTCCACTTATATTTGTTTGGATATTTTTTTTGTATGGATAATTTTGTGGGTTGGCATGAATATTTATCATCAAAGTGATTTATTTATATCAGTCCATGAAATTTTTCATCATGAGAGGGATATTTTCTAGTGATGGTATATAATGATCTACCCAAAAGGGGTTATTGTGTGTTTTAACTGAGAATTGCATGAAGCATGTTAAAAATAACTGATACTCTGCATAGACCTGAGGATACCAGTAATGGAGCCCTCTACAAGAGCCCACTACGATCCTAACTCTCTAAGGGCAGCAAACTTTATGCCCTAGGTTGCTGCGCATCCTGAACCCTATGCAGTGACCTTATTTATGTCCCCCTCGCTTCCAAGGACTTGAGACGCACCTCTAGATCTGACCTTCCACCCCCAACACCCTATGGTATCTTAGGGCTATCAGATTTGGACCTAAAACCTTGATGAGGAGTCCTTGTTGGACTAGGACTCCATGACAGCATCTCCAAAATCACAGTCTTTACTTGTGCACTCCATCTTGATCCCTACATATCTCTGATCTGAACTGAATCAGAGCCTAAACCTCTCCATGAGATCATCTAATCATCCTCTTAAAAATTAGAACATTGGAGCATCCAACAACTAGAGCTATATCACACAAGAGAGAGAGACCCTACAGCCTTCTGCAAAACTATAGCCTCTGCCCGTCTTCACCTTGTTATTCCTCTCCCAAAATCTTATTGATACTAGATCTGAAATCTTCTATTTGAAATCTAAAGATACCCTCCTTCAAGCCTTCAACAAGTAGAGAAAAGGGGGCATGAAGACCTAGAAGATGGTGACACAAAAGGTGATGGGGCACCTCCCTCCTCCTAACCCTAGGGCATCTAGGGTTTGAGGGAGGAGCCCCCCACTCTCGGGTTTCTTCTTTGCTTCCTAGGGTGGCGTGCAAACCAAAGAGAGAGGGAGAAGTTAGAGAGAAAAGGTTCTTTCATTCTCCATAAATTAGAACTACATACAATGTATATATAGTCATATACATGGATCAAAATTTTAGTCCAAAAACTCCTTAGGCTAACCCCATCCGAATGCACTCACCTAAACCCATGTACACCCATGGTCTGATCTGATCATCACTCAACTCCATGGACCCAAATCTGGTCCAAACTTGGATTAGCCCCTATGAGACCCATAAACTAGGGCCTAATAATTGTGGAGGGCTGAACCTCTACCCTAGGACCAAACTGGTCCTAGCCTTAGGACCCAAACCCATGGCTCCTCTCTTAGTCTCTCAAGGCTCGAAAGCACTACATATATGCCAACAATCTTCACCTTGGTGCCCCTAAGCCTTGGTAAACCTCCGTACGATCCTGCTGCTGCTGCATGCCCTGATAGCTCCTTGTGCAAACTTCCATCATCGATGCCAAACCCTTCATTCTTGGAGCTCCCCTAGAGGCCTCTGAGACAACTGCCTCCACCTAGACTGAAGATCCTTGCTTGTATCTGGGTACCCTCCTATGACCTATTGGCATCTTCCTCTTCTGCACCTGCACCAACTGTTGCTTCAGCTTCACCTGGAGGGACGGCAGCTCAAATCTTGCTTGGGCTCAAATCCACCTATCTCATCCTGAGGCTCACCTCAACCTCCTCATAAATATCTAGATTCTCTCTTACTGTAAACAACCCATCTGACATAGTCTCCCCAGAGCCATGGCTCTCTAGTGCCTGCACATCCCGCATAGAATCATGCTATGCATTACCATCGCTGGTGTTGAAAACTGGCTCCATCCCTGCACCCCTCGGCTCTAAACCTATGCCAAACCATCCTCCATCTGTGGAGGCACCTCTGATCGATGCTCCATCTGAATCACAACTCTTCCTGGTACCCTTGCAGAAGATAAAATTTGATCTGAGATCAACTGCCTAGTGCTGTCCTACTGGACCTCTTGCTGAACCTCTACCGTCGCTGCTACCGCCTCGGACCTTCTGCACTTTGTGGACCCCTACGAAACCATCAGAGGACCTTCTCCTCCTTTGAACCAGTTGTGACACTATGGATCAGCTATCTCCATCACCCCAAGGCTCCACAAATCCATGCTCTGGCCCACTGCTGAATGCACCCCAACTACTTCTCCACCCTCTAGCATCCGAAGGCTGTATAGTCTCTTTTTAGCTCCACCTCGATTATTACCTCTTGAAAAACCTCTTCTCTAGCACACCATACCTGTAAAACACTTCTTATCTACCAAACAGCCCCTAACACATGAGCATGCCCTTCTAACCAGCGAACTCCATCACCTGTCGTCAGACACCTCAGCCTTTCCTCCAAGACTGCCTCCAATCAAAGTTGGACCAGCAAAACATGCACCCAAACCTTCCATCCCAGTAAGCTTCCCTTCCCATCAAGTGTCTCAACCTCTACCTTCAACCGCTGCACCTGGTTAGCCGAACCACAGTAAAAACAAAGGTAGATCCGAGGTATACTGTGGAATAGGTGTGCAGATTTTATCTATTTATCTGTATGACATCTCCTTCATTTTCATGCTCCATCAGGTTCTGATACCATATTGAAAATCATCGATACTCTGCATGAACCTAAGGACATCAGCGACGGAGTCCTTTACAAGAGCCCACTACGATCCAAACTCTCTTAGGGTGCAGCCTTTACTTATGTGCATCTTGGTCCCTACACACCTCTACTCTGAAATCAAAGCCCAAACCTCCCCATGAGATCACCTGATCATCCTCTTAGAAATTAGGGCATTGAGGCATCCAACAACTAGAGCTATACTACACAATAGAAAGAGACCCTGCAGCCTTCTACAAAACTGCAGCCTTTGCCTGTCTTCACATTGTTCTTCCTCTCCCAAAATCCTATTGATACCAGATCTGAAACCCTCCATTCTAGATCTGAAAACACCCTCCTTCAAGCCTCCAATTAGCAGAGAAATGGAGGCATAGAGACCTAGGAGATGGTGGCCCAAAAGGTGATGGGGCACCTCCCTTCTCCTAACCCTAGGGCATCCAGGGTCTAAGGGAGGCACCCCCCCACTCTAGGGTTTCTTTCTTGCTTCTAGGGTGGTGTACAAATTAGAGAGAGAGAAAGTTAGAGAGAAAAGGTTTCTTTCATTCCCCACAAATTAGAGTTACATACAATGTATATATAGTCATATACATGGACCAAAATCCTAGTCCAAAAATTTTCTAGGCTAACCCAATTCGAATGCACTCACATAAACTCATGTACACCCATGGTCTGATCATACACTTAACCCCATGGAACCAAACCTAGTCCAAATTTAGATTAGCCCCCATAAGACCCACAAACCAGAGCCTTATGACTGTGGAGGACTGAACCTCCATCCTAGGACCAAACCAATCTTAGCCCTAGGACCCAAACTAGTCCTAGAATCCTCAAGCCAAGTCCATGGCTCTTCTCCTAATCTCCCAAGGCTTGAAAACACCACACATGTGCCAATAAAGTATTATGTCACGAGGGTGCTCTAACTTTCAAGGTCTGTCTGCCCAAAGGGGATAAGCTTCTAAATGCTAGGATATTGCTTATTATGGCTTCATGTGAAGAATACTTATGCATATTGCATATTCTATCCAAAGGGGAATATGCGATATTGTGTTTGGGCTCTTGTTTATAGCTTATCTTGTTAAAAGACTATGTTGTTTATATATATGCCTAATTGACCAATGTTTTACATTCCTACTATTTGATTGTACAATCTCATTCGGTGTTAACAATAACAATGTTATCGTTGAGGTCTAAACTGAGTCAAATTATAATAAGAGGTGGAAGCAAGATATGAAATTTGCTCTTGGGATTGCAGACATTGATCTAGCATTGCGTGAGAATAACCCTAATGATCTTAATGATTAGAGTGCATATGAATAAAAGAATTATTTTGCCAAATGAAAAAATTCTAATAGGCTTAACTTGATTGCTATTAAGAGATTTGTTTTCAAGCATCTTCTGAGTGGTCTGCTAGAGATCAATAACGTTAAAGAACTGTTTGATGCTATAGGATAGAGATATCTTATGTCTGAAAAATGCTGAGTCTGGATTCCTAATCAAAAAACTGACAATCATGAGATATGACAATATTAGGGGTGTCAAGAAATATATTCTGAAAATGGTTCATCTCCAAACCAAGCTTAAGGATCTCAAAATTGACTTGCATGATCCTTTTCTTGTGCCTCGTGCTTTGAATTCCTTACTTGCTAAATTCTCCCAAATCAAAACTTCATATAATACTCTGAATGAAATCTGGAGTGTTAAAGACTTGATCACCAAATGTGTTGCTAAGAAAGAAAAGCTTAAGAAAGAAAAGAGTGAGAGTGCCATTCTTTCCTTCCAATCCAAACCCCATTCTAGCAAGGATTTTGTGAATCAGAAAAGGCATAAACCTGCTACTCCTAGATAATCTCAAGGTGCTAAAGGACACGATAATAACCATGATCAGAATCATTTTGTAGGAGGCTCTAGAGCTGCCATTGGAAAAAAGGTTAGATATCTTTACTATAAGAAGAAAGGCCATATAAAGAGTCAGTGTCATAAGTTCAAGTCTTAGATATAAAAGAAAGAAAAATAGAAAGGTAAGCCCCTAGCTCTGGTTTGTTGAGTCAAATATAGTCAATGTCCCTATTGATTCATGGTAGATTAATAGTGATGCCACAACTCATATTACCATTTCTTTATAGGAATTTATAAGCAAATGGAAACCAAGTCTGAAGGAGGCCAAGCTTAAAATAGGAAACGATCTTGAAGTTGAAGTAGAATATATATGAGTTGTCAAGTTATCTTTAGAGTCTGGTTTTAAAATTTTCTTGCAGAATATCTTTTATGTACCTTCTTTTAGAAGAAATTTGATTTTCATTTCCTCTTTAGATAGGCTTGGATTTGGTTTTGATTTTTATGATGAAAAAATTAATTTGATGTTTAATTCTCAGATTGTTGGTTATGATAGTTTGAATGATGGATTATATAAATTATGTTTAGCTTGTGATAATCCTTACGCTTCTTTAAATTTTGAGAATGTAGTTGTAAAGTATTCTAGGATTAAAGATAGATCCTCTATGTTGTGGCACAAGCACTTAGGGCACATATCCTAAGAAAGAATTGATAGATTGATTGAGGATAACATCCTACCCATCTTTGATTTTGGGGATATGGAGACTTGCATTGATTGTATTAGGGGTAAATTGACTAAGACTAAAAAGAAATGAGCGATTCATAGTTCAGGCCTTTTGAAAATAATTCACACTGGCATTAGTAGACCTTATTCCTCTATAATCTGTGGTAATAAATACTTCATCACGTTTATTGATGATTTTTTTCAATATGATTATCTTTATTTAATTAAAAAAAATTAGATGCTCTTGAAAAGTTTAAAATTTTCAAAATAGAAGTTAAAAATAATTGAAAAAGGTCATCAAGATCGTGATATCTGGCCGTAGAGATGGGTGTTATGGCAAACATGCTGTGGTAGGGCAGTATATGAGTCCATTTGTCAAGTACTTACAGGATTATGGGATTATTACCCAATATACCATGCTTGATAGCCCTGAGTAGAATGGTGTGGCCGAGAGGCATTATCACATCCTTAAGGATATGATGAGGAGAATGATGAGTAGGTCTAACTTGTCTGAATATCTGTGGGGTGAAGCTTTTAAAACTGCCTTGTATATCCTTAACAGAGTTTCTAGTAAATCTGTACCTAAAACATCTTTCGAACTTTGGATTGGTAGAAAATCTAAAACATTTCTAAGTTTGGAGTTGTCATATAGAAGTAAGAATATATAAGCCCATAGAGACAAAAACTGACCCCAGAATCAATCGTTGTTATTTCATTAGATATCTAGAATATGCAAAGGATATAGATTCTATAATCCTGAGAGAGATAACAGAATTGTAGAGTCACTGACTGCTAAATTTCTAGAATTTGATATAGCTGATGTTGAATCTTTCAGAACTATTAATATTGACAGTAGTCAGATTGAGACTATTTTCATTCTTATATCTATATCACATGAGAATATAATTCTTGCATCCATTGATAGAGTGGATATTTAGACCCCTGATCCTTCTGCTCCTATTGAGAATCTTCAACCAATTTAGCCTACTGAGGATGTGCCATTAAGGAGATCTATCAGATAGAGGAGGTGATAAGTATAATAAATATCTCAATAAAAGCATCAAAATATATACTAATTGATCTTTATTTCTTAAGAATTGATGCTTTTGCTTATATTTTGTAGGAAAGATAATCACCAATGTAAAGATCTCGATTTATAGATTAAAAAAAAAATTAGGAGCAAATCGAACTCAAAACAAATCCTGAAAGGAGATTCAAAGTATCTCCAAAAATCAGCTCAAAAAAGCCCAAAATCAGCCCAAAAATTGGAAGCAGGCCGGCCAATTAACTGCTCGATCCAACGCGGTCCACAGAGCCACCGTGGTCCATGAAATAGCAGAAGCGATCCATCAAAATAGGGTGCGGTCTACTGCATGGTCCATGAGCTGGCACATGCCAGGTCTTCATGCAGCTCAGGGGAATAGTATTTTCGATCTTTTATCACGGTGCATAGGGCGGGCAGCTCTATTTTGCATGATCAGATAATTGGCATCGATCCTAGGTTTCATCAGACATCGGGAGCAGCTACCGACTGAAAGAAGAAGATATTTGCATGATTCGACAGTTCTAATTCAATTTGAGGAGTGATCCAATAGCTGGGAAGGCTGCCGACCTGATCTAGGAGTGTTTTAAGCTATTTTTGAGCCATTTGGTGGTGATCGGACGGCGAGCATGGGTTGAGGAGTTTGAACATGATTGAAAGCCCAGTTTTACTTGATTTCAGCTAGATGTTTGCTCTTTTTAAGGGGACTATAGGAGAACAGAGAGGAGAGAGCAGAGGCAGCAGAAGTAGGGCAACAAAGAGCAGAGCAAGCAGCAGTAAGCAAATTTTTTTTTTCCTATTGTTTTAGGCTTTGAAAAAAAAGAGAGAATATGGAGGAAGTGATGAAGATCTTTATGCATGGCTAGATTCCTCCAACTTGGAAAAATGATGAAGCCCGTAAATGGGTTCTTATTTTCTTTTTGTATTTAATTTTCGTGCAATAAAATTATACTTTTATTTTATATCTTTTTATTTTCTGAGGTATTTATCTAGCCTGCATGGCTTATACCCTCTACTAACGTGTCATGATCTCCGAATATGATATGTGCACTATCAGAATACTGAATATTAGCAATGGTATTAGCAATGGAAAAAAATTCTATTGCTAATAACATCTTTTAACCACCACAAAACTAACCAAAAATATTACCATCGCTAATACTATTAGCGACACCAGTTTAATTATTAGTGATGGCAAAAGTCATCTTTAAAAGTGTTTAAATTTTTCAAATTTTTATATAATATTTAAATATAAAAAATTATTAACGACGGTGAATTGGGGTTATTAGCGATGAAAATCTTGTCATCGCTAATAATTATTTTTAAAAAAATTGAAAAAATATTTTAAAAATATTTTTTTAAAATATTATTAGTGATAGAAATAATGATGGTGATACTTTTCTTTCACTAATAATCTAAAAAATTATTTAGATTCAATTCAAATCTAATTCGAATCTGATTCGAATCCAATTCAAAATCCTATCAAACATAATTTAATTTGGCTTTGAATCCAAGTCTTACTTAGATTATAAAATATAATTAGCTTCAAATTAAGTTAATAATAATTTAATTTAATTTAATTTAAATCAGTTAGATAAAAATAATTTTTAATTTGGATTCAATTCGAATCTAATTCGAATCCGATTTGAATCCAATTCAAAATTTTATCAATCCTAATTCAATTAGATTTTAAATCTGAGTCCTATTTGGATTTTAAAATCTAATTACCTTCAAATTAACTCAAACCTAATTTAATTTAATTTAATTTAAATTAATTAGAAGAAAATAATTTTTAATTTAAGTTCACTTCCAATCTAATTCGAATCCGATTCAAATCTAATTCAAAATTTTGTCAAACTAATTCAATTAGACTTTGAATTTAAGTCCTAGTTAGACTATAAAACCTAATTACCCTCAAATTAAGTCAATCTTAAATAAATTTAATCTGATTTAAATCAATTAGAAGAACATAAGTTTTAATTTGGATGTAATTCGAATCCAATTCGAAATCCTATCAAACCTAATTTAATTAGGCTTTGAATCTAAGTCTTACATAGATTATAAAATCTAATTAGATTCAAATTAAGTCAAATTTAATTAAATTAAATCTGATTTAATTCAATTAAGATTTGATCTATGATTCAATTCGAATCCAATTCGAATCTGATTCAAATCTAATTCGAAATCCTGTCAAACCTAATTCAATTAGACTTTGAATCTAAGCCCTACATGGATTATAAAATCTAATTAACTTCAAATTAAGTCAAATCTAATTAAATTAAATTTAATTTATGTTAATTAGGACTTGATCCATGATTCAATTTGAATCTAATTCAAACCCGATTCGAATCCAATTTGAAATCCTGTCAAGTCTAATTCAATTAGACTTTGAATACAAATCCTAATTCAATTATAAAATTCAATTAGTCTTAAATTAAGTTAAGCCTAATTAAGTTAAATCTGATTTAAATAAATTAGAATTTGATCCATGATTCAATTTGAATCCAATTCGATCCCAATTCGAATCTAATTCAAAATCTTGTCAAACCTAATTCAATTAGGCATTGAATCCAAGTACTACTTAGATTATAAAATCCAATTATTCTCAAATTAAGTCAAATATAATTAATTTAAATATAATTTAAATTAATTAAAACTTGATCCATGATTCAATTTGAATCCAATTTGAGTCTGATTCGAATCTAATTCGAAATCTTGTCAAACCTAATTTAATTAGGTTTTGAATCCAAATCTTATTAGAAATATTAAAATCTAATTATCTTTAAATTAAGTCAAACCTAATTAAATTAAATCTAATTTAAATTAATTAAAACTTTATCCATAAATTAATTAAGCCCAAAAATTTAATAAAACTCAATAATGAGTTTTAACCACCCAAAAAATGATCAAAAAGAAAAAAAATTTAATATTAAAAAAATTTAATAGTATTAGTGATGAAATAATTTATCATCATTAATAATTTTGAAAAAATATTATTATATAAATTTTGAAAAAATTTAATATTAAAATTTAATATTTTAAAAAAATTAATAGTATTAGCGACAGCGGATGGATATTAGCGATGAAAACTATCGTCGCTAAAATTTTGATACATAAAATAGAGTTTTATCGACCGTATTAACGATGGTCATTACCGTCGGTAATAATCTAGCTAAAAAACACCCCCAGCCCATCGGAGGGAAAAAAAGTTCCACACTCATTCTCCTTTTTCCCGCAAATCCCCTCTCATTCTCTATCTTTCCGACTTTTTCCCACCTTGTCGGTGCTTCCTCCTGACCGGTGGCAAACCCCTTCCCTTGTGCGTCCTTCCTGACATTCCCTACTCCCCACGTGTCCTCCTTCCCGACCCCGCTAACACCTTCTATGTCGTGGCCCCGAGCCTACCGCCCCGACCCCGCAGCACCCGCAACTACTCCGATCTCGTAGGTGCCTCCTACAATGTGGCCTCGAGCCAGCCACCCCAGCCCCACCTCACTCGTAGCTGCCCTAACCCTGCCGGTGCCTCCTATGCCGTGGCCCCGAGCCAACTGCCGTGAACCTGTCTCGCCTGCGGCTACCCTGACTTTGCCGGTGCCTCCTATGCCACGGCCCCGAGCCAGCCACCCTGGCCCCACCAACACCTCCTATGCCGTGGCCCCGAGCCAGCTGCCCCGACCCCACCTAACCCATGGCCGCCCTAACCCCACCGACCGAACCCTGTGGCCCTTGCCTCGCCGGCCTCCCCATGGCCCCATCCCCACCAGCCTGACCATGCGGCTCTTGTCCCACCAGCCCCAGCCCACAGCCACAACCCTACAGCCCCTACCCCGTGGCCCCATCCCCGCACCAGTGCGCCTATTATTGTGAGTATTAGCAACGGCAGGGGCCGTATCAATTAGATGCATGAGACTTGGGGTTATGTTATGGCCTCTTTTTCTTCTTTCCATATGATATCTTAAAGCTGATAGGTGCCAATAGATTTTGGTTGCTATATTTTTATGTTGCCTTCTTATTTTCCCTGATGATGATCCAAACTAAATGGATATTGAAGGGACTGGTCTTTTTTTCTTCTTCCCATATGATGTCTTAAAGCTGATGGGTGCCAATGGGTTTTGGTTGCTATATTCTTATAGTTGCCTTCTTATTTTTCTTGATGATGATCCAAACTAAATGGATATTGAAGGGATTGGCCTCTTTTTCTTCTTCCCATATGATGTCTTAAAGCTAATGGGTGCCGATGGATTTTGCTTGCTATATTCTTATGGTTGTCTTCTTATTTTCCCTAATGATACTTCAAACTTAATTAATGGATATTAAAGGGAATGGCTTCACAAATTGCTATGGGCTCTTTTTCATATTTCCATATGATGTCTAAAACCTCATAGGTGCCGATGGATTTTGCTTGCCATTTTCAAGGACAATAGAAGATTTTATGCAATGAGAACTGATCTCTTCTTCTGCATGTTCGGAGTCCTACATTCTTTTTCTCCCTTTAAGAGGTCATTAGCTTTGGAGCAGCAATTTGCTGGTACACTATGGACTAAAACTTACCTTCCCTTAAACACCCCCACAAATAGTAATTTTCTTGGCATCCTACAAGTCTAGAAAGTCATGGACTGGAGCTCCACTTGCCTAAATATCTATTTATTTTTACTAGATCAACTTGATGCCTCTAGTAATATTATCCTTGATCTGTGGCAGATAACGCACCACAGCAGACCTATTCCTAGACCCACCAATCGATATTGATCTTTCATTAGAGAGATCAGATATTATGTAAGATTATTAGTTAGCATCTGCAACGATCAGCAAAAAAATAATTCCCATCTAATAGTACATGATAATATGTTGGTTTGCATGGCTACAAAGATAACAGTCAAACTCCGTTGGTTGAAAATACTTGTGACAAGTTGTCTTTCATCGAAGAAGAACTACTTGCAGAAACTAGGATGCTCGAAAGAGAACTAGAATCGTACATCATCAAGATTTGGGCAAAAGTATCCTATTAATATAGTCAAATATCTTTTTTCTGATTTATGTTTCAGACTAATATTGCTCATTTTTTCTTTAGTCATAAATTATGCACGTTACTTTTTTGAAAGTGGTACAAAGTTAAGATATCATGATATACAATTAAATAACTATGATACATAGTTATTTTATTTTGGTACACAGTTAATACAATATGATACATAGTTATTTTTACTTTCAGAGATAATAGATCATATCTTTCTGAGGCCAGAGCCATCACAGTTGAAGAGAGAGCACTAGAGGAGAGAGCTCTCATGCAGCCAGCTCACATGATTCTACGGCACATATGCCATGTGGTAAACTCTAATACTTTAGTTATTTTGAGCCAGCGACCTTAGAGCCTCCTAAATGCCATCCACGATACGATCGTGGAGCTTCTCTAGGACCTACAGCTACACGACCGACTGGACTCGTCATCCCAGCTATCACATCAAATAATTATATTACTAAATTCTTTTACTTGTTTTAAATTTTTATATTTAGAAGCTTCATATATTTAGGTTTGAGTCTGAAATAGGGATCTAGGAGCTAAAAATTCAATCTAACCATCTAATCAATGAGTTGGAGGTGTCTATAGTTTCATATCATCGAATGAAATGTGTAGGAATATATCGAAAGATTTACCTCCGTATCAAAAGATACACCTCTATATTAAAACTTACTAATATTATTTTATTTTTTTCATTATAGGATGTTGGGACATCCAGCTCTTATCTACCAACTACTGGAGAGGAGCAGGAGGAGGTGGATGACGATGAGGATTGGACCTAATTTTTTTTTATTGATGTATTGTATTTTTTCTGATACTGCTTGTAAAAAAAATTGAATAATTTATATTTTTAATATAATATAATTAGTTTTTAATTTTGATTATCATATTAGCTTTGGATTTTAATTATAATAGATATTAAAAACTATAATTCATTATGACTAATTAAATAAATTTTAAAAATATTATTATTAATTTTTTAAAAAAATAAAATTAATTATTAGCAATGGTATTAGCAATGAAAAATATCGTCGCTAATACTTATTAGCGACGGCATTAGTGATGATAATGCCATTGCTAATATTTTTTTAAAAAATTTATTTAATTTAAAATTTTAAAAAAATTACAAATGACATTAGCGATGGCAAATTCTGTCGTTAATATTTTTAAAAAAATTTTAAAAAAATTAAATTAAAAAATTAAAAAATAATTAGTGATGAAATTTTTTCATCGCTAAAGTCGTCACCCATAATTTTTTTTGTGACAACTAAGATTTCCATCGCTAATAAAGATATTTAGCGATCAAGTTCTTTTAGATTGACTGTTACAATGAAATTAGCAATGGCGAGATTATTAGCAACGGCATGTGGACTATTAGCGATGGTAACTAGCTGTCGCTAATAGTCTGAATTCTTGTAGTAGTGCCTAAAAGAGATAAATCATAGTATATTAAATTAAACTCTATATCTTGTAATTAGATTTAGATAGTTTATACTCCAAACAGATGAGCTGTGATCTACGAATATGGTCCGAACCTCTTAGAGATAAACTATACTAATACCCTAATTACAAGTATTAATATTATAATATAAAAAAAATAAAATCCATTTTGCATGGTAGATTCAAAATTTTTGAATTATCTCTCTGACTTGTTTTCATTCACAAATTACTTTAAACTTGCAGTTTAATTCTTTCTGTTTTATTTTTAAATTCTTCCACAATCAATTCTCTTTTATTACTTCTTCATAAAATAATTGCCCTAGATCTCCGAAGATGCAATCCTGACTCACTCTATCTATATAGTTTAAGTTGATTTTTATTTTTAACCACTTACGATAGCGATCAAATTTTTGACACCATTACCGGAGATCTAGGCATGATTATTTTTTTTAAAAAAAAGACTTTACAGCTTTCTTTAGTCTTATTTGCTTTCTTAGTTAACTTCTTTAATAATTATTTTTTTTAGTTGCCTTATTTTCTAAATTACCTTTTATTCTTGTTAGCAAAAAAAATAAAAATATAAAAAAATTAAAAAAAAACTTTCAAATTTGCTTGGACATCTTGTCTCTTTGTATAAGCATCTTCATAACACACCTTAAGGGCACAAATTCTAAACAAGATAAGGTAGGAATTTCATCATCCTTTCTAGGTTCACAAATCACCATCCTTTATATTGCATTGATCCAAATCTTAACCTAAAATCAATTAGATGTTGGCCCCTAAGGACTCTCAAGCTCAATAAGATAAGAGACCTTAAGAGTTGGACCGATTTAGGGTTAGTCAATTTAACTGGTATCTAGAAAAATGGTTCAGGGATAAGATCCTGAAGGATGGTGGTTATTTAATTGGTTCCATTCGCTTATCTAGCTAATTTTAATTGACATCTAAGAAAAGCAATGGGGGGATCCCCATCAACTTTACACTTATTTGATCAGTTGAGTGGCTAATCTTTTACTTGGAGTGCTCAAAGGCAACCTTGACAGTTAGGAGCTATCTAGATCTAAGGTAACCCTTAGCTAGGATTGATTACATAACTTGATTGCTAACCCATAAATATTAAACCTAACAACACTCTTTTCTATCATCTCTATATTTAGGACTCCTTAGGACTCATCTTTAGAACTCTCTTCTCATCTATCTCTCCTTCCTCTTCTCTCTTCTTCCATTTAAAAAAATTACAAAAATAACTAAAAATTTTCAACTTCTTTCTTGGACAAGGATATCTGGATGATTAGTTAGAATTGAGTTGAATCCTACATCAAGTCCAGTAGATCTTAAGCCCACCATAGGTGAACTCGAATATGAACCATGGGTCTTGAAAGACCTTTGCTACCCAGTTGGGTCAGCCCAACCCTCATGTATCCAACTACCATAAATCGATGCTAATTTTAAAATTAAACCCCAGATCATGAATATGCTTTTCAAATTCATCGGAATAGAAAATGCATATATTTTTTTAAGAGAATTTGAGGAAGTATGCACCACGATGCGACTCCAACAGCTCACTAAGGATGCTGTTAAACTTAGGCTCATCAATTTTGCCCTCAAAGATAGTGCTAAAAAGTGGTTATATAGTTTTTTTAACCAATCCATAGCATCATGGGAGGGTTTTATTAAAGTGTTCCTGAAGAAATTTTTTCCACACCATAAGACTGCCAAATTTAGAAATGAAATTAATCAATTTTATTAATTACCTGGTGAGTCTTTTTGGAAGTACTTCGATTGTTTCAAGAATCTTTTGAGTTAATGCCCACACCATGGAGTAGAGACTTGGAGACTGTGCCAAATCATTTACGAGGGACTGGACCCAAACTCCAGAACAATGCTAGAATCAATGTGTCAGGGTCAGTTCATGAACAAAGAGCCTATAGAAGCCTGGCAATTTCTAGAGGACCTAGCAAAAAAGAGCTTACAATGGGACATAACTAGTAAACCTGAAAAAACCACACAAGCAAGAGGTGGTATGTACCAAACCCCAACATCCCTAGCTGAAGAGGCTAAATTTGCATCTTTGATCCATAGGATAAAGGCCTTAGAACTCAAGGGACATGCTCCTGTAAATCAAGTAAATCAAGTGTCTGCACCCATATGCAATGGATGCAGTGACCCAAATCATGTAATGAGAGAGTGTCCCTACCTCATGACCCAAACTGAAAATGGTTATGCATAGGTGAATGTAGCCTATTAGAGATCTATCAATGACCCCTATGCACCAACCTACAAGCTAGGATGGAGGAACTATCCCAATTTTTCTTGGTCACTAGGGTCAAACTCAAGTAGACCTACCTTCAATCAGCCCAACCCCATGCCCACTTAGTCACTGAATAACCCACCAGGTTTCAGCAATGATCAAAGGCTTAATACACTAGAAAGAGAGTTAGGGATTTTATTGAAATCAACTTCTGAAAGCACAAATACCTTCAATGATTTCATGAAAGCCACGACAAATTTTATGCAAATCATAGGCCAGATGCTGACAGCCAATACCCAAGTGATAGCCTGATTGGAAATGTGATTAAGACATTTGGCTAGCACCATCAGCAAAAGAGAAAAAGAAAAATTATCAAAACAACCAGAGCCTAACCCAAGAGCTTAACCCAGTCAGCAATCCCAACTTGAAGGTCGACTCAACCATGTAAATACAATTCACACCTTAAGGTCTGAAAAATAAATAAACAATCATGTGGGTACATATGAAGATCAAGAAAACCCACCATCTGAACCACCTCGTAAATAATTGATTTATCAGATCGAGTCTAAGGAGCCCGAATCAATAGAGGTTGACGAACATCATCCACTAATCCTGTAGTTCTTTTTTCAAAAATAGACTTAGGTCCAATAGACACTCAGCCCATATGGATCAAATCTTAGAGATGTTTAAACAAGTAAAAATAAATATCCTTCTATTAGATATGATCCAACAAGTTCCCACGTACGCCAAGTTTCTCAAAGACCTATGCACAAAGAAGAAGACTACCAATATTTCCAAAAAAACCTTCTTAATGGCCAGTGTTAGCTCATACCTTTCAAGCCACATGCCAGTCAAGTACAAAGATCCAAGATCTCCTATAATTTCTTGTGTCGTTAGAGAAACCATCATCAATAGGGCCCTGTTAGACTAAGGGGCTAGTGTGAACATCTTATCTTATTCGGTCTATGAAAAACTATAGATAGGAGAATTAAAGCCTACAAAAATTACATTGCAATTGGCAGACCGATCAATAAGGATCCCTAAGGGAGTTATGGAGGATGTGCTAATCAAAGTCAGCAATTTTATTTATCCTGTGAATTTTATGATCCTTGAGACTAAACCAGTGTCTAACCCAAAAGGTCACATCCGAGTCATCTTAGAAAAATCATTCTTAGCAGCTACCAATGCCCTAATCCATTGCCGCAATGGACTCATGAAGCTCTCATTTGGAAACATGTCCATTGATCTTAATATTTTCAATCATGAAAATAAAAAGGACCAACTCGTTGACGTAAACTTGATCCAGGATGAGATTTATGAGTCCATTGACTTGGAGGAAGAAGATTTTAACTATAATCTCTGGTTAGACCAAGAATCTGAAATTGATTATGAAATTTTCACATCCAATGACCAGAGAGTTCATCCATAATGGCAACCACCTGTCAAACCACTTATAAGAATGGATGAACTAATATCCAAACCATCGATTGAGGAAGCACCGAAACTATGACTCAAAACACTTCTCGAACACCTCAAATATGCATATCTAAGTCCATCAAAAAATCTGCTCGTAATCATTGCATCAGACCTAGATCAAACCCAAGAGGAGGAACTTTTAGCTATCCTCAAAAAAAATTAGGAAGCCATAGGCTGGACCATGGCTGACGTCAAAGGAATCAGTCCTTCAATTGTCCAACATCGAATCCATTTAGGGAAGGAAGCCAAGCCAATTAGAGACCCCCAAAGGAGGCTTAACCCAGCTATGAAGGAGGTAGTGAAGAAAGAGATTCTCAAGTTACCAAATAATGAAATTATCTATCCCATTTCAGATAGTTCATGGGTTATCCCAATTTAAGTAGTGCCTAAAAAGTCAGAGATAACAGTGGTCCAAAATGAATCAAATGAGTTAGTACCGACCAAAGTCCAAACTGGATGAAGAGTCTATGTTGATTATAGAAAATTGAATGCAGCTACAAAAAAGGACTATTTTCTCCTACCACTCATTGATCGGATGTTGGAGAGATTAGTCGGACATGAATTATATTATTTTCTTGATGGATACTCCGGCTTCAACCAGATTTCTATAGCACTAGAGGACTAAGAGAAGACCACATTTACCTGTCTATTGAAAACTTTTGCCTACAGATGCATACCCTTTAGCTTATGTAATGCTCCATCTACTTTCTAAAGATGCATGATCAGCATCTTTTCTGACATGATCAAGAGATTTCTAAAAATATTTATGGATGATTTTTTCATCTTTGGCTCCACCTTCTCCGAGTGCCTACATCACTTAAGATTAGTCTTAGAAAGATGTAAGGAGAAATATTTAGTGCTTAATTGAAAAAAATACCTATTCATGGTCAAAGAAGGCATACTACTTAGCCATCTTATCTCAAAAAAGGGCATTGAAGTGGACAAAGCCAAAGTAGACCTAATTACAAATCTTCCACCACCCAAATCAGTTAAAAAAATCTACTTATTTTTAGGATATGCTGGATTCTATAGGAGGTTCATCAAGAATTTTAGCAAGATAGCTCGACCATTGATCAATCTTCTTCCTAAAGAAGTAAAATTTGACTTCACTTCCAAGTGCCTTGAGTCATTTGAATATCTTAAAAAGGCACTGACATCCGCACCCATCATTCACCCACCTGACTGGACTCAATCCTTCGAACTCATAGGTGATGCATCTGATCACGCCATCGAAGCTGTTCTAGGATAGAGAATCGATAACCTACCGTGAGTAATTTACTATGCCAGTAGAACCCTTAATGATGCACAGCTTAACTACTCTACAATTAAGAATAAGTTTTTGGCTACTGTCTTTGCCCTAAAAAAGTTTAGATCTTATTTGGTTGGATCACACGTTATTGTATACACTGATCACTCAGCCATTAGACACCTCTTGTCAAAGAAAGATACCATGGCATGCCTGATCTGATGGATTTTACTTCTTCAAAAATTTGACTTAGAAATCAGGGATAAAAAAGAAACTAAAAATATAGTAGCTGATCATTTATCTCGATTGACAGATACGCCCTCTAATGAACCATCAATAGAAGAGTCTTTTTCTGATGAACAACTATGTCCGTGACCATAAAACTATGGTACACTGATATTGTCAATTACTTAGCCACGGATAGGATTTTCTTTCATTGGACCACTCGGGATAAACATAAATCTTTGCCCAAGTAAAGTATTTTATTTGATACGATCCATATCTATTTAAATAATATCCTGACCAAATTATTAGAAGGTATGTTCTAGACCATAAGATCAAAAGCATCCTATCCTTTTGTCATGACCAAGCCTATGGTGGCCACTTTTGATCTAAAAAGATTGCCACAAAAGTTCTGCAATCTAGATTCTATTGACCTAATCTATTTAAGGACGTACATGAGTACTACAAAAGCTGCGCTATGTAGCAACAAGTAGGATGGATCACAAAATGAGACATGATGCCATTAAATCCGATCCTAGTTGTTGAGATTTTTGATATGTGGGGAATCGATTTCATGGGACCATTTTCAAAATCTTTTAGAAATGAATATATCTTGGTGGTTGTTGATTATGTGTCAAAATGGATAGAGCTACTCCATATAGATCGAATGACAGCAAAATTATTGTCAAATTCCTAAAAGAAAATATCCTTTCATATTTTGGTATTCCTAGAGCCATCATAAGTGATCAAAAAATATATTTTTGCAATCGATCCTTTACATTCTTGATGAAAAAGTATAATATCATCCATAAATTGGCCACACCCTATCATCCACAGACTAGTGGGCAAGTAGAGATTTCAAATCATCAAATCAAACAAATCTTAGAGAAGACTGTGAGCACCAATAGAAAAGATAGGTCATTGAAGCTAGTGGATGCTCTTTGGGCATATCGCACTGCCTTCAAAACCAATTGAAGAATGTCTTCGCATAGGCTTGAGTTTGGTAAAGCATGTCACTTGCTAGTCGAGCTTGAACATAGGGCTATGTGGGCCATCAAATAGTAGAACATGGACTTAGACAAAGCTGAACAACATAGGAAGTTACAATTTGATGAACTGGAGGAAATCAGGAATGAGGCATACGAAAATGTTAAAATATATAAAGAACGAACTATGATATTTTATAATCGAGCAATTTTTAGAAAATTATTTTCATCTGATCAAAAAGTTTTTTTTGTATAAGTCTAGGCTACATTTATTTTCTAAAAAACTAAGATCTAGATGAATCGGACCCTACATAGTAAAAGAAGTTTTCTCACATAAGGGTGTAGAGATTGAGAATCCAAGTAATTGTGCCATTTTGAAAGTAAATGGACAACAATTGAAACCATTCTTGGAGTTGCCTACTGAAGTTGTGGAGGAGGCCATGGTTCTCCATGAGCCTATTTATACTAACTGATTCTGTATCAAGGGTTTAGTCCGACTGAAGACTTTAAACTTTAGTACTTTTTGAGAGATAACCAAAATATTTTATTTTTTCTATCCTTTGCTTTAGTAATTTTTTTTTAAGAATAATGGATCGCTTTGCATGGAAGCACCTATCAATGAACGAGTATATTTAGTCCAGGTGGTATCTTTCTTTGTTTTATTTATCTGTCTCTATTTTATTTTTCTTACTCCATTGAAGATAATGAAAATTAAGTTGGGGGTGAGGATAATAATAATAATAATAATAATAATCTTTGAATAAGTAAGTAATTAATGTTTAGGCACATAATTATCCTAGATTTGAGTTGAATCAAATAAATTTTAAAATAGTAATTGATGTTTATCTAGAAAATTTTTGAGATACTGAGAAATCAAGTATTAAAAAAATCTAATAAATGGTTAAATTTAGAATAAAAATTATTCTAGCATTTCTAACTCTCCCTACTAGTATCAAAGAAGAGTCCCCTTTTTATAAGTACAAGTAATGTATCTATATATTCCTTCATAAAAAAATAAGAATAAGTTCTGAGTATTTTTCAACGAGTAACCAGACTTCTTTGCCTCAGGAAGTATTGAATCTCACATCAAAAAGTAAAAAATACAAAATAATTTTACCCTTTGAAAAAAAAAAGAGAAGGCAAGTTCTAAATATTAGTCTCCTACTAAGTAACCGAACCTCTTTGCCTTAGGAAGCATTGATGTTCCATCAAAAAGTGGGCAATGTGAAGATGCCTCTTTTGAAAAAAGAAAAAAGCAGGAGACAAGAGTTACTTTGCACTTACTTATATTAAGGTAGACCATTTGGAGATGAAAGTAGGAATTGATCTAGAAAAGGCTTAGAAATAATTTTTGTTCTTTATTTAACCACCATATTAGTGAGTATTAATACCCCTATGACCTATCTCAATAATATTCTTCTGAATATCAATGGACTGTTTAGAAAATTACTTGATAAAATATCTATATCAGAGTATGATGGTATCTAACACTAATTCCTTTTTTTACTCGACGATGAGCAAAGCTTAAGTGGGGAGTTGTGATAAGTATAATAAATATCCCAATAAAAGCATCAAAATATATACTAATTAATCTTTACTCCTTAAGAATTAATGCTTTTACTTGTGTTTTACAAGAAAAATAATCATCAATGCAAAGAGCTCAATTTGTAGATTAAAAAAAAAATTGGAAGCAAATCAGACTCAAAATAGACCTTAAAAGGAGATTAAAAGTATCCCCAAAAATCAGCTCAAAAAAGGTCCAAAATCAGCCCAAAATCAAAAGCAAACTGGCTCAATTAATCATTCAGTCCACCGTGGTCCACAGAGCCACTGCAGTCCATGAAATAGTAGAAGCAGTCCACCAGAACAAGGCACGGTCTATCATGCGGTCCATGAGACGGTACATGTCAGGTCTTCATGTGGCTCATGAGAATAGTGTTCTCGATCTTTTATCATGGTGCATAGGATGGGTGGCTCTCTTTTGTGTGATTGGATGGTTGGCATCGATCTTGGGTTTGAACAGATGGTCGAGAGCAGCTGCTAGCTGAAAGAAGAAGATATTTGCACAATCTAGTAGCTCTAATTCAATCTGAGGAGTGATCCAATGGCTAGGAAGGCTACTGACCTGATCTAGGAGTGTTTTAAGCTATTTTTGAGCCATTTGATAGTGATCGGATGGCAGACATGGATTGAGAAGTTTGAACACAATTGAAAGCCCAGTTTAACTCGATTTCAGCCAGATTTTTGCTCTTTTTAAGGGTACTGTGACAGAACAGAGAGGAGAGAGCAGAGGCAGTGGAAGCAAGGGAACAGAGAGCAAAGCAAGCAGCAACAGGCAAATTTTATTTTTTTTAGCTATTGTTTTATGCTTTGAAAAAAAGGGGAGAATATGGAGGAAGTGATGAAGATCTCTATGCATTGCTAGACTCCTCCAACTCAAAAAAGTGATGAAGTCTATAAATGGGTCTTTTTTTTGTATTTAATTTTTATACAATAAAATTTTACTTTTATTTCATATCTTTTTAATTTTTGAGGTATTAATCTAGCCTGCATGGTTTATACCCTCTACAGATGTACCGTGATCTCAGAATATGGTACATGCCTGGGAGAGATAGATCATAGTATGTTAGATTAAATTTTATATCTTATAATTGGATTTAAATAGTTTATACTCCAAATAAATGAGCTGTGATCTATGGATATCTATGGATACATTCCGTACCTCTCAGAGATAAATTATACTAATATCTTAATCACAAGTATTAATATTGCAACAAAAAAAAGAAAAAAATAAAATCTATTTTGCATGGTGGATTTAGAATTTTTGGGTTATCTTTCTGACTTGTTTTCATTCATAAACTACTTTAAACTTGTAGTTTAAATCTTTCTATTTTATTTTTAATTTTTTTCATAATTAATTCTTTTTTATTACTTCTTTGTAAAATAATTATCCTAGATCTCCAAGGATACAATTTTGACTCATCTTATCTATATAGTTTGAGTTGATTTTTATTTTTGACCACCTATGACATCGATCAGGAGGTATGCCATTTCTGATGATTTCTTTATCTATCTTGGAGAAAGTGATTATAACATTGGACATGTGGTTGATCCAGTAGCATATCATGATGTTGTCAGCTATCCTCAAACTGATTTGTGGATAGCTGCTATAAAGGAGGAAATATAGTCTATGGCTAACAATGAAGTGTGGAAGCTTATTGAGCCTCCTAAGAATTGTAAATCTATTGGGTGCAAGTTGGTGTGCAAGACTAAGAAAGATTTTAAGGATAGAATTAAGCATTTCAAGGCTAGGTTGGTAGCTAAAGGCTTCACTCAGAGAGAAGGAATAGACACACCTAAACTTTCTCTCCGATATCCTTAAAGGATTCCTTCAGAATCATCATGTCTTTGGTGGCTCATTATGACTTGGAGCTTCATCAGATGGATGTTAAAACTACTTTCTTAAATAGTAATCTCAATGAGGAAGTATATATAAAATAGTCTAAGGGTTTTTCAGAAAGTGGGAGAGAGCATTTAGTCTACAAATTGAAGAAGTCCATCTATGCGTTGAAACAAACATCTCGATAATGGTACTTGAAATTTGATGAGGTTGTAACCTCTTTTAGCTTTGAGAAAAACAAGGTTGATCAGTGCATCTATCTCTAAGTCAGTAGGAGTAAGTTTATCTTTTTTATTTTATATGTTGATGGCATCTTACTTGCTAGTAGTGATTTTGATTTGCTTTGTGAGACTAAACAAATACTATCTAGAACTTTTGATATGAAAGATCTTGGAGAGATAATCTTTATCCTAGGTATTAAAATTCATAGGGATAGATCACATCATCTGTTGGGTTTGTTATAGAGGGCATACATTAACTGGGTGGGTTCTTGAAAGATTTAATATACAGAATTGCAAACCATGTGATATGTTTGCTATCAAGGATGACAAGTACAGTAAAGATCAATGTCCCAAGAATGAGCTTAAGAAAGATCAAATGAAGAATGTGTCTTATATCAGTGCTGTAGAGAGTCTAATGTATGCTCAGATTTGCATTAGACCTGACATTGCCTTTATAGTGGGAGTTCTTAGTAGGTATCTATCAAATCCAGACTTCCAACATTGGGTTGCTATAAAGAGACTGATGAGGTACTTATAGAAAATTAAAGACTATATGTTTATGTATAGGAGAGTTGATAACCTAAATTTGGTGGGCTATTCAGATTCAGATCTTGCTAGGAGCCTTGATGATTTTAAATCAACTTCAAAATATATTTTTATGTTAGCTGGAGGTACAATATCCTGGAGGAGAGTTAAACAGACCCTGACTGCTTCTTTCAGTATACAAGCTGAATTCATTGCCTGCTATAGGGCTACTACTCAAGCTATTTAGCAGAGAAACTTTATTGCAAGATTTTGGATTGTTCATTCTACCACTAGACCATTAACAATCTATTATGATAATAGAGCTGCTATATTCTTTACAAAGAATAATAAATCTTTCAGTGGATCTAAATATTTAGAGCTGAAATACCTGACAATAAGAGACCTTGCAAAGAAATGAGACATAACTGTTGAGCACATAGATATAGAGTTCACATTGGCTGATCCTCTAACCAAAGGTTTGAGGCCCATATGCTTTATTATGCTTGTTGAAAATATGGACATATTAAGTTCTTTTGATGTACTTGATTAGTGGGAGTAACTTTGTATTTATGTTTTCTTGATGTCTTATTGTTATGAACCTTTTTCATCTCATACACCTATGATGAATATTAATATACATTGTTGACGTGATAAATTAATGGTACACTTGTATTAATTCTTTTGATTATGTGTACATATTTGTTTTAGTATACTTGGAGATATTTCTTGTTTATATACCTATTATATGAAACTTGCGATCAGATGTCAAGCCTCAAATATGTTGTGCTGTCTCGTCATTGATACTATGTTGAGTATATAAGATAGAATGACTTGTTGTTGAAGCTATTAAAATTTTTCTTGCTTATTTTGTATCCAAGCATGTTGAAAAAAAATTGGAGGACCGACAATGAAAATAACATATGTTTGGATCACTTTTGGATGCTATTTTTTTACTACACTTTCACACCAAAACTCATATCGATAGTGTTGGTGATGTTTGTAACCATGGATAAGTGTTGTATCAAATGATGGAAAGACTCCTATGATTCAGCATAATTGATACTATTGGACCGAGTCAATTCCAAGATGCTATCTATGGATTATATGTTTTTAAAATTATAGCCACGTAGTGTATTTTTTTGTTGTTCTGCCTGAGAGTCATTTTTAAAATAAAATATTTTTAAAATTTAAAATCATAATTAATGTTGCTAAAGTGGGAGAATATAAGAATTTTTTGATTATGGGATACCATTAATTATTTATTTTATTTTATTAAAAATGAGCTAACTATATGATTTAGGTTAATAGACATACATGTAAGCCCAATATTGTTAGTGATCCTTGTATTTTGGGCTATGTACATCTAATGTTGGGTGGTGTGGTTGGGGCGGCATAGTATAGGTTTGAACCCAACTTAAGCCCATGATGGGAGGGCTTGTTAGGGTTAGTTTTAAGTTGCTAGGTCCCCTCTCCATTTTCGATAAATATCATGAGATTAGTTCTAACACTTGCCCCATCAAATAGCCACCTGTTGAGAGGAAGCTAAAGAGAAGGACTAGGCTTTTGATGTTCATTTGAGCATCTGTGATTGATCAATTATTAGGAATCAATGGCGAACACACATATGCATCCTGAATTTTAGAATAATTTGGTGTTCTAAACTTATATGAGATTTATGAATCTCTTACATGTGGAGATCTATTCTTAAATTATAATTTTGTGTTCTAATCTTCTACATGATATATATGAGAAAATCGCAACACACCTAGATTGTTAAGGTGGTGTAGTAGAGGGACAGAGTTGACAGTTTGTCACCTAGTGGATAGAAGACTCCAGAATTCCTTCAGCATAGTCATGGTGGCTCACGTGGCCCCGGCTCATTGGTTACTCCAGTATCTCCCAATAGGGATGCATAGAGGGCTGTCATTAGGGTGCCAGCACCACAGTGGATGGAGCATTCTAGATATACAAATATCCATACTTGTTTTAAATGGACACGGATACAATTTGAATACTTAAAGTATAGATATAATTATGGATATAACTTCAATAATTAAGCTTTATGACTATAAAATCAAAGATATTACTAAATAGATGAAAAATCAAATTAATAGCATATCTATATGCTTGTATATTTTTCTTAAAAAATAATAAGTGTTATATAAAATTATATAGGATTATAGGTAGATTGAATATTCATGATAATTGTCTATCATATCTATATTCATTTTTTTATGGATATGGATACAGATATGAATATTAGTTAGATTCTTAAATTTCTGTCCATATCTAGATTGAATCAGATATGAAAATGGATTTAGATAGATATTATCTATTACGGCCAAGAGCTCATGGCTCGGTATGTGAGGTATTATCCGCTCTGGCCCATGGGCCTCACGGTTTTGCTCTTCAAAAGGCACCTCACGTGGGAACAATGATCTCTTCTTATATAAGTCAGAGTCTCCTATGACTTACAACTAATGTGGGACTAATTATGCTCTCTCTTCTACACCACAACATTACCCCTAGTCAAAGGGGAGTCTATATATGGACGGAAGGTGCCTTCCTTATTTTTATCATAGCCCTCCAGTAAAGAAGAAGTATGATATGGATGGAAGATGCCCTCCTTATTTGTACCACAGATTGGTATACAGACGGATGAGCCCCACAATTGCAAGGGTGGTTACTTGGTGCACCACTATTATGGCCAAAGGCTCATGGCTCGACACGTGAAGTATTGTTTGCTCTAGCCCATGGGGCTTACGGTTTTACCCTTCAAAAAGTACCTCATGTGGGAAGGATGGTTCTTTTTTATCTAAATCAGAGTCCCCCTTAACTTACAACAAATATGAGATTGATAATGCTCTTCCTTCTGCACCACAACATTATCCATACCACTTTCACCCCAAAGATAAACCATGCGCTATGGTATTCAATTTAGAAATACATGGCTTAGTGATACATATGTCGGTCTTGTCTTTACTCAACAACAAGATACATACAACTAGTCACAATGTAGCTTAATAAAACGAAGAGTACTGCTACCTATCAACCATCCATTTATTGCTTCGTTCAACAATCCGATATGGCAATTGGTGATTGTTTGGATACATGTGGTATATGGTGCTAATTGGGGTCTGATTAGCATTTCAACAAATTACATTCCATATAGACCGGCAAATTGACCAATGCTATATGGAAATGATCTCCAGTATATTTCAAAAAAGAAACTATTGTTTTCTGAGCAAATTGGAAATTTTAATTTGCAAAAAGATGCAAGATTTTTGTAAGATAAAACTCATATGTCAAATTTGCCATAAATCTTTCTCTCTTCTAAACAACAACTCAGTAACCATACAAGTTTCTGTATTGCAGCTTAGCAACAAATGTAACACCATTTCTTAACTCCAGAAGATCTGTTGTGAACTTCTGGAACGTCCATTCACAACTATTCAGGTTGAGGTACCATAAACCCGAATTCAGATCCATGCGATTGCAGGTCTTAATTTTGATTCCAACTCTATACGTCCAATTGGACCTGAGTATCAGGTCTGGATAAATAAGAACGTGTAGAACATAGACATCTAAATGTGGGAATGAATGGAGTATGGATCTAGTTCAAGTAACCAAATAGATTCTGAAAGAAAGAAAAGAAATGATATGATGCTTATGGATAATGGCTAGATATGAGACAAGCCTTCAAAAGGAACATGACACTAGTGATCAAGGGCATACTGCAGGAGGCAGACTAGATATTCATCAATAACTCTTTTAGAAAAGTTAAATGGATGCAGAATTATGTAATTAATATGATTCAATTGCACCATTAAACAAAAACATTGGATCCACATTTGCTCCCGTATTTTTTTTTTACCATATACAAACCTCAAATTTTTTTATGTGGTCCATAATTAGACTCATACTGATGATTCAAAAGTCCATGTGTTTGAGTCAAGTCCGAATTTTCAAGTCTGTGACCATGCTATGTGGAAAAAAAATCTGTATTCCACAAATGAAAGTTCCCTGAGCCAATTTTCTTTTGAGGCAGTTTGAAAATAGAGTTCAATGAAGACGCATCAAACAACAATTAGCTTGAAATGATCACTAGTTCTCAGCTGTTTCTGATTGCTAGCCTCTGTTCAAATAACACACCATGTGGCAAGCACTGTGCGAATTGTCCTTTCAACTTTCACTAAAGAGTAGCATGTACTTACCCCTTTATATACGGGATCCACCAATTTCCTTTTAACATTAAGGATTCTTTTGCGAAGCCCGGCAAACTTGATCTCCTAAATCTTTTAATAATAAGTAATTGTTGTTGCGGCTCTCCGACGAGGTGATATAACAAGAGTAGCCGGACTGACGGCATTGGCTCTCGCCTAACTGGGAGTAGTCGGTTTACGATCGGAGCACCGTGGACCTGCAAGAAAAATCTGAGAATACCGGAGAAGATAGTGGGGATTCTCGGATAGGGATCCTCCGATAATTTTAATCAGTATCTTCGGAAAAGGAGAACAGTAGAGAAGATAGAGTTAGAGAGAATAGAGTCGAGAATCCTCCCTCCTTTTCTAGGGGGAGCGCCCCTCCTCCCTTTTTTTTTCGGACTTCCCCTCTTTTTGTCGAGGGGGTCTGCCAAACGGCTGGTGGTTGCCAGAGTTGAGGTAGTGGCTATTACAGCTAGGATGGTGGGTGTCAGAGACTCTATTGCATGATCTATCACCCACGTGGACGGAGCAGTGGATGTCGGCAGGCTGCTGTAGGCCTATCGCCACCGAGACTAATTCGTCGAAGGTCCTGAAGAGTGTTCGGCCTTGCAGATGACTTGTAGGGACTTGAAGTGGTAAAGAATGGAATCAGTGAGATATCGTCGAATAATCCTAGGCAAGTTGTCGTCCATCATAAGTGGTCAGATAAGCATCCGATGCCTGTGGCATCATTTGGGCCACATGATGTTGGCCCGATCACGTGTCTCAGTTGCTCATGTCATAACATCGGATGTTTTCCACATCTATAGGAGTGGACATGTCATCAAGTAGATAAAATATGGTCCAACACTTGCCCTCACTTTTCAATTCAAAGTGTTCGGACTAGGAAGAAGACTGTTTGATCGAGCCGTGAGGTCGCATATCGAAATCAATTGTTTCATCATCTGAAGCTCTATCCATGCCACTAGGATGGTTGGGACCTGTATTAGGTGATTGTCAAGCAGCCTCTTCAATGGCCCCTTGGCCACAGTCTCAACAGTGGTCGTGAGACCCGTCGCTGCTTGGTCTTCTTCTTCAATGCCGAGCCAATGTCTGATGAGTTCTCTTCTTCCACCCGGATCTTGTCGAGGCAACCTTAGATCCTATCGAGGATTTTGGATGACTTTAGGGTCGATGATGTCCTTTCGGATCTCGAATTATTGGTGGCTGGAAAGGTGATCAGATTGATGACCATGTGGGGAAGCATTTCGAGACCTCGATGGTCGATATCCACCTTGACTGGTCATTCGAGAGCTTGGGCTTATGATTTATTTGCCAATGCCCCAATCATTATTAGCAGGATGCCTCATGACTCCATCTGCTATCAAGGTTGGGGGATTATTCGAGGGACTCAACCAAAGGATCACCTCAAGCCCATCCCAACCTGTCGTGTGGCAGAATTGGGGTGAGACACAGTGTTTCGGGAGTTATCT
>NC_025998.2:26233830-26286002 GCF_000442705.2 Elaeis guineensis | reverse complement strand
ACCAAAATCTCTTTTTGGCATCCTCAAAAATTCTAAAAAAATTATTAAGATGTGGAAAAAAATTTAAAGTCTCAACACAAAAGAATTCCTTAAGAAAAATAAAAAAATAATAATATGGGTCCAATAATGTACCATATATGAAAAATCTCTTTCCTAATCTGCATCTTATCATCTCTAATTCGGATCACATTCGAATTAGGTAACTGATAATATTATGACTCATCAACTATAACTGATCACCCTTATTGGATCTTCTCTCATGACACCAAAAAATCACAACCCAAATCCAATTAGACGTGGAGAAATTGGCACGGATCTAAATGTGGTGCAAAAGATAAGGATAGAGTGTTAGTCTGACTTGGACTCTTCATTTTTAATTTAATTCTAATCCAAATTAAATTTAGATTGAAACCACGGATAGAAATGAACCTAATCTAAATAGAAATCTAAATATCTCACCAAATTTTTAACTTAATTAGAAATTAGTCGAGTCCAAATCTTGATCGAATCATGATCAAATTTTTCTCAAAATCTGGTTTGATCATATCAATCCCAATCTGAGTCGAACTGAATCTAATTTAATTAGACTTATTCCAAAGCTCTTTACTCAATTAAATTGAGTCAATTAGTAATCTAATTACTAATTAATTCTTTATAAATAGTAGAGTCTCAGTCCCATAGGACTCTCCCACAGAGTCCTAGCCAAGTAGGACTCTTCACCAGAGTCACAATCCAATTAGACTCTTCAGCCATCAAATCTGATCAAATCTTCTAATGCGCGTGACCCCATATGTTCGAACCTAAGCTAATAAGATAGGAATAACTTTCTATATCAATCGATGTAACTATCTACCAATGATGACCCGACGATCGGATAGGTCGAAGTGTTGCAAAGCAACCTTCTAGAACCTACTGGCGTATGGTTAATGTATAATTCATCCCTTTGACCCAAATGCTCAAGATGACTTAGGATTTAACTATCAACCCTAATTAAGTCGATCACATTATATTTCAACCTTTCAAATCTATCTCATAGATTATCCTGACCAAGGTTTTGCTAAATTGAAATACACTGATGCATATCTCCTACCAATTCAAAGGGGTCAATTCCATCTTGACTCGCACACCGACTTGATAAGTACTTGACTGCACCTAGTATCCTTCCGTTACTAAGTTAGAAACTAAGATAGTCTAGTACTAAAGTATAGTAAGTTGCTTATAAGTCATCGTAGTAGTCTCAGATCAGAGGGACACTTATACCCGTACCTTCACAAGCTACTCTTGACAGCAGAGTGCTCCACACATGGTCATGTTCGATGCGAATGTACTCCTATATTTCATCTGCATGCCATAACAGTATCTCCACACTCTTTGATTAAGAGGACAACCAACTCATATGGCACACAATGACCTACACTTGATATCGCTATCGTCCTAGTAATAGCGTATCATTTGGTCACGAACAATTTTAAGGACTTAATGACAAATCCTCCTTTGTTTATTAATATATATAGTCCTAAGGACTTCATTACAACACAGGAATTAAAAAATGGTCAATTTGTAATGAAAAAGTCAAATAACTTTTATTAATAAAAATTCATATACAGTTTACAAGATGAGCACAATCGTCTAATGATTGACTTTGGGACATATTTTCCAACAACTCCCACTTGGATTAAAGTCAATCGGTACAGTATCGTATATCCATCTTCGATTTGTGGTCATCCAACTCCTAGATTTTGAGAGCTTTAATAAATGAGTTGGTCTGGTTCTTCCTTCCATCGATCTTCTGAAGGTCGACATCACCTCGATCCATGATCTCCCGGATAAGGTGATAACGGTGCAGAATATGTTTGGTGCGCTGATGGGATCTCGACTCCTTGGCTTGAGCAATGGCTCCAGTATTATCGTAGTATAATAAGATAGGGCCATCAATGGAGGGTGCCACTCCGAGCTCACTGATGAACTTTCACAACCATACAGCTTCCTTCACAGCATCGGATGCTGCGATATACTCTGCTTCGCAAATAGAGTCTGCCACAGTATTCTGCTTGAAACTTTTTCAACAGATTGCTCCATCATTTAAGATAAAAATATAATCTAATACACTCTTGCTATTATCATGGTCTGACTGAAATCTGGAGTCGATGAACCTCATAAGTTTCAAGTCAGTTTCACCATAAACAAGCCACTGGTCCTTAGTATTTCTTAAATACTTAAGAATGATCTTTGCAACCTTCCAGTGGTTTTCTCCTGGATCAGACTGGTATCTACTCATTATCCTTAATGAGTATGCCACATTTGGTCTCGTACATATCATGACGTATATAATAGAATCCACTATCGAAGCATATGAAACTTTACTCACACGCTCTCTCTCTTGAGGAGTTGTCGGACAATCTCCTTTCAAAAAAAAAAAAATTTTGGCCTATCGAAAGATAGCCTTTCTTAAAATTCTCCATGCTGAATCATTTTTGCATAGTATCTATGTATGTGGATTGAGAGAGTCCGAGCAGCCTCTTAGATTTATCCCTATAGATTTTCATCTCTAAGATGTAAGATGCTTCTCCCAGATCCTTCATGGAGAATTGTGACGACAGTCATATTTTTATTTCCTGTAATGCAGGGACATCATTCTCGATTAAGAAAATTTCATCCACATACAGCACCAAAAATATAATTATCAAACCATTTGCCCACTTATATATGTAGGGTTCCTCTCCATTCCTAACAAAGCCATATGTTCTGATCACCTTATCAAATGTATGTTCCAACTCCGAGATGCTTGCTTCAATCCATAAATGGATCTCTGAAGCTTGCACACCTTGGACTCATCTGTAGATATGAACCCTTCAGGTTGTATCATATACATCTCTTCGTTCAGCTCTCTATTTAGGAAAGCTGTCTTCACATCAATTTGCCAGACTTCATAGTCCAGATATGTTGCTATCGCAAGCATGATCCGAATGGATTTGAACATTACCACAGGAGAAAATATCTTGTCATAGTCAATACCATAATGCTGATGATAATCTTTAGCAACCAAACGGGCTTTATAGGTCTCCACCTTTCCGTTTGCACCCTTCTTCCTCTTGAAGACCCACTTACACCCCATGAGCTTCATCCCTTCAGGTGGGTCAACTAATGTCCATACGTCATTGACCTTCAAAGACGCCATTTCAGATCTCATGGCTTCAAGCCATTTATTAGAGTTGGATCTCTGCATTGCATCCATATAGGTGATCGGATCCTTATCGTTCTCATCGTGTTCGACAGGATCCCCGTTCTGAATTAAGAAACCTAAGTATCTGTCTGGCTGACATGATACTCTACTGGATCACCTTAAAGATGTTTGCTCATTGGGCTCCAGGTTTGATCTCATCAAATTCGGTTCAGATTCAATCATTCGAGTCGGTTCTTCTACCTGTCGAACTTCGTCAAGCTTGATTTTAGAGGCACTTATTCCTTCACTAAAGAATTTCTTTTTCAAAAAATATGCCTTACTATTGACAAACATCTTTGTTCAGTAGATAGGTAAAAATAATATCCCCTCATTTTTTTAGGGTACCCTACGAAATTACACTTATCAGACTTAAGACTAAGCTTGTCAGTTTGTAATCGTTTAACATAAGCTAGACACCCCCAAATCCTAAAGTAAGAGAGGTTCGGCCTACATCCTGACCATATCTCATATGGTGTCTTACTAACTGACTTGCACAGAACATCATTAAGCACAAGTGATAAGTGACATATTTTTATATTTATTGAAGCTATTTTTGATAATTTTTGATGTTAACATCATCTTAAAAACCTAATTTCATGAATTTATTGAATTTTCTTGAAAAATAAGTAATTTTAAAAAAAATATGAAATTAGATATATTTTTGAAAAATAATATGTTAATTTAATTGAGTAATTTAAGCATCAAAATGAAGAAAAATTTTTGAAAAATTTAATGCATATTTTTTTCAATTTTTCAGGTAAAAATCAGAGCAAAAATGGAGCCAAAATATCTTTAAAAAATCTAAAAATAGCCTCCGATGCACGGTGGACCAGTCGGTCGGTCCACAAAGCTAGAGTGCGGTCCACGGGAATAGTTTCACGATCTACAGATGTGGCTCACAGCGAGAGAAGGATTCTAGATGCAATCCAATGGTTGACATCCATCCCGACCCAGATCCGACGGTCCACATTTGCTGTCGGATTATAAGAGGAGGTTTTGAGCGATCCGACGGCCCAGAAGTGATCCATCACACGATCAGATGGTTGAGGATGCTCCCGACTGCGTTAAGGAGATATATGGCATGATCCGATGGCCCAGAACCAATCCGAACCCAGATCGAAAGGCTATGGTTTGATCCGACTTTGATAAGGATTAAAATATTGATTTTTGATCAAATCTGGGCAGTCTAAGCTTGATCCAACGGTCAGAAAAATTCTTAAGGGTTTTTATACGATTTCTAAGGGTTTTAGGACTCTTTTTTCTATCAAAAAATTATAAAAAATTTATCTATAAATAAAGAGTCTGGGAATAAACTTTAGGAGGAGAAAAAATCAAAGAAAAAGCAAGAAAAAAATAGAAAAAAAAATCAAGGAGCTTTAGGGATCAAATATTGGGAGATTATGGAGCTAGAGAGCTTGATGCGTGGCTAAACCCTTCAATCTAGGAATACGATGAAGCCTGTAAATAGGTTTTTATTTTTTTTCTTATATTTAATTTTTATGTAATAAAATTATACTTTTATTTCATATATTTTTATTTTTTTTTGAGGTATTGATCTAGCCTACACGACCTATACCCTCTATTGACGTACCGTGATCCCTAGATATGGTACGTACTTTAGAGAGATAGATTGTAGTATATGAGATTAAATCTTAGATCTTGTAATTGAATTTAGATAGTTTATACTCCAACAGGATGAGCTGTAATCTACTGATACAGTCCGTACCCCTTAGAGATAAGCTATACTAATATCTTAATCACAAGAATTAATATTGCAACATAAGAAAAAAAAATCTAATTTGCATGGTCGATTCAAAATTCTTGAGTTATTTCTCTAAATTATTTTTTTTATTAATTAATTTATATTTTTAATTTAATTCTTGCTATTCTATTTTTTTAAATCTTTTTACAATCAATTCTCTTTTATTTCTTCTTAAAAGAAAAAAATAATCACCCTAGATCCCATGAAAATGATCCCTACTCACTCTATCTATATAGTTTGAGTTAGTTTTTATTCTTGACAGCCTACGACAGTGATCAAATTTTGACGTCGTTGCCGGAGATCTTGACATGATTATTTTTGTTTTTTTTAAAAAAAATTTCTTAGTTTCTTTCTAACTTGCTTAGTTCCTTAGTTAAACTTACTTTCTTAAAAAAAAAAAATCTCTTCATTGACACCTCATAATCTACTTAGAGAATTAGATACTTAATCATAAAATCTAAAAAATAAAATAAATCAATTTACTCTTAACGAACTATCAAATCTGGTCACCTTTTCTTTTTGCATTGCATAATTTCATAAAACATCTTAAGGGCACAAATCCTAAACAAGATAAGGTGAGGATTTTATCACCCTTCCTTGGTCCACAAATCACTATCCTGCATATTGCATTGACCTAAACCTTAACTTAAAATCAATTAGACGTTGGCCCCTAAGGACTTTCGAGCTCAATAGGATAAGGGATCCTAAGAGTAAGATCGGGTTAGGGTTAGTCAGTTTGACTGGTGTCTAGAAAAGTGGTTCAGAGACTACATCCTAAAGGAAGGTGGTTATTTAATTGGTTCCATTCGCTTATCTGACTAACTTAATTGGTGTCTAAAGAAAGCAACAGGGGGACCCCCACCAACCTTACACTTACCTGACCAGTTGAGTAGCTAGTTTTTTATCTGGAGTGCTCAAAGGCGACCTTGGTAGTTAGGAGCTGTCTAGATCTAGAGTTATCTTTAGTTAGGATTGATTGTATAATGTGATTACTAACCTACAAATATTAAACCTAATTAAAATGCTCTTCTCTATCATCTCTAGATTTAGGACTCCTCAGGACTCTTATCTCTAGAACTCTTCTTCTTCTCCTCTTTTTCTCTTATATATTAAAATAAAAAAAATAAAAAATTAAAAAAAAAATTACTGGGATAAAATAAAAATTGTTAGACACAATCTAAAACCTACAAGCCTATAAGATTACTAAAGAAGAAATGGATTCTAATAGACAACCTAGAACTCTGCTGGACCTATGTTATTCGATTAGATCTATCCAACTATCTAAAATTAGATCCTCGACTAACAATTTTACAATTGGTTCTTAAATGATTAATATGCATCCTACATTCACTAAAATTGAAAATACATACATTTATTCAAAAGAGTTTGAAGATACTAGAGTTGCAACTTTGACCAATAGAATTGAAGCCTTAGAATTCGAAAGACATATCCAATTTAACCAAGTGCTAGCACCCATGTGCATTGAATGCGATGCACCAGATCATGTTGTGGAGGAGTGTCCTTCTTTGATGAACTCAATCCAAATTGAGCTCATACAGGAGAGTGCATTCAATGAAAGCTACATAAATGAACCTTATGCACCAATCTATAACCCAGGGTCCGAAAGTCATCCCAATTTTATATGGTCACAAGATACAACATTAGGAGCCCATAATTTTTATCAACCCTATCTATAGCCCAACCAAACACTGAATGATCAACTAGGTTTAGATCTTGAGGAAGGAGTCAACACATTAGAAAAGAGTCTAGATATCTTAGCGCAATCAACCTCAAATATTAAAAATACCCTCAATAATTTCATGCAAACTACTGACCAATTAATTAAACAATTGAGCCAATCAACTATAGCGATTAGTAAATTAGAAGAGGGTAAATTATCAAGCCAACAAGAGGATGACCCTAGAGCTCAGAATGGTCTAGAACTTAATGACCAGTTCAATCAGTTGAGAACATTCAGATCTGAAGAACTGGAGGAGATACCTGAAGTTGATAATAATGAGGTATCCACACCTAGTGACCATTATACTCAGCTAAATCAAAAATTAATTGTTGAACCTCTCATGACACTGATTGAACCTCTGTTTAAAAAGAAAGAGGCAACAATAGGAGATCTAGAAACACTTCCTCAGCACATCGAGTATATAGATCTAGATCTCTTAAAACCTCGACTAGTACTTAAGTTATACCTAGATCTAATTATAAAGGAAGAATTATTAGTTATTAGAAGAATGAGTCATATAATAGTCCCAAGTAGAAAATACCTTGAGGAAGAGCCTGAATCATGCAGAGAATTACAGACTCATGTTAAGATTCAGACAGAAATAGGATAGACACTCTTTTAGCATCTGGCTAAAGATGTTAAACATAGCGCTATTTGGGAGGCAACCCAAATTTTTTTTTCTAAATAATCTTTATTTTTTTTAGAAATAAAGGACCACTCTATATGGAAGAGCCTGTCAATAATCTAGTCTAGCTGAAGACTTAAAACTTAGTACTTTGTGGGAGGCAACCCAGTTCTAGTTTTTGCTTTTACTTTCTTTTGCATTATGTTTAGATTAATCAAGGCTTGCTTCGTATCTTTTGTAGGGATTTGAAGGCAATATTGGCTAAGATGGTGGAAGCACCAATTTTGAAAAAAACTTCTGGATCTGGTGACATCTCTCCTTTTTCTTTCTCCTTTTATGCACCCTTCATTTTTCCTACACCATTGTGGACAATGTCGATTAAGTTGGGGGAGAGAATAAAATTTTTTTTTAAAGTCTTCAAGTAAGTTAGTATTTAGTATTTAAGCACCTGATTACACTTAAGAATCGAGTTAAATCAAGCATTTTTAAAAGAAAATTGATGTACAAATTAGAGAGTTTGTGAGATATTGAGGGATCAAGTATTAAGAAAACTCAATAAGGAGTTAAGTTTAGAACTTAAATAGTTTTCTTTGAGTATTTCTAAATTTTTCTACCAGCATCAAAGAAGAGTTTACTTCTTATAGACTTGTGTAGGGTAACTATACATTTTTTTATATTTAAAAGAAAAAAGGAAAGAGTTTTCAAGTACTTCATGTTGAGTAACCGGATCTCTTTGCCTAAACAAGCATTGAGTTTCGCATCAAAAGATATGAAGGGCAAAGAAGCTTTATTGTAAAGTTAGTTTTAATTCGTAGCCTGTTTGATTCGACCAAATAGGTCTGAGGGGTATTCTATACCTAGTGCCCTAAAGCCATCTGCTTTGGGAGTCATTGGCTGAAAACTCGCTACATGGGTCAAACAGAAAGCTTAAGGGGTTAAGACACTTAATAACAGTACAATATTAAAAAAAAAATTCAATAAATGAAGGATCGAAGTAACAATATACTTGTCCATATGAAGATTAACGATTTAGAGATAAAGATAGAAATAATTTAGAAAAGTTCAGAAAAAGTTTAGTGTTCTTAATTTAACTCTTATATTGATTAATATTAATACTCAAATGATATACCTCACTCACACTCTACTGGATATCAGTAATTCTTCTTGAAATTTGTTTGGTGAAATTCAAAATTTTATGTTAAATGGTACTTAATTCTAAATTCCTTCTTTACTCGAGGACGAGCAAAGTTCAAGTTGGGAGGTGTGATAAGTGACATATTTTTATATTTATTGAAGATATTTTTGATAATTTTTGATGTTCATATTCTTAAAAATCTAATTTCATGAATTTATTAATTTTTTTAAAAAAATAAGTAATTTTAGAAAAAAATATGAAATTAGATATATTTATGAAAAATAAGATGTTAATTTAATTGAATAATTTAAGCATCAAAATGAAGAAAAAATTTTGAAAAATTTAATGCATATTTTTTTTAATTTTTCAGATGAAAATCGAAGCAAAAATGGAGTCAAAATATCTTAAAAAACCTAAAAATAGCCGTCGATGTAGGTGGACCAGCCGGTCAGTCCACAGAGCCAAGGTGCGGTCCATAAAAATAGTTTCACGGTTCACAAACATGGCTCATAGTGAGAGAAGGATTCTGGATGCAATCCAACAACTGACATCCATCCCAACCTAGATCCGATGGTTCACGTTTGCTGTCAGTTTATAAAAGGAGATTTTGCATGATCCAACAGCCCAGAAGCTATCCATCACACGATCGGATGGCTGAGAATGCTCTCGACTATGTTAAGGAGATATATGGTGTGATCCGACGGCCCAAAACCAATTCGAACATAGATCGAATGGCTACGATTTGATCCGACTTTGATAAGGATTAAAACATTAATTTTTGATCAAATCTGGACGGTCCAAGCCTGATCCGACGGTCAGAAAAATTTTTAAGGATTTTTATATGATTTCTAAGGGTTTTAGGACTCCTTTTCCTACCAAAAAATTATAAAAAAATTATCTATAAATAGAGGGTCCGAAAATAAGCTTTGGGAGGAGAAAAAATCAAAGAAAAAGTAAGAAAAAAATAGAGAAAAAAATCAAGGAGCTTTAGAGATCAAATATTGGGAGATTATGGAGCTAGAGAGCTTGATGCGTGGCTAAATCCCTTCAATCTAAGAATACGATGAAGCTTGTAAATGAATTTTTATTTTTTTTTATATTTAATTTTTATGTAATAAAATTATATTTTTATTTTATATATTTTTATTTTTTTTTGAGGTATTGATCCAGCCTACACGACTTATACCCTCTATTGACATGCCATGATCTCTAGATACGGTATGTGCTTTGGAGAGATAGATTGTAGTATATGAGATTAAATCTTAGATCTTGTAATTGAATTTAGATAGTTTATACTCCAACATGATGAGTTGTAATCTACTGATACAGTTCGTATCCCTTAGAGATAAGCTATATTAATATCTTAATCACAAGAATTAATATTGCAACATAAGAAAAAAAAGAAAATAAATCTAATTTTTACATGGTGGATTCAAAATTTTTGGGTTATTTCTCTGAATTATTTTTTTTTCATAAATTAATTTATACTTTTAATTTAATTCTTGCTATTCTATTTCCTTTTAATCTTTCTACAATCAATTCTCTTTTATTTTTTCTTAAAAGAAAAAGATAATCGCCCTAGATCTCCGTGGAAACGATCCCTACTCATCCTATCTATATAGTTTGAGTTAGTTTTTATTCTTGACCACCTACGACAGCGATCAACAAGACAGGCTGTTTCAAGTGTATATCTTCAAAAGAAGATTGACAGAGTTGCAAACCCCATCATGGACCAAACCATGTCCAATAAGGTTCGATTCCTTCTTTTTGAGACGTCATTATGCTGTGGTGTCTCTGGAGGGATCCATTGGGAGAGAATCCCATTCTCTCCTAGATATGTCAAAAATTTTCTGAAAAGGTATTCACCTCCTCAATCAGATCGAAGAATTTTAATATTTTTTTCAGTTTATTTCTCTACTTTATTACGGAACCGTTTGAGCATTTCAAACAATTCGGACTTGTGTTTCATCAAGTAGACATATCCATATCTAGATAGGTCATCTGTGAATGTGATGAAGTAGCTATACCCTCCTCTGGCACATATGCTTATGGGTCCACATACATCAGTATGTATCAGACCCAGCACATCACTAGCTTGTTCACCTTTTCCAGTAAAAGGTGACTTGGTCATCTTTTCAAGCAAACAAAACTCACAGGTAGGTAACGATTCAGAATCATGTTTATCAAGAATTTCTTCTTGAGCCAATCTGTTCATCTTGTTCTTGTTGATATGACCTAGTCTACAGTACCAAAAGTAGACATCTGTGACATCATCTATTCTAGGGCATTTATTTGAAATGTACATTACATTAGGCCTAGATACAATATAGATACCATTGTTCAACTCTCCACATAAAATTGTAACACCATTCAAAATGATATCACAAAAGTTTTTCTTTATTAATATTTTATAATTTAAACTGGCCAAAAGGCTTACAAAAATAATATTTAAAAGAAAACTAGGATAGTAATGACACTCATTAAGAATAATATACTAAAACTCGAATACAAGCTTGATGATTCCTAAAGCTAGAACTGAAACTGATCTTCCATCTCCAACATTCAAAAATCTCTTGCCTTCTCCAAATCTCCTAGTGACCTGAAGATCCTACAATGAATTGCAAATATGAATAGGGCTTCCAGTATCCAATACCCAGGTCATTGTATCTATAAGAGAGAAGTTACAAGGTGTTATCACATAAGTATCTTGTCAGCAACTGATTGCTTCTTCTTCTTTGGCCTGTTCGGCTCAAGGAAAGTAATATACTGAGGATAATTCCTCTTCCAGTGACCCTACTTCTTGCAAAAGAAACACTCTGCCTGACTTTAATCATCCTTGAACTTGGGTTTCTGGGACTGACTCCCAACACCACTTTCTTATTCTTCTTCTTTTTTTCTTTCTTAAAGGGATGATGACTACCCGAAGAAGATCCTCCCACTAGATTCACTGTCTCCTTGTGGAGCTGGTGATCTTTTTTAAAAGTCTGTAGCAACCCCAACAGACCGTGGTAGTTGACCACAGGGTTCGTCATTCTAAAATGACTGAGAAACAGCAGGTAGGACTTGGAAAGAGAGTTCAGGATCGCATCTTTTCCCAGCTGTTCATGCAAAGGGAAGTCGAGTTTGCTCAATTTTTCAATCTGCTCGATTATATATAATACATAATCGGTAACAGATGCACCTTCCCTCATCCGAACATTGAAAATGATGCAACTAGTCTTGTGCCACTCAACGTCGTCAGGAGTACCAAAGGAATCCCTCAACACTTGAAGTATTTCCTCTGGCTGAGCTTCTTCAAACTTTCGACTGAACTCATCATTCATGGAGACCCGCATGATGTAATGAACCATGGTACGATCATTGAGCCACTTCAAATAAATATCTCAGACCACTCTTCGGGCGTTAGGAGCAGGCTCCTCAGGTGTAGGATCTGTTATCACATAAAAGATCCGCTCGTGCTCTAGAATAATCTTTAATTTTTGATACCAATTATCAAAATTTAGTCTAGTAAGCTTCTCACTGTCCAACAGTGATCGGAGTGACAAGTTTGAGGCCATATCTGCACACACGAAAAAAGAACAAAGCCTAATTAGTATATGAATTTATTAATTCTAAAGACTTAGACTTTAGTCTAAAGGTCCTCCCACTATTTTATACGAATTGGTAGCCTCTACCTCTAATTTAAAGAATTATCTTAATTTTTTAGTGGGTACTAGAATCCACACATACTACATATAGGCCCGAGGATGGCTCGATCAACCCATATGCACCTAAAGATAGGTTCTCAATCAATTGTTTCTCCAAACAACTAGTATTTAATTTAACCCCAGATTTTATTTCAGTAGGCCATCACCTCTACTGAAAGTTCCGATTAGGTCAAACCATTAACATGAACCTACTCAGTGATTCTACCTAATGAGTGATCAAGCCCAAAGATGACTCGGTCAACCCAACCATCATCAGATAGTTCATCAGAGTCATCATATAATGAATGATAATTCCATCATTCAGAGAGAACATCAGACGGATGGTGCCTGCAATGTCAATCAAAAATAATAGACTCATTATCACTCACCTTAATGGAAGGCTATGATCTAGTTATCACCATAACCAGCTCATTTTAAGGATCTAATAATTTAAAAGATTTAATCGATTTAGAGAAGAGAGAATAGAAGAAAAGATCAATCAGTAGACCACAATCCTCCCACTGACTTCACCAAGTCACTGAATCGGGTTAGGTCATGCTGATTGATCTGGCACCTAGATCAGTCACACTTATCAACCTTAATGGCATGGGCTAACTCAAATCACTTAGCGATCTAATCAAAATCTAGTTCACCAAATTGGTCAGGTAAGTGAGATCGGTGGGAGGGTCTGCTAAGCTTGCCTTAGACACCATTGAAATGGCCAGATAAGTCGCTCCCAATTAAAAACCACCGGCCGAAATGCCAAACTTACCTTAGATATCAATTGGTTAACTAGTTTTGATTTGACCAATCTAATGGTTCGGGTTCAACCACTGAACCACAATCAAGGTCCATTGATCTAATCAAAGATATGGACTTAACCATCTATAACTATTGTACTAGAGAAACTCTGATTAATCTAATTCAATATTTGGTTAGACTTAATCAATTTCTCTACATGATCGATCAATTCTTTGATTCTAACCTTAGGTCTAATCTAATTAAAGAGAATGACCTAATTTGAGCTAATCTATGCCCCATATTTTATGTAATGTTATTAGATCTAAATCATAATTCTAGATCCAATCAGCTTGATACTTAATTCACAATTAAGTTTTGCATCAACATGGTTAAGGTTTCAAAAATAATTTTTCATGTAAATTTTTTACATCAAGTCGTAAAATTTTTTAGATTAAATTTAATTTTTTTATGATTTCAGAACAAAATAATTTTGACTAAACAAGATTAGATGTAACTAACTATCTTCACAACTTGCATCACATAATACAACACCTAGGGTTTCAAGATCTAGAATTTTGCAAGAAAGTAAATTTTTTCTTTTCACTTTCTTCTTCATGGGACCTCACAGTGGCACCCCTACACATCATGAAGAGCACCCCATTGAATGGGAGGAGAGGGTCATGAAACCCTACTTGCTCCTATGATCGGATGGCCTGGTGATTACCCAATCCGAGTACTTTACTACTCAAAATATCTAATCTAAATAAATAATAATTAGATCTAAAAATAAACTAATTTAGATCTAATCTAAATCATAAATAATCAGAGCTAATAATAAAAAAATAATTAATTCATATCAAAAGAACCTGGCTCTGATATCAGTTGAAGAAAATTTACGGTAGTGTAGTACATGCAATTAAAAATTTTATGCAGTGAAAATAATAGATTAAATAATTTAATTCTAATCATATGTATAAGATCTAATCTTAGACTATCATATCAAAATCTTTGATATAAAAAATATGTGGCTTTAGATCTGAAAATAAAAATCACATCGATCTCATCGGTGCTAAAATTCTAGATCTAACTATTAGATCTACCATAGAAATCAAAATAAGTTAGAGATCGTTACCAAAAAAATTTTGATCTTGATCTCCTCTAATCCAATAGTTGGAGAGGGTGTTCCTCAGATCACTCATAGCTATACGAAGTCATCTAACCTCTATAGAAAAATCCACATGAAGACTGGTGCAGATCAGGGGCTCGGAGATGCTAATCTGCGAATAATTTTGACAGCTGACCTCTTCTTTTTTCTACAAGCACCTTGGTCACTCCAAAGTGATAGAAGATCTGGAAGAGAAAGAGAGGAGGAGGAGAAGAGGCTCTAGAAATAAAAAATCTATAAAGAAATTGGTCATGGGACGTCCAAGAGAGGGGTCCTCTTTTTATAGACCAGGAATTAGGACTTTCCAAGAAAGGATGCCATGAATCAATGCCAAAACCCATTTTTGGCATCCCCAAAAATTTCAAAAAAATAATTAAGATGTGGTGAAGAAATTTAAAGTTTTACATACCAAAGGATTCCTTAAGAAAAATAAAGAAAAAAATAATATGACTTCAATAATATACCATATATGAAAAATTTTTTTCCTAGTCTGCATCTTATCTCTAATTCAGATCGCATTCAAATTAGGCAAGAGATAATATTATGACTCATCAGCTATCATCAACCACCCTTATTGGATTCTCTCTCGTGACACCAAAAATCACAATCCAAATCCAATTAGGCATAGGGAAATTGGCATGGATCCAGATGTGGCGCAAAAGATAAGGATAGAGTCCTAGTCTGAATTGGATTCTTCATTTCTAATTCAATTCTAAACCAAATCAAATTTTGATTGAAACCACTGATAGAAATGAATCTAATCTAATTAAAAATATAAATATCTCATCAAATTTCTAACCCAATTAGGTATTAACCGAGTCCAAATCCTGATCGAATCAGGATCAAATTTTCTTTGTAATCGGATTTGATCATATCAATCCCAATCTGAGTCGAACTGAATCTTATTCAATTAGACTTATTCCAAAGCTCTTTACTCAATCAAATTAAGTCAATTAATAATCTAATTACTAATTAATTCTCCATAAATGGTAGAGTCCCAATCTCAGTGGGACTCTCCCACAGAGTCCTAGTCCAAGTAGGACTCTTCACCAGAGTCACAATTCAATTGGACTCTTCAGCCATCAGATCTGATCAAATCTTCTAATGCGTGTGACCCCATAAATTTGAACCTAAGTTGGTAGCATAGGAATAACTTTCTATACCAATCAATGTAACCATCTAACAATGATGACCCAACGATCGGATGGGTCGAAGTGTTGCAAAGCAACCTTCTAGAACCTACTGACGTATGGTTATCGTATAATTCATCTCTTTGACCCAAATGCTCAAGGTGATTTAGAGTTTAACTGTCAATCCTAATTAAGTCAATCACATTACATTTTAACCTTTCAAATCTATCTCATGGATTATCCTGGCCAAAGTTTTGCTAAATTGAAATACACTTATGCATATCTTCTATCAATTCAGAGGGGTCAATTCTATCTTGACTCACACACCGACTTAATAAGTACTTGACTGCACCTAGTATCCTTCCATCACTAAGTTAAAAACTCAGATAGTCTGATACTAAAGTACAGTGAGTTGCTTACAAGTCACCGTGATGGTCTCAGATCGGAGGGATACTTATACCCATACCCTTCACAAGCTACTCTTGACAGCAGAGTGCTCGACACATGGTCACGTTCGATGCGAATATACTTCTATATTCTATAATAGTATCTCTACACTCTTAGATTAAGAAGATAACCAACTCATATGGCACACAATGACCTACACTTGATATCGCTATCGTCCTAGTAATAGTGTATCATTTGGTCACGAACAATTTTAAGGATTTAACAATAAATCTTCCTTTGTCGATTAATATATATAGTCTTAAAGACTTTATTACAACACAAGAGTTCAAAGATGATCAATTTATAATGAAAAAGCTAAATAATTTTTATTAATAAAAATTCATATACAGTTTACAAGATAAGCACAATCGTCTAACGATTGACTTTGAGACTCATTTCCTAACACGGCTTACCTGACCATTTTGATGTTGTCTAAGGTAAGTTTAGCATACCCTCCTATCGATCTCATTTATCTGACCGATATAGTTAATCAACTTTTGATTAGGTTGCTCATTGATTCTTGCTCACCCATGCTACATAGGTAAATCAGTGTGACTGATTTAGGTGCTTCTAGATTGACCAGCTAGTCTTGAGTCCTCTTCATGACTTGGTGAAGTCAGTGAGAGGATTTATAACTAATTAGATAGACCAGATTATGCTTAACCTTCTTTGATCTGACTTGATAAAGTTAGTGGGAGAATTAAGAATAGTTGATCAAATCTCTTTTCTAAATTAATTTTAAAATTTTCTAAATTATTAGGTCTCTAAAATAAGATAGTTATAATGATAATTAAATCATAACCTCCTATTAAGTTGGGTGATAATGGGTTTATTAGTATGATGAACATTGGAGGCCCAAAGGCCTGGTGCTCATCTGCTATTGAAATTATAATTCATAATATGATGACTCAGTCGAGTCTCTCTAGCAAGTGGTTAAGCTAGCCAGCCAGAGTTGAGCCTGATTATTTGGTAGCTAGATTCTTAAGAACGATCATGTTAATGGTTGGACCTAACCAGAGCTTGCAGAGAAGATCAAAGTCAACTGAAAAATTACCTGAGTCTAAATCAATTACTAGAAATTATTTACTGAAATAATTGGTTAAGAATCTACCCATAGATGTACATGGGTGAGCTGGCTAAAGTCGGGCTCATATGCAACAATGTGGATTCTAATACCTATAAATTTTTTGAGAGCAGAGAAAAATATAAATTTAGTTGTAAATTCGATGATGCTCAGTGGGAGAAAATCTTTCAAATATTGAAGAAGTTTTTTTGTACCTCTGAAGATGTATCTTTAGTGGGGCAATAAATCTTTGAGAAAGAAAAGAAAAAGAAGGTGCAAAAGAGTCGTGCTTAAGCTGAGGAGTCCGAACTGACAAAAGAGTCTAGGGTTAACCTAATCTGACAGAGTCTCTTGATCCGAATAAGCTAAGAAAGAGAAATCATCAAAAAGTTACTGGACAAGGTACTTATATGATAACATCTTGTGATTTCTCTATCTGTGATTCTTGGATATTGGAAGTCTATGTAAATTGTTGCAATGACTTCAGGTTAGTAGAAAGATTAGAAACAATAAAAAATTTTTGAATGTTGGAGCTGAAAGTCATGTTTCAGTTCTGGCTTTAGAAATTCTCAAGCAAGTTTTTGATTCTAATAATGTCATTTTCGGTGATTGTCACCATTGTCCATTTTGATGAATATAATTTTTGTAGGCCTTCTTGCCAATGATGGATTTATATTATCAACATAGAATGATTTTTGTGATATCATTATAGATGTGTCGAAATCATGATGGACAACTAAAACAATGGCACTTACGAATAGTCACAGCCTGTTAGTATACTATACCCAACAAACAAACTTCTTAGAGTAGATAATGTCATAGAATCTTATCTTTGAAAATTTAGGCTCGATCATATAAACAAGAACAAGATTAACAGGAGATAATTCTCGAAGTCAATGATTCTGAATCATTGTCAACCTATCAATCCTATCTTCTTATTAAATGATCAAGTCACCTCTTGTTGAAAAGGTGAACGAGCCAATGATGTTCTGAATCTGATATATAATGATGTATTGGATTTATGAACGTATTTACCATAAATTTGGATTATTTAAAATATTCAAACCATTCTTTAATAAGGTAGAGAAACAAACTGGAAAGAGCATTGAAACTCTTCGATCAGACTAAGGAAGAGAATACCTTTCCAGTGAGTTTTTGACATATCTAGAAGAGAATAGGATTTTCTGTTATTGGAATCAACTTTGTTAGACATACTTCGATCCATGATGGGGTTTATAAGTCTATCAGTCTCCTTTTAGGATTATGTTCTTGAGACTACTTGTCATGTTCTCAACTGGATTCTGAATTAATCAGTCGTAAAGACTTCATATAAGATATGGACTAGGCATAAGCTGATACTCTCTTACCTTATGATCTAGGAGTGTTTGATTTATGTCGAGTATTTGCAGACCAATTAGCTTAGATCTCGGTCCTATAAATATTATTTTGTAAGGTACCCCAAAGAATCTAGGGGATATTACTTCTATCTTACTAAAGAACAAGAGTTGTTTGGCATTCATTTTAAGAAAAAGGGTACCTTAGAGAAGGAACTGATGCCTTTAATGTGGAACTTCTGAAGTTCAATAGGTAGAAGATCCGACACAATCTAGTGAACCCATAGAATTGGATTTAATTAGATCAAACCCAGAACCTATTGTAGTGGCACCATTAAGGAGATTAGGTAGAGTACCATGTCCGTCAGATAGATACTTTGATTTCTATTTTTGAAATGTAATCCTATTGAACTCGATAAGAATAATAAGGATCGGATCACCTACATGGATGTCATGCAGAGGTTTGACTTCGATTAGTGGCTTGGAGTCATAATGTCCGAAATGAGTCCATGAAGGTCAACAGTGTATGAACACTCGTTGATCCACTCAAAAGGATAAAGCCTATAGGGTGTAAGTGAATCTTCAAAAGGATCAAAGGGCGCAGATGAGAAGGTGGAGACCTACAAAGTCCGTCTAGTTGCCTAAGGATATTATCAACATTATGATATTGATCATAACAAAACATTTTCTCTTGAGATAATGCTAAATATTTCAGAGTTGGAATATGCATTTTGATAAGTGATCAAAATGTATAGCTTCATTGAGAACAAAGAAGAACCCTGCAAATACAAATGGGTTAATAGTTTTGTGAATGTATTTTTTATTTTGTATGTGAATGAACTTTTTTTAATAAAAAATAATATTCCTTACATTACAAGGAATAAAGGTTTCACTGTTATCATTGTTCTCCATAAAGAATTTCAGAAAAGCATCCCTCATCTTAGGAATAAAGATTTATAGAGATAGATCTAAAAGGCCACTTGGGTTATCCCAGTCAACATACATAGAATGTTTATGATTAGAATTTATTCTATCATGTACATCATGTATGAGATAGGATATGGTATACTCACTAGGATAGTGAGTGGATATCTACAAGATCTGGATGAGAATCACTGAAAGGTCATCCTTAAGTATTTTAGAAATACAAAAGACTGGTGGCTCAATTATGGAGAATCTAACTTAAAACTTGTGGAGTTTGACTCTAGTTTTTAGTTGGACATAATAATAGCAATAATATGTCAGAATATATCCTTATCCTAAATAATTGAGCAATCTATTGGAAAAGTTTCAAGCAGAACAATATAGCCAATTCAATTTGCGAGGCAAAATACATTGCAGTATCCGATGCTTACAAGAAAGCTATGTGATTATACAGATTCACAGGCAAACTAGGAGTGGTACCCTTTGATGATGGTTCTGTTGTATTGCACAGCATCGGAACCATAGCTCATGTCAAGAAATCGAAGTTCATTAGCTTACCAAGCATTTTGCATTGCTACCACCTTATTCGAAAATCACAGATCTAGGTGACGTTAAACTTTAGAAGATCAATGGAAAAGAAAATCTAATGAACCTATTTACTAAAGCCTCGATATCTAAGAGTTTTGAAATGATAAATCGAAGATGGGTATATGATACTATACTGATTGATTTTAGTCTAAGTGGGAGTTGTTGAAAAATATGTCCTAAAATCAATTGTTTGATGATTGTGCTAATTATAAATGTATATAAATTGATCAATAATAAAAGTTATTTGACTTTTTTCATCATAAGGTTATATCTTTCAATGAACTCCTATGATGTGATGAAGTCCTTAGGACTACTTTAATCGATAAAGAAAGATTTATCGCATAGTCTTTAAACTGGTTCGCAACCAAACGATACGCTATTACTAGGACAATAGTGATATCAAGTGTTGGTCGTTGTGTATCATATGCGTTGGTTGTCCTCATAATCAAATGGTGTGGAGACATTGGTATGGCATACAGGTGAGATGTAAAAGTACATCATAATTGAATATGACCAACTGTGGAGCACTCTGTTGTCAAGAGTGGCTAGTGAAGGGTATAGGTATAAGTGTCCCTCTGACTTGAAATTACCACAATGATTTGCAAGCAACTCACTATACTTTAGGGTCAGCTATCTAAATTTTTAATTCAATGATGAAAAATTTCTGGGTGTAGTCAAATACTTGTCAAGTTACTGCGTGGGTCAAGATGGGATTGACCCCTCCAAATAAGTAGAAGTTAATGCATCAATATATTTTAATTTAGTAAAATCTGAGTCCGGATAATCTATTGATGGATTTAAAAGATTGAAATATAATATGGATGACTATCTAGAGTTGATAATTAAACCCTAGGTCATCCTTGAGTATTAGAGTCAAAGGAATAAATTATACGATAACCATATGCCCATTAGTTCTTGAATATTACTTCGCCATCATTCGACTTATCCGGACGTTGGGTCCCATTGCTAGATGGTTATATCAATTGATTCAAAATTTTATTTTTATACTATCAGCTTAGGTTTGAACCTACGGGGTCACACTCAAAAAATTTTTTTAACTGATTATGTGGCTGATCAACGATTGAGAATCATTCAAGGGTTTAATCATTAATTCGATTGATGGTTAATCTTATGTAAAAATTATAATAAATTTATTCATTGAGTATTAATAAATTAATAGAGGATTAATTAGTAATTAGATTGATGATTAGCTCAATTTAATTGAGCAAAGAGGATTAGATCAAATCTAATTGAATTAGATTCAATTAGGTTTGATCTGATTAGGTTATGGGATGACCTAATTGCTAAGGGAGAATTATCCCTAATTTGATCAAAATTTTGGTTCAATCAATTTCTAATTTGATTAGAATTTGATTAAAAAATTATGAATCTAAATAGATTGAGTTTCATCTAATTATTTGGGCTTAACCAAATATGATTTGGTTGGGAGTCAAATAAGGAAACTAAGGGTCCATAAAAGATTGGACTCTTCTTCTTTTGCGCCACCTTATTTTTGATGCCACAATTCCTCTTGCCAAAAGATGTTTTGCATGAGGTTTCTCCATGCCATTAACATCTGATGTTGCTCCCTTCTCCATGCCAAAGTTGGTTGGATTTTGATAAAAGAAAAGGTTTGAAATTGGATTTCAAAATATTCCTCATCAAGAAGAATTTATTTTCATCCAAACCACACCACATGCCATACCTTGTTTTCTCTTTATTTTGTGAGACATTTTGAGAAGTTTTCTCATATGGAAAATCAGATAAGGATCTGATTTACCATGAAAAATATTTGGTTGGGGCATGCCATATTTATTTTGGCGTGAAATTATGAGAGACAGCGACAAAACAAGGAAGAGTCAAAACATTGTTGGACTCTTCACCCTAACCTCCTTACATGCCAAATAAAAAGAGATTTATTCTTTCTTTTGTGCATGTAAGAGAGACTAAAGAGAGGCATTCATGTTGAGGAGGCTTTGGGCTTGGTTCCATGGCATAAAAAATAGAGAAGAGTCCTCTCCTCTTGGGTGAGTGCAAAACCTAGATTTCTAGGGTTTGATCCTAAGAGTTTGGGAAGAGAGAAAAAGAAGAGAGAAGAGTGTCTCATTTCCATACTTCTTTCTCATCCTCATCTCCTCCAGATGTCCTTCTTCAATCTCTGAAAAGGTTCAAGAGATTTGAAGAAAGGATCCAGATCAGCCAACAAGTTGATCTTCGTGTGAGCTAGCACTCTCGAGGAGACCAATCAAATTGGAGCTTCGAGTGGACTTTCCATAGAGGTCGGACACATGTGCGGCTATGTGCAATCAGCGAGGATTCTCTTTACTATATCTCTCAGTAGTGGTGATCGTTGACTCATGCTCAGGTATCGAGTTCTAAACTCAGATAGTTGTAGATTTGATCTACTGCTCACATGTATGTATGCGGATTTTATCTTCTGATTTTTTAGATTTTATATGCAATATATTATGTCATAGATCCTAGAGTAGATTGATTTAATGATTAAATCATATGCATGCTTGATTAATATGATTAACCTAGTTACTTTCTACTATGATTTATTTTAAAAATTTTTGAAATACATGCATGAAATCGCCTACGTTTTCCAACAGCTACACCCTCTCTCCCTCTTCTCTTTCCCATGCCTAAGGGTTGGGTGTTCTATATTCCACACACCAAGAAGAAGAAGACTCCTCTTCTATAGTAAGAAACAAGGAGAAGGAGGCTGCAGTTCAAAGGTTGAAGTTACAGTCCAGATCATTTGCTGATCAAGGTTCAAAGAGGTATCGATCTTTTTTGGAGAAGAAGGATCTAATATGAGAAGAAGGATTCAAGGTTAATCTCGATGAATATCTATAGAAGCTGGACATGTGTGTGACTCAAGAACCTTCGAATATGAGATCTTCGGTAGTGGTGAATTTCTATCTGTGCAAAGATATTGAGATTTGATCTCATCCTTATTTTATTTTTCAGATTATATGCATATTTTTACTCCTGGACTTGGGTAGAATTAGAAGATATCTAATGCATGTAGGATTAAAGGGTTTAATCCAATTCATTTTTTGCTACTCTCGAAAAGATTTTTGAAATCTATGTATGCATCCTACCCAATTTTTTAAAAGTAGTATCAGAGCTACTAATTTTTAAAGACATATATAATCTAATTTTTATCTTAGATATAAAAATTTTGATGATTTAAAATTGATCTTGTGCTGGTATAAGATTATCCTGGTATAGGATTTATCTCCTATATTGAAAAGATTGTCCTAGCACAAGATTGATCGATTTTAAAAATTATTTTCAAAGTAATTAAATCAATCTTTTAGATTTGAATATTGGTGTATGTGATATGTATTATTTCATATTTAGATCTAAAATTAGAATGATTAAATGTTCACATCAAACTGATATAAGGTTGTTCTGATATAAGGTTTATCCCCTATATTGAAAATGTTATCCTAGTTTGATGCGAATCGATTTTTGAAAAATATTTTTAAAATATTTTAATTATTATTTTAGATCTGATTATACATGTATTTGATATATATATTTTTTGTTTTAGATTTAAAATTTGATGTATATGTGATACATATTTTAGTTTAGATCTGAAACTACATATATATATATACATATATATATATATATATATATATATATATATACATATATATATATATATATATATATATATATATATGATATATGACATTAGGTTTAGAGCTAAAACTATTTCAAGATCATAAGCCACTAATGCATGCTATAAAATATAATCTAAAATTATTTTTGGATCTAAAATTATGTTATTGCATGTGGATATGGGTTGAATAAATTAGGTCTAGTAATCATACTATAATTAGAGTCAAATTGATTAGATCAGGCTACAACCCATTGCCGATTTTGAGTAGTTGATTGAACCTAATCAATGGTTGATTAGGATTAGGTCAAAAAGACTCAAAGTTGAGTTTAGTTGTAGTTGGTCGTATAGATTCATATTTTGATGTGATTGATTGACTCGATCAAATTTGGCTCAGTGATTCGAGCCCATTTCAATAGGTTAACCTGATCGATTCTAATCGATCAATTTGGTGTCTAAGGTAAGTATTTAGATGGTGCTTAGTTAATTGATTTCATTGTCTGACCTGATCAATTTTGATTGGTGTCTAAGAAAAGCAATGTGGGGACCCTCACTCATCTTAACTTATCTTATCATCTTGAGAGATTTAGTTTCATGCTAGGTTACTTGTTGACTCAAGTTTACCTATGCCGATTAGGCTGATTAGACATGTTGATGTGCTGATCTGAATTTGATCAGTCAAATGTCAGATCTGCTGATTTAGAAGAGATCTAAACCTAAATCTCCTCACTAAATACTAAGTCTAGAAGTCTTCCATCATTGTAGAGATGTGGGTGCCTTCCTAGTATTGATCGTTCTCGGTTAGTTATAGTGGTTCGATTGTATCAGAAAGGTACAATCACTCTATTGATATTTGATGTCCCGAGGTAGAGATGGGATTGGACCCAATAACTATTAGGTGAGGGTCCCAATGATGGTTTTACATCCGTTGGTGAATGATGGGTCTGACTTAACTAAAAAATATGCCAATAACTATTAGGTGAGACCACATGACTTGGAGACCAAGCCCACTGCATCTTGCTTAGTGAAGTAATGGACAAAGTGGTATCCACTCATTAATCTGTGCTCACCAATAACTGTTAGGTAAAGTGTATATAGATTAATAGGACCACAGTACCCACTTGAAATCGATCACACATAGATTTTCATTTCTCCATCCGAAGAGTGTGGAAGATTCGAGAAAATAGTGAGAGCCTTTATTTATTTTTAAAGTTTCTAGAATAAATATTTTTATAAGTCCAAACATCTAACTAAAAATTATTCTCTCTGCAGATAATCATATCGAGTTCCAACCCCATAGCCTATATCCTCGATACCAATAGGTTGATCGATACAAACTATAAAGACTGGCTCCAAAATTTAAGAATTCTTCTTAGTTTTAAGAAACTTACCCATGTCCTTGACCAGGATGCACCTGTGTTACTAGCTCATCCATCCCCTGATCAACGAGCCACACTTGAGAAGTGAATGGATGAAGATAACAAGGCAAAGTGTTATATTTTAGCATCCATGTCCAATGATCTTTAGCAACAGCATGAAGACAGGAGGATTGCCAGAGAGATGCCGACTCATTTGTAAGAGTTGTACGGTGAGCAGAGTCGCACAGCTCACTTTGAAGTCTTTCGAAGACTTTTCAGAGCAAAAATGCATGATAGGCAGTCCATCAATGATCATTGTTTGACAATGATCAAGGACATCAAGGAGCTTCAGAAGCTCAGCATGAACATGGATAAGGAACTACAAGTGGATCTGATCCTCTATTCTCTTCTTGATTCGTATGGGCAATTCATCATTAACTACCATATGAATAAAATTGATAGCACTTTGCCTGAGTTACTGAACATGCTGGTAACAACAAAGGGCACCTTGAAGAGTTCAAGGGGTATAGTTCTGACTGTGGAGCGGACTTCTTCCAAAAGAAAGTCTTCTTTCAAGAAGAAAAAAAAGTTTGCAAAGAAGCAAAAGAATGAGGACAAGCCCAAAAAGTAGGTTTCGAAGAAGGTCGGTGATAAGGAAAAGTGTTTCCATTACAACGTCGAAGGCCGCTAGAGGAGAAACTATCCGGCCTACTTGATGACTGTCAAGAGCAGGAAGAAGGATGAGCCTTTTGAAGATACGTCTGATATGCTCGTTATTGAAACTAATCTAACAATTTTCTCTTCTTTTAGTTGGGTTCTAGATTTTGGATCAAGTGCTTATTTGTGCACTTCTATGTAGGATTTTGAAGAAATGAGAAGACTGAGGGAAGATGAGATCACTCTCCAAGTCGGCAATAGAGCAAGGGTTGCTGCTATGGTTGTCAGGACCTACCCTCTGTGATTACTATTAGGAGTTAGTTTAATTCTTAAAGACTGCTATTATGTACCCGTAGTCAGTAGAAATTTGATTTCTATATCTGTGCTGGTACAGAATAATTATAATTTTTATTTCAATAAAGATATGTATTCAATTTATTTTAAAAAAAAATTATTACATATGCTTTGTTAATTGACAGTCTTTATCATTTGCATATGGATGTGAGTGTAAATATTAATGAACAAATTATGAATATCATAAGGTCTAAGAGACTTAGAGATAGGATTAGCCAAAAATATCTGTGCCATCTTAAGCTAGGCCATATTGGAGAGGATAGACTCAACAAACTGAAGAAAGATGATCTTCTCGAACCATTGACTTTTGAGTCTTATCCAGTTTGTGAATCATGTCTTCAAAAAAAATGATCAAACTGCCCTTTGTGGGATAAGAGAAAAGGGCCACTGAGATATTAGCCCTAGTACATACTGACGTGTATGGTCCATTCGATGTATAAGCCAGGGGTGGCTATATCTACTTCATAACTTTTATCGATGATTATTCACAGTATGGATTTATAAATTTGATGCACCAAAAGTTTGAAACCTTTGAAAAGTTCATAGAATTCAGATATGAAGTAGAAAAATAGATTGAAAAACTCATAAAGGTTCTTCGATCAGATCGAGGAGGGAAATACCTCAGTGGAGAATTTCGGACCTACCACAAGAATAATGGCATAGTTTCACAATAGACACCTCCATGGATGCGTCAGCTCAACGAGATATCTGAAAAGAGAAATCAGATCCTATTAGATATGGTCCGATCTATGATGAGCTTCACAGACCTTCCTGTCTTTCTCTGGGGACATGCATTGCTTTCTGCAATTCATCTTTTGAATCGGGTTTCCTCTAAATTCGTTCCTACCACACCATCTGAGTTATGGCATGATAAGAAGCCAACTCTTAGTTACCTCAAGATTTGAGAATGTCCAGCCCATGTCAAACGATAGCAGACGGACAAGTTAGAGGCTAGGTCCTTTAGAGCTCACTTTATAGGGTATCCTAAGAAAATCATGGGATACTACTTCTAGCTTTTTGAGGATCACAACATGATTGTGAGCCATCATATCATCTTCTTGAAACAAGAGTTTATCCAAGATGGAGGTAGTGGGAGGAAGATTAAGCTTGAAGAAAAAATCTCTGAAGAGCATCGAGTCCAAGAACCTGAACCCAATAATGAGCCAGTAGATGTGATGCCTCCTCTACCTCATAGATCAAGTAGAGTCTCCCATCCTCTTGAAAGGTACTTAAGTATTCTTACAGAAGATTTAGAGGAAGCATTCCTTGTGGGAGATGGGGACATTAAGAATGATCCCAAGACCTACGATGAGGCAATGTTAGATATAGCTCCGAGAAATAGATGGAAGCAATGAAGTCAGAAATTGACTCCATACATTCTAATCAGGTTTGATCCTTAGTAGATCCACCTGAAGGTATTATACCTATCGGGTATAAATAAATTTATAAAAGAAAAATTGGATCAGATTGTAAGGTAAAGATCTATAAGGCAAGGATAGTTGTGAAAGGTTACAGTCAATGTGAAGGCATTGACTATCATGAAACTTTTTCACCTGTGGCCATGCTGAAATTTGGCAGATTGATGTGAAAACTATCTTCCTAAATGGATATCTTAAGAAAGATATCTATATAGAGCAGCCTTTGAGTTTCACATCCAAAGATACTGATCATAAGGTCTGCAAGCTATAAAGATCCATATATGAACTCAAGCAAGCATCTCAGAGTTAGAACACTCACTTTAATAATGTGATCAAAATATTTGATTTCATCAAAAATGAAGAGGAGACATATGTGTACAAAAAAGTTAGTGGGAGCGCTATCACATTCTTTGTATTGTATGTAGATGACATCTTCCTAATTGAGAATGATATTTCAATGCTGACATCGATCAAAGTATGATTGTCGAAAGAGTTTGCCATGAAAGATCTAGAAGAAGCTTTCTATATTCTTGGTATAAAAGTTTATTGAGATAGATCTAAGAGGATAATAAGACTCTCACAGTGAATGTACATAGAGGAGGTGCTGAAGAGGTTCAACATGAAAAACTCCAAGAGGGATCTTTTGCCCCTTAGACATGGCATTCATCTCTCCAAGAAGATGTGTCTTGATATACCTAAGGAGATCCAGTGCATGAGTAAGATCCTTTAGGCTTCGGCAATAGGGAGCCTCATATATGCCATGTTATATACACGACCTGATATAGCTCTTATCGTAAGTGTCATGAGCAAATATCAGGCAAATTCAGGTAAAGAATACTAGATTGCTGTTAAAAATATCCTTAAGTATTTGAGAAGGACTAAGGATTTGTTGTTAGTCTTTGATGGAGGATCGGAGCTAAAAGTTGAGGGATACATCGATTCAGACTTCATGAGTGATGTCGATGATAGAAAGTCTACATCGGGATGTATCTTCTTGTGTAATGGTGGTGCAGTTAGCTGGAAGAATTTCAGCAGTCGATCATTATAGATTCGACCATGGAAGTCGAGTACAACACTACCTCTAAAGCTGCTAAGGAAGCCTTTTGGTTCAAGAAGTTCATTGTGGAGCTGGGTGTGATGCTATCAGATGCCATTGCATTGCACTGCGATAACAACGACGTCATAGCCCTCGCTAAGAAGCCTAGGTCTCACCAGAAGTCCAAGCATATAGAGTGGTGGTTTCACATCATATGCGAATACCTCGAGAAGAAGTTCATCGAGGTACAGAGAGTCGACTCTGTGCTAAATGTGACAGATCCACTAACCAAGCCTCTCAGCCAGTAGAAGATCGAAGCGCATCTTGAGAAGATGGATCTTAGGTATATGGCCAATTAACGTCAGGTCAAGTAGGAGTTTGTTAGATTTATGCCCTAGAAGCCAATTGTTGGCTAACATATTTTATAATTCTAGGATTTAATCTTGTACTTTTAATATTTTTATTATCAATAAATAGCTTTTTCATTCTAATTATATTATATGTCCATAATTTATCCTAAAAATTAACAAAGATGATTTTTGTATATTTTCAAAGTGTTGAAATTTGAGACATATATTAATTAATAGTTAATTTTTAAATACTCTTCATCAAAAGATCATCACGGAAGATAGTGATCAATCCATTCGAGATCGATACACAGTTCATCTTCCTTGTGGGCTGAGGAGTCTCGGGTCTACAGTATAGGGATACTAGGGTGAGGGTGCAGGCGGTTGTTAGAGAATAACTTGCACTGAGCGTGATCAATATGAAAAACCATATGGATATCTACTCAGTCATCAGTAGTCTTCTTGATGTTACAGTGATGTGAGTGGTCCTTTGACCTGCGGTGTCATTGGCTATTCACAACGAGGCTGTTGAGTTTGATTGCATGTTCTCTTGGTCTCTAGCCATTCTGATCCTTATTGTGTATATTGGCTACAGTAGATTCAGGTTCGCTGTTTGGAGTAGGATATACCTAGATGGAATCTATCGATGTTGGTAGAAAAGAAAAAGTTCTATGCGATTCACGAGATTGAGTTCAGAAAGTCTTTAGCCAAAGAAAGTGTGAATACTGAAAAAGAATTTCCACAGGATTCATAAATGAACTTGAGTCGAGCCAATCTAGCATATGACTGATGATGAGGTCTAACGAGTTCTCCATGACCTCCGTCAAGTTAAAACTTACGATAGAAGAACTGAATCATACGATAACTGCACCTAGGGGTTCATACTTTCATTCTACTGGATTACTACTACATACTGCTAGGTATCACTGGTGGATTATGGGACTCATCAGATATCATTTTGATGATCGATGACCCTCGAAGGGTAGAATTAAAAATATTCCAATCTATCAAAAAGAGTTTCGATGATATTGTGATGGAGATCATAATATATCTTACTATCAGATTGAATGGAACCTGTGGGGTCACACATTAAGAGATTTAATCTTGAATTTATCAATTGAGCTTATAAAGTTCTAATTGGATTAGGGTTTATTGAAATCTTATTAGGTTTAAAATATCTATGCTAACACATGGTTAAACCTAATTCTTCTAGGAACTTCGATTGGATCAAGTCCATTTCATTGAACCTAACCAAAATCCATTAGGGTTTAGCTGGGTACCTAATTGTGAGCCCAAGAGGATTGGATTAAGTCAATGAGTTGGCTAAATTATCTCTTCATTATCTCCTCATTATCTTCTTATTTATTTCCTGATATTATGTGTGGAATTAAGGGAAAGAAGAGATGGTGCCATGCATCTCTTTGGGAAATTCCTTTGGGTGCCATCTCTTGGATTGGCATGAGGAAGAGAGAGGGGCCCACCCTCTCTCTTGCATTGGTGTGGAAGGAGAGACAGAGGGGCTATGCCCCCTCTCTTATGAATGAAAACCCTAAAGGAGCACCAAGTGTTGGCGCCCCATCTACCTATCCTCTATTGCAAGGGGCACCCACTCAGTCTACCTTATCTGATTGGGGTGCCCTATATGCTTGCCAAATGAGGTTGATATCCTACCAATTAAATCAAATTTTAATAAAAAATAATTGGATTAAAAAGGTATAAATCCTTATGAGATAAGAACTAGCTTTTTTAAGTTAATTGGTTCTTGATTTGGATCAAGGGTCTATATAAAAAGACAGTCTCTTAGGGTTTGTGAAGAATAATAGAATTTTGTGAAACAAAAACTCTCTCCTTCTCCATGCCACACCCTCTCTCCCTCTTCTCTTTCCCATACCCAAGGGTTGGGTGTTCTATATTCCACACATCAAGAAGAAAAAAGGTCCTCTTCTATAGCAAGAAACAAGGAGGAGGCTGCAGTTCAAAGATTGAAGTTGCAGTCCATATCAATTGCTGATCAAGGTTCAAAGAGGCATAGATCTTTCTTGAAGAAGAAGGATCTAATACAAGAAGAAAGATTCAAAGTTGATCCCGGTGGATACCTGTAGAGGTCGGACAAGTGTGCAGCTCAAAAACCTTCGAATCTGAGATCATCGATAGCGATGAATTTTTACCTGTGCAAAGGTGTTGAGATTTGATCTCATCTTTATTTTATTTTTTAGATTATATGCATGTCTTTACTTCGAGGCTTAGATAGGATTAGATGAGATCTAATGCATGTAGGGTTAAAGGGTTTAATCTGATTCATTTTTTACTATTCTCGAAAAGATTTTTGAAATCTATGCATGCATCCTACCTGATTTTCTAATATATCTTGACTTCTAAAAAATTAGATCATATACTTGACCCAGACCCTCTAGTGTTGCAAAACCATCTTAATGCTGAGCAAAGAGTAGCATATGATAAGTGGACGGATGAAGACAGTTGGATTAAGTGTTATGTGCTGGCTTCCATGTCAAATGAGTTGGAGAGCCAGCATGAGTATATGTCCATTGCCAAAGCTATGATCACTCACCTACAAGAATTGCATGGTGAGCAGAGCCATGTTGCGCACTTTGAAGTATCCAAAAGACTCTTCAATCTGAAGATGTGCGAAGGGCAGTCCATCCATGAACACTGTATGATAGTGATCAAAGACATAGAGGAGCTTGAGAAGCTCGGACTGAATATGTAAAAGAAATTGTAGATGGATTTGATGCTTCAATCTCTTACGAGTTCATATAGTCAATTTATTATAAATTTTTATATGAACAAATTGGACTGCACGATACCCAAAGTCAACATGTTAGTCACTGCTAAGGGAATCCTAAAGAGTTCAAGGGGCACTATTCTCACTATGGAGTGGACTTCTTCATTCAAGAGAAAGTCTGGTTGGAAGAAGAAAAGTAAACCCATGAAAAAGCAGAAGAAGAAGAAGAGCAAGCTAAAGAAGAACGTTCTAAAGAAGGATGCAGATAAAAAAAAATATTTTCACTGTGATGCTGATGGCCATTGGAGGAGAAATTGTCCACTCTACCTGGAGAGCCTAAAGATCAAAAAGGATGACAAACCTCAGAAGGTATGCTCAAATTGAATATAACCTAACGATTTCTTCTACTTCTAGTTGGGTATTGGACTCTGATTCGAATGTTCATATATGTACTTTAATGCAGGGTCTAATAGAAAGTAGAAGGTTGAGGGAAGGTGACATAATTCTTTAGGTCGGCAATGGAGCAAAAGTTACTGCAGAAGTCGTTGGTACTTATCCTCTTTGATTACTGTCAGGATTTAGATTAGATCTAAAAGACTATTATTTTGTTCTTATAGCTAATTAAAATTTGATTTTTATGTCTGTATTAGCACAGGATGGTTTTGATTTTAATTTTAGTGAAGACTTTTATTTTATTTATTTATGAAATAAATTGATTGCATGTGATCTTTTAATTGATAATTTTTATCACTTGCATGTTGATGCGAATGTGAATTTAAACAAGCAAGTAGTGAGTGTCGTAGGTCAAAAGAGATCTAGAGAGGAAATTAACCAAAAGTACTTATGGCATCATATACTAGGCCATATTGGAGAGGATAGGATAAACAAAATGAAAAAGGATGGGATTCTTGGCTCTTTTGATTCAGAACCGTATCCAGCTTGTGAATCTTGCCATCGAAAAAAAATGATCAAGTTACCTTTTGTAGGATATGGGAAAAGGGCCACTGAGTTATTTGTCCTAGTACACACCGATGTGTGTGGGCTGTTTGATGTGCAAGCCAGGAGTGGTTAGAGCTACTTTATCATCTTTATCGATGATCTGTAATGGTATGAATATATGTATTTGATGAAACACAAGTCTGAAGCCTTTGAAAAGTTTAAAAAATTTAAAAATAAAGTAGAAAAATAAATAGGTAAATCCATTAAGATTCTTTGATCTGATTGAGGAGGTAAATATCTTAGTCAAAAAATTTTAAGATATTTTAAGGATAATGGCATAGTCTCTCAATAGACTCATCTTGGAACACCTCAACTCAACGAGATATCCGAAAGAATGAACAAAATCCTATTAGATATGGTTAGGTCCATGATGAGCTTCACTGATTTATCCTTATCTCTTTGGGAATATGCCTTATTAACTACAATTTACCTATTGAATAGGATTCCATTAAAATCTGTTCCTATCACACCATATGAGATATGACACAGTAAGAAATCGAATCTAGGCTATCTTAAGACTTGAGGATATTCGATCTGTTAAAAGATAGATGGCTGATAAATTATAGAATAGATCTATAATAGCTCATTTTATTGGATATCCAAAAAAATCAATGGCATACTACTTCTACTTTCTACAAGATCACAATGTGATTGTAAGTCAGAATATCATATTCCTAAAAAAATAGTTTATCTAAAATGGTGGCAGTAGAAAGTTAGTTGAACTTGAAGAGAATGTCTCTGATCAGCAAAGACCTATAGATCCTTAGGAACCCATTATTTATGAGCCAGTAGTTGATGTTCCTCCACCACCTCATAGATCTAATAGGGTCTCCCATCCTCCTGAATGGTACATGGGTATGCTTATAGAGAAAGTAGAGAAAATATTCTTTATGGGAGATAAGAGTCATGGTGATAATCCTAATACCTTTGACGAGACGATGTCTGATATCAATTCTGAAAAATGGTTAGATGTAATGAAGACAGAAATTGACTCAATGCACTCAAACCAAATATGGATCTTAGTAGATCCATCCGAGGGTATAGTATCCATTGGGTGTAAATGGATGTACAAAAGAAACATAGGTGCAGATAGAAAAGTAGAGACCTATAAAGCTAGGCTCATGGTAAAAGTAGTTTATCTAAGATGGTGGCAGTAGAAAGTTAGTGGAACTTGAAGAGAAGGTCTCTGATCAGCAAAGAGCTATAGATCTTTAGGAACCCATTATTCATAAGCCAGTAGTTGATGTTCCTCCACCACCTCATAGATCTAGTAGGATCTCCCATCCTCCTGAAAGGTACATGGGTATGCTTACAGAGAAAGTAGAGAAAATATTCTTTATGGGAGATAAGAGTCATGGTGATAATCTTAATACCTTTGACGAGATGATGTCTGACATCAATTCTGAGAAATGGTTAGATGCAATGAAGATAGAAATTGACTCAATGCACTCAAACCAAATATGGATCTTAGTGGATCCACCCAAGGGTATAGTACCCATTGGGTGTAAATGGATGTACAAAAGAAACATAGGTGTAGATAGAAAAGTAGAGACCTATAAAGCTAGGCTCGTGGTAAAAGGTTATAGTTAGCATAAAGGAATTGACTATCAGAAAATCTTCTCACCCATAGCCATGCTAAAATTCATCCGCACTCTTCTTACTATTGCAGTTTATTATGATTATGAAATCTGATAGATGGATATAAAAACTACTTTTCTAAATAGATATCTTGGAGAAAATATCTATATAGAGTAGCCTTTGGATTTCATATCAGATGATAGTGATCACCGAGTCTGTAAGCTGCAAAGATTCATATACGAATTAAAGCAAGCTTCTAGGAGTTGGAACCTTCATTTTGAACAAGTGATCAAATCGTTAGATTTCATCAAAGATAAAGAGCAACTTTGTGTATACAGAGGGTCAGTGGGAGTGCAATAATATTTCTCGTATTGCACGTGGATTGTTGCCCTCCTAAGTGATTTTTATGATGATCAAATATTGAAGCACATAAGTACTAATATTTTTTTTCAAATGTTGTAAAGATTGGAAGAAAGCGAGCTCTTTGATCAAAATAAGAAAGAAACCAAGTTTGGAGGGGCTTGACTCAAGAAAAATTAGTTTGGACAAGTCCAGCCGACTTTGTCTGCAACCCAGCCGACTCTAGCACGGTATGGGTTCAATAATTTGGCTTGGCACACAATCGAGCTAGCTCGAGGTGGATTTGAGCCGGCTCTCTTGGGTGATAGAAAGACTATTTTTTGGATCCTAAGAGTCAAGCCAACTCGAAGACTATCCGAGCCAGCTCTGTCAGAAAAATAGAAAGTCGATCTTTGGTGGATACTATCGAGCCAGCTCGAAGATCAATCCAAGCTGGCTCTCTCAGTCATACAGAAGGATTGATTCTTGAAAATTGTCAGTCAAGCCAACTCGAAGTCAATTCGAGCCGACTTAAAGGTGTCTAACAGCCTCAATGGTTAGTTCCCAAATGCAATTTTTTCAGCCTATCAGAGCTTCCAACTTCTATTTTTTTGCTCCCAATGATCTGAAATGGCTAGTTTTGAGCTTCAATTACTTCAAACTTGGTGGAAATGCTCAAGATATAAAAAGAAGCAAGAGGAGCTTTGAAAAAGAACTATTCCATTGAAAAGTGGAGGATTTTTTTAACTTCAAGCATTCAAGAAAGCTCACCCACTCCCATACAAATATTTCTTGATTCTTTGAGAGCATTGAAGAGCCATTGAAGAGCATTAACTCCAAGTATTGAAGAGGACAACAACTGAGCTGCATCGACAACAAAATCTGCTTAACCAAGGAGCTGTATTTGTTGTAACTTTTTTATTTTTCACTGTTTATTGTAATTAGTTTCAGTAGGGGCAGAAACTAAGGGAGAGGTTCAATCCACCCCTACAAGTGGATTGTGTGGCCTTGGTTAAGGCATGTAAAGGTTATGATTGGTAAACCAAGAGAAAAACCAACTGGATTTGTAGATAGTGAGCCCAGTTAAAACTATTTAACTATAATCTTGAGGGATTATTATGAAATTCTCAAGAATCTTGCTTGGAGAGTGGACATAGGTGCTAGGTGTACACCAAATCACTATAAAAATCCTTTTGTCTTTGTGTATGTGCTTGCTTTCTTTATTCTTTCATTCATACATTGCATCTACTGCACAATTACATTAAAGATAAAATAGTTAATTCAGTACATATTTCTTTTAAGTTTTAAAAGCCCAATTCATCCTCTCCCCCTCTCTTAGATTATTTGGCTGGGCAACAATTGGTATTAGAGCAGGTTCTCTAATATTACTTATGATCTAACCATCAAGAGCTAAAGTTCATGGCAACCCAACTAGGAGGATCACTTGCCGAGGGGCAATCTACTAATAGGCCACCGCTCTTCAATGGTTTGAATTATATCTATTAGAAAGCTCACATGCGTATTTTCATACAAGCATTAGACTATAACATATGGAATGTAATCATTAATGATCTGCACACATCGATAATCATTATAGATGGTATTCCTTCACCCAAGCCTGAAAAGGATTGGAATGAAATGGATAAGAAAAATGCTCAATTGAATGTCAAGGCAATGAATGTCGTCTATTGTGCCCTTGATGCAAATGAGTTCAATCAAATTTTCACATGCAATTCTGCAAAGAAAATTTGAGATAGGCTCGAGGTAACGCATGAAGGGACAAATCAAGTGAAAGAATCTAAGATTAATATTCTTGTTCACCAATATAAATTATTTAAGATGGGTCCCATTGAATCTATTACTAGCATGTTTACTAGATTTACTGACATTATTAATGGACTTAAAAATTTAGAAAAAGTCTATACTAATAGTGAATTAGTAAGAAAAATTCTCAGATCTTTACCAAGAATGTGGGAGGCAAAAGTCACAGCTATCCAAGAGGTGAAGAACTTGAATAAGCTACCACTTGAGGAGCTTATTAGATTGCTAATGACACACTTGTTGGCGATGGGGTAGCACATGGAAGAGAAAAGTTGAAAGAAGAAAACAATAACTTTAAAGTCCATTACAGCTGAAGAAGATGAAGGGTAGTCTACCAAAGATGAAGATGAGGAGGATATGGCCCTGGTAATCAAAAAATTTAAGAAGTTCATGGGAAGGAGAAGGTGAGGCTTTAGGAAGAAAAATCTATCCAAGGGTGAGCCAGGTAGGGGAAAAGAAAAGGAAAAGGAAAAGGAGCCACCTTTGTGCTATGAGTGCAAAAGATCCAATCATTTCAAAGCCGACTGTCCAATATTGAAGAAGACCTTTAAAAGGAGCAAGAAGAAGGCAATGATTGTGATATGGAGAGATAGCGACGAGTTGGGTTCCGATGAAGAGATCCAAAATGTAGCTAACTTGTGCTTCATAGCACAAGAGGATGAGATAAATTTAGAACCCTCTCTAGAGTTTACATTCAGTGAGCTACAGGATGCCTTCTATGATTTGATAAAAGACTTTAAAAAGATTAGCATGAAAAACAAAAATCTGAAAACTAAGAATGAGATGCTAATCAAAGAGAAGGAAGAAATCCTTGAAAACTACAATAAATTGAAGAGAGAAAATGAGACCTTAAAAAAAGAAGTAGATAGACTAAAACCATTGGTTGAAAAATTCATATGAAGCTCTAAAAAATTATAAATGATACTAAATAAATCGAAAAACAAGCAAAAATTTCTTAAAATTTTTTGCTCTGCATCACCATCTATTAGCAGCACCTCATACATCACTTGCTTTAGCTGTGGTAGAGTAGGACATAAAGCTTATGTTTATAATATAAGAAAGTTTAATGAAAAAATAGTTAAAAAAAATTGGATTCCAAAAGAAACCATGACTGTTAATCCTAAAAGATCCAAGAAAACTTGGATACCTAAGAATGTTACTTGATTCTCTTACAGGAATGCCTTGCAGCTAGTGGATCAAAAAGAAAATGATATTTGGATAGCAACTGTTCAAGACATATGATGGATGATCAGGAGCAGTTCTTCACCCTTGAAATGAAGAAAATATAGTCACATTTGATGACAACAGTAAAGGCAAAATAATTGACATTGGTAAAATTTAGATTACCCCCACTACCTTCATCGATAATGTTCTGTTAGTTGATAATTTAAAGCATAACTTATTTAGCATAAGTCAATTGTGTGATAAAGGATTTAAAATAATATTTAAGTTATCTTCTTGCATAGTCACTAGTCTCTTTGATGATAGCATCAAATTCATTGGATATAGGCGTGGCAACATCTACTTAGTTGATCTCGATGAGATAGCCATGAAGAGTGGCCAATGCCTTGTTGCTAATGATGCTAAGATCAAAGAAATTAGTTGGCAATGACATCATAGATTATGATATACTAGCGTACATACTTTATCTAAATTAGCTTCAAATGACTTAGTTAAAGCTGTGAGCCATGAGCCGCCTATCGACAAGGCTTGGAAAAACCTTAACATTACCTAAGTTTAGATTTGAATATGATCATATTTGTGATGCTTATCAACTAGAAAAATAAACTAGGGAGAGTTTCAAATCTAAAATATAGTTTCAACTTTTAGGCCATTTGAATTAATTCACATGAACTTATTTGGACCAACTAGGACCACAAGCCTAGGTGGTAAGAAATATAGATGTGATTGTAGATGACTTTTCAAGATTTACATGGATTTTATTTTTAGCACATAAAGATAAAATTTTTTCAACTTTCTCAAAATTTTATAAAAAAGTTTTAAATAAAAAGAATACTACAATAGTTTGTATTCATAGTGATCATAGAACAAAATTTGAAAATCAAAATTTAAAAAATTTTTGCAATGAAAATAAAATTGAATATAATTTTTCTACACCAAGGATCCTACAACAAAATAGTGTAATTGAAAAAAAATAAAATCCTAGTAGATATGGCCCGTACCATATTGTGTGTAGGGAATTTACCCAACTACTTTTAGACTGAAGCTGTAAACACAGCATATTACATCCTAAATAGAGTTTCAATCCGATCGATTTTAAAGAAAACCCCCTATGAGCTTTGGAAAGTAAAAAGATCTAATATTCACTATTTTCATATTTTTGGTTGCAAATGCTTTATTTATAATCATAAAAAAGATAATCTAGGTAAAGTTGATGCTAAGTCGAATGAAAATATCTTTCTTGGATACTCCATATCCAGCAAAGCATACAGGGTCTTCAACAAAAGCACCTTGATTGTTGAAGAATCCATTCATATCATTTTTGATGAAGCTAACAATCCTTCCTTGAGAAAGAAAGACTTGCTTGATGATGATATAGATACACTAGAGAATGGATTAAAGGAGCTCAATTTGAAAAAAAATCAATCCAAAGAGATGATGAAGCAACAAAGGATGATGAATAAGAGAAGAGTGCTGAACAAGAGATAACTAGGAAACATAGTAATCCACCCAAAGAGTGAAGGTATGCACATAACCATCCAAGAGACATTATCATAGGTGATCCTTCACAAGAGGTAAGAATTAGAGCTTCGTTTAGAAATACTTTTGATTACCTTGCTTTCATCTCATAAATTGAACTAAAAATATAGAAGAGGCTGAAAATGACTCAAATTGGATAATTGCTATGTAAGATGAACTAAATCAATTTGAAAAAATAATATTTGGACCCTAGTTAGTAGACCTATTGATCATCCCATATTTGGAACAAAATGAGTTTTCAAAAATAAATTAGATGAACATGGTAATGTAACTAGAAATAAAGCTAGACTAGTAGTAAAGGGATATAATCAAGAAGAAAAAATTGACTTTGATGAAATATATGCTCTTGTAGCAAGATTAGAAGCCATTAGACTATTACTTGGTTTTGCTTGCTACATGAACTTTAAATTATTTTAAATGGATGTAAAGAGTACCTTCTTAAATGATTATATCTCAGAAGAGATTTTTGTAGAACAACCTTCTAGATTTGAAAATCATTCTTTCCCTAATCATATCTTTAAACTAAACAAAGCATTATATAGATTAAAACAAGTATCTAGAGCGTGGTATGAGAGACTGAGCAAATTCTTATTAGAAAATAAATTCACTAGAGGTAGTGTTGACACAACATTATTTTTGAAAAAGAAATTTGATGACCTTCTTATAGTTCAAGTATATATAGATGACATCATATTCAGAGCTACGAATGAGGATCTTTGCCAAGAATTTGCTGAGTTAATGCAGGGAGAATTTGAGATGAGCGTGATGGGGGAGCTGACCTTCTTCCTTGAGCTTCAAATCAAGCAATCAAAGGAAGGCATCTTCATCAACCAAACCAAGTACGTAAAAGAGATGCTCAAGAAGTTTGGTATGGAGAATGTAAAGGAGATCCACACACCAATGTGTCCCACATGCAAGCTTGACAAATATGAAAATGGTAAAAGTGTAAATGAAAAGCTCTATAGAGGTATGATTGGTTCTCTACTCTATTTAATTGCTAATAGACTTGACATACTTTTTAGTGTTTACATGTGTGCAAGATTCCAATCTAATCCTAAAGAATCACATATGTTAGCTGTTAAAAAAATTTTTAGATATCTTGTTAACACACCAAACTTGGAATTATGGTATTCAAAATAATCCACAATTAATTTAAGAGGATACTCGATGCAGATTATGGAGGATGTAAAATAGATAGAAAGAGCACTAGTGGCACATGTCAATTTCTTGAGTTGAACTTAATTTTATAGTATAGCAAGAAGTAAAACTCCATAGCTTTATCAACCACTGAGGCTAAATATGTTGCTGCGGGGAGTTATTATGCTCAAATACTATAGATTAAGCAACAACTCGAAGATTTTGAAATTAAGCAAAACATAATACCTATAAGATGTGATAACACGAGTGCCATTAATCTAATTAAAAATCCCATTCAATACTCTAAAACTAAATATATTGAAATTAAATATCATTTTATCAGAAATCATGTTAAAAATAATGACATCATACTTGAATTTATTTCGATTGAAAAATAATTAGCTGATATTTTCACTAAACCCTTAAATGAAGATAGATTTAATGAAATTTGATGTGAATTAGGCATTTGTGATCCTTTTCAATAAATCTAATTCAGTATGTTTGTTGTTCTTGTAATACTTGATTGATCCTTATTTTTTAGAATTTTATTGAATTAATTTAAAATCTTTCAAATTTTTTAAAATTATGGGTCGAGCCGGCTCAACTATGCAGCCGAGCTGACTCGACTGTTGAGCCATCTCGAATGGATGCTCAAGCTAGCTTGACGTGTTGGGACTCAACTTTTAAAACTTCCAACTTTTTCAAAAACTTTGTTCATTGTTCAGTCGAGCTTGCCCTATTCCTCCATTTCCTGGCTCGAAGCCCATTGTCTTCAAAAATCTCATCTTCCCCCTTCATCCAACCCTCATCCACTTAGATTTTCGAGACATGGCTCCAAAATCTCATGCGGCCAAGGCAAAGAAACAACTGGCAGCTGGAACAAGCAAAACTCATTCGTCGAGAAGGGTGGAAAATGATTTGTCCAATCTACCCCATCTTCATCAACCTCTGCTCCAACTCGAATTTCGATGGCATCTCGAGATGTTACAATTGGGAGGAAGGTTGATTTTGGATTTTTGGACCAGCAAGGGTTTAGGATTGGATCATGGATCCGACAGCAAGGGTGGAAAATGATATGCTCGCTCGAGGTACCAACTTATCACCACCTTGTTCATGAATTTTTTGAAAATTTGAAGTTGGGCACCGAGTTGATTGAGTCAGAAGTAAAAGGCACTGAGATTGTTTTGGATCAATGCAGTTTGGGGCACCTTCTGGAAATGCCCCATTTTGGTCTCCAGAATATTGAAATACCAAATGACTTTGAGGCAATGGAGAAGGTAATGGATAGAAAACTTTTGAAGAAATTTGACATCAACAATGCCAATCTTCTGCCTGCCGAACTAAAGCTCCTCCATAGTATGGTCGATAGAATCTTTTGTCCAAAGATTGGGAGGTTCGACTGGTTTTCCTTTAAGGACTTGGGGTTTATGTCTCACATGATTGAAAGCATTGCAATTAACCTGCTATTCTTCATGATTGAACAGATTAAGACAGCGATAGGGAAATTAAAAACTAAGGCTTGTCTGCCATATGGAATGGTGTTCACCTTAATTTTTAGAGAGGCTAGCATAGATTTGGATGGAGAGGACTATTAATCACTCAAGCATGCTGACTATTATACTATACAAACTCTCCATCACATGAAATTTGGAAAAGTGGAAAATGAGTGGGTCAGACAAGTTGAGGGTGTTCAGCTTGAAGCAGAAGAAGAACAGCCCAAGAATTCAGAGTCTTCTGAGTGGTCTTCCTCCTTTGATTCTACTTGAGCACCATCTTCTGGACCTGCTGTTGGCTCTTCCTCACCTGCTCTAGTTGCTGCTCCACTATCCCCTCCTCCAACTTCAACCCCTACGTCAGTGGCTAATGAGCATCATTCAGCTTCCCCTCGTGCACCTCGCATGCCCCACATAGTATCTACAAAGAGATTTCTTGATCAGATTTTTAATAAAATGGGGAGGATGTTCGAGGACTTCAAGGCTCAGATTTTGCAGAGCCAAAAAGCATCTTAGAAGCACACTCTATCTCAGATCCAGCAGCTCCATGGAGATTTGCTCAGAATCACACTAAGGCTTGAGAGCTTGGAGCAAGTTGTGGACCACAGACCCATTATTGACTGATGGACTAACTCTTCAGCTCTTCAACAGTACATATCGTAGAGTCTTGATAAGCAGAGGACATCCACTGAGAGATCTTTTTATTCATTGAGCCAGCAAATCAACAATTTGTCCCAAAATTTGGATATTTTTTAGAAGAGGTAGCTTGGGACAGTTGAGGTGGTTGATCAGTCAAAGGGAGAGATTGCTAGAATTCTTCGACGAGCTGAGGAGATCATGATTTCTCAGCAGGCATGCATAGAGATTTTTGTCACTACATTTCATCGCGTTCAAGAGCAATTGGGTCAAATTTGGTCTCAAATTTTGCCACCCTCCACCCAGTCCAAATCCTCCATTAGCCAGCCCCACCCTTCCACTCCTAGACCTCCATTCAATGCCACTGTCAGACTAGGCACTGGCTTTCCTCCCCTTCACCTCGACCCTTTTGCTCGCATCTAGAGCAAAACCTCAGCCCCTTCTTCCTCATCATCCTATCCCCCTGATCCTGTTATAGAAGAATTAACCAATGAAGACTAGAGCCTTTACCCATAGATTTTCCTATATCTAGCTTCATCTTTTGGTTATTTCTTTTTAAATGAATATTGTATTGTTTGAATAGCCTCATTTTGTAAGCAATACAAATCTATATTGAAGCTAATGATTAATGCATATTTCTCTTTCTTTATCTTCTTTGTCTATTTCTGTCTTATTTTGAATGTTCCATGGAAATGTTCCTTCTGACTATCTACTTTCAAGTTAAATACTCTAGACCAGCAACACACCATGTAAGAAATTTTTTAGTCAAAATTACATCAAATTAAATAGGCAAGTCTAGCCTAGAAATTAAATTGAAGAGGTAAATCTACCAACAACCTCATTCTATTTCTCCTCATGTGATTTTGATGATGACAAAAAGGGGGAGTGTTAGCAAAGATATAAACAATGCATTGGAACTTAAGCCAATATAAACATGAATTTTTTTTTGGCATAATCTAAGGGGGAGCACAATGAGCACAATTGGAACTTTAAGTTGAACTTGAAAATAATTTTGCACAATGTAAAGGGGAGCATTATTGAAAATCTGAAAAATCTGAAAACTTAAGACATTTGACTGTCTTGTAATTAAATTGTACATATTGTACATCTTGATCATAGTAATTATTCTTTAATGAGTGCTCAATATTTTGTCATCATTAAAAAGAAAGAGATTGTTGCCTTCCTAAGTGATTTTGATGATGACCAAACATTGAAGCACACAATTACTAATATTTTTTTTTTCAAATGTTGTAAAGATTGGAAGAAAATGAGCTCTTTGATCAAAATGAGGAAAAAACCAAGATTGGAGGGGCTTGACTCAAGAAAAATTAGTTTGGGCAAGACGAGCCGAATCTATCAGCAATCAAGCTGACTCTGGCATGGTATGGGTTCAACAATTTGGCTTGGCACACAGTCAAGCCAGCTCGAGATGGATCCAAGCCGGCTCTTTTAGGGTGACAGAAAGGTTGTTTTTTGGATCTTGAGAGCCAAGCCAATCCGAAGACTACTCGAGCCCGCTTTGTCAGAAAAATAGAAAGTTGATCTCTGGTAGATGCTATTAAGCAAGCTCAAACATCAATCCGAGCTGGCTCTCTCAATCATATAGAAGGTTTGATTCTTAAAAATTACCGATCGAGCCAACTCGAAGTCAATCCAAGCTGACTCAAAGGTGTTTGACAGCCTTAACGGCTAGTTTTCAAATGCGATTTTGTCATTCTATCAAAGCTTTCAACTGCTATTTTTTTGCCCCCAATGATCTGAAATAGCTAGTTTTGAGCTCCAATCACTTCAAATTTGATGAGAATGCTCAAGATATAAAAAAAAGCAAGAGAAGCATTGAAAAAGAACTGTTTCATTAAAAAGAGGATTTTCTGAACTTCAAGCATTCAACAAAGCTCACCCACTCCCATCCAAATATTCTTTATTATTTGGGAGCATTAAAGAGCCATTGAAGAGTATTAACCCCAAGCATTTAAGAGGATAATAATTGAGCTACATCGACAACAAAATCTGCTCAACCAAGGAGCTGTATTTGTTGTAACTTTTTTTATTTTTCACTGTTTACTATAATTAGTTTCAGCAGAGGCTGAAACTAAGGGAGAGGTTCAATCCACCCCTGTAAGTGGATTATGTGGTCTTGGTTAAGACGTGTAAAGATTGTGGTTGGTAAACCAAAGAAAAAACCAATTGGGTTTGTGGATAATGAGTCCGGTTAAAACTATCCAACAGTAATCTTGAGGGATTATAGTGAAATTTTCAAGAATCTTACTTGGAGAGTGGATGTAGGTACTGGGTATGCACCAAATTACTATAAACATCCTTTTATCTTTGTACAACCATCTTTCATTCATACATTGCATCCACTGCACAATTACAATAAAAGGAAAATAGTTAATTCAGCACTTACTTATTTTATATTTTAAAAATCTGATTCATCCCTCCTCTTGGGTTGTTTGGCTGGGCAACATGGATGATATTCTCCTTATTGAAAATGATATTTTCATACTGATCTCAATCAAAAGATGGTTGTCCAAAGAATTCTCCAAGAAAACCTAAGGGAAGCATCCTATATTCTTAGAATAAAGGTCTATACGGATAGATCTAAAATGATGCTAGGCATGTCACAAAAGCTGTATATAGAAAAAGTACTGAAAATATTCCGTACGAAAAACTCTAAAAGAGGACTGCTACTGCTTAGGCATGGTATTCATCTTTTCAAGATGATATGTCCAAACACATCTGAAAAAATTCAGCATGAGTAGAATTCTTTATGCCTCGATCATAGGGAGCCTTATGTATGCCATGCTATATACTTGACCTAATATTACCCTTATTGTGAGTATCACAAGTAGGTATCAGTCGAATCCAGATGAGGAGCACTGATAGCTGTGAAGAACATCCTTAAGTACTTGAAAAGAACTAAAAATTTATTCTTGATCTTTAGAGGAGGGTCTGAATTGCGAGTCGAGAGTTATACTGATTTAGACTTTATATCTAATCCTGATGATAGAAAGTCTATATCAGAATATGTATTCGTATGCAATAGTGGCGCAGTCAACTAAAAGAGTTTCAAGCAATCTATCATAGCAGATTCGACCACATAAGCTAAATATGTTGCTGCTTTTGATGTTGCGAAGAAAGACTTCTGGTTCAAAAAGTTTGTCATGGAGCTTGGGGTAATGATATCAGATGCCATACCACTGTATTGTGACCTTAATAGAGCGATAGCACTTGCTAAGGAGCTGAGGTCTCATCAAAAATCAAAGCACATCGAGCGGCAGTTTCATATCTACACGATTACCTCAAAAATAAATATGTCGAGGTGCGAAGCGTAAACTCCATGGATAATATGGTAGACCTATTGATAAAGTAATTGAGCCAGCCAAAGATGAAAATCCACCTTGAGAAGATGGGACTTAGATTAGTAGCAAATTGACTTTAGTCCAAGTGGGAGATTGTTGGATGTATGTCCTAGAAGTCAATATAACTGACATGCTGTAATAATTCTAGAGTACAATTTTATACTTAAAATATTGATTTAATTAATAAAAAGATAAGTTTTATTTTCATTCAAGTGTGATGTATCCTTGAATCATCCATAGAGTTAATACTTATGATACATATTCTCAAGAGAATTAGAGGCATGTATAATTAATTCTTAAATACTTTCGACCATAGTATCATCATGAGGATGGTGATCGATCCAGATAAACCAACGTATAGATCACTTCCTTCAGAGTAGATGAGTCTCTGATCTATAGTATAGAGATACTGAGCGACAAGTATGGATGGTTGTTGGAGAATAATTAGTACTGAACATGACCATACGAAAGATCACTTGAATTTCTACTCAATCATCAGTGATCATCTTGATGCTGTAGTTGTGTAAATAATCCTTTGACCTGTGATGGTATGGTTGCTTATGGTGTAGCTACTGAAGTTTGACTGATACATAAACATGGCCTCATTGAGTACTTATAGTAGATGTTGACGATAATTGATCCACTATAGGAGTAGGGTGTGCATGTACATGAAATCTATCGATCTTGATAGAAAAGAGTAGTCCTATGAGATTTGAGAGGCTAAGACTGTAAGTTTGTGGCCATAGTAGTGTGATTATTGAAAAAAAATTTCTATGAGATCATAAATTGGACTTGAGCTAATCGAATCTATCATCTGACTGATGATAAAATTTGATGATTTATCCATGACCTGCCATCTAGTCGGGACTTACGATAGAGGGATTGAGTCATATGTGAATTACACTTTGAGATTCTTTTTCAGTTCTATTGGATTGCCACTATATACTGCTAGGTGTCACTGGTTGATTATGAGAACTCACTAAGATTGTTCAGGATCGATGATCCTTATTGAGTTTATTGACCCCAAAGATTGATTTTGATGAATAACAAAAAATTTGAGTATATATTTGAACTAATAAGCTCCTTAAGATCATGTTTCAAAAAAAATTATAGAGTATCAAAAGAAAAAATTCAATAATACATTTGAGAATAAAAAGGAGAAATTTGAAGCTTTGAAAGACATTGCACATCTCAAACAAGGTTGGAGGAAGATATTTAAAGGTTGGAATTGAAGAAGAATTCAAATCAAAAAATGTCACAAAAAATTCAGTAGAGGGCATCTCAAGTCGACTCAAGATGTTTTCGAGTCGACTCAAATCAGAACGGCACGCAAAAATATTTGGGCATGTTTTTGAGTCGACTCAAGTCTGGCATTAGTCGACTCAAAGGCAAGCTAAGGAGCCGAGTCGACTTAAGTTGCTGGAGTCAAAGCCATAGGGTGCCAACAAAAAGCTAATTTTTGGGACAAAAGACTCACAGGTCATTGAGTCGACTCAAGGCATAGCTGAGTCGACTCAAGGCTCAATCTGAGTCAACTCAAGCTCCAACGGCTAGCTCTATAAAAAATTCAGAATGATCCAAAAATACTTTCAATGGCTATTTTTTGGATCCCAAGGATAGAAATAACTTTTTAAGGATCCAAATAGTGAGTTAAGGTCAAAAACAATATTTTGAAGTGACAAGATAAGAGAATCAAAGAGAGAAGCACAAAAATAAGAAAAAAAATCTAAAAAGCATTGAAAAAAAGTACATTCAATTTTCAACTCATTGAAACATCAAATCAAGATATTTCCTTCAGTAAGAAGATAAGCTCTTTCCTTCAAAAGCTTTCAAAAAAGAAGAGTCAAGAGCTTCATCGACTTTCTTGCTCATTAAAGGAGCTTTTTATTTTCATTTGTCCTTCAACTTTTATTCTTGTTATAACTAGCTTCAATAGATTTTTGAAGCTAGGGGATAGGCCCATCCAAGCATAAGAATTGGAGTGTAAGCCAAAGGTTGGCTTGTTTGTTGGTTGTGGTTGGTGATTCGGTGTAAAACTAATTAGATTTTGGATAGTGAGTCTAGAAAACTATCCAGCTATAATCTTGAAAAGATTATAGTAAAATTTTTAAGTGGGTCTTAGGGAGTGGACGTAGATGCAAGGGGCACCGAACTACTATACATTGGTTGTGTTTGTGATTATGTTCTTCTTTTTTACTCTTCTTGTATTTATATTTCTGCATATCCTATTTCTGCACTCATCAATACTTCACTAGTTTTCAAAATAGCACATTATTTGCTTAAATTTAAAAAAACCCAATTCACCTCCCCCCTTCTTGGGTTGTTCTACTGGGTAACAAGTAGTATCAGAGCCCAGTACTCACTTACATTTGATTTAACAATCAAGATCAGAGCTCGGTACTCACTTATATTTGATTCAACAATCAAAAGTTAAGATCAAATGGCAATCCAAATGAGGACGTCTCTTACCAAAAGGCAATCAACTAACCATCCATCTTTGTTCAATAAAATAAATTACATGTATTGGAAAGCATGCATGTGTATTTACATTCAAGTACTTGACTATCAACTTTGGTGAGTTATAATCAAAGGTCCACCCACACCCATAAGAAAAGTAGATGGTAATGATGTTTCCAAGTCTGAAGAGGATTGGGATGAGCATGATATGAAATTAATTGAATTGAATGCAAAAGCTATAAATGTTCTATATTGTGCATTAGATACTAACGAATTCAATAAAATTTCTACTTGCATTTCTACTAAGGAGATTTGGGATAGGTTGGAGGTTATCCATGAGGGTACCAACCAAGTCAAGAAGTCAAAGATTAATATGCTTGTTCATAGATATGAATTGTTTAAAATGGAATCAAATAAATCTATTACCAATATGTTTACTAGATTCACTGATTTTATTAATGGTTCGAAAAGCTTAGAAAATTTTTTTTTTAATAGTGAGCTTGTTTGTAAAATTCTTAGGTCACTTTTGAAGGCTTGAAAAGTGAAGGTTACCACAATTCAAGAAGCCAAAGACCTCAACAAGCTACCATTGGAAGAACTCCTTAGATCTTTAATGACTCATGAGTTAACCATAAGGCAAAATGTAGAGGAAGAAACCAAAAAGAAGAAGATCATAGCTCTCAAGACTACAACTTTCAAGGATGATGATAGTAAAGAATCCAATGAAGAAGAGGAAGAAGATGACTTGGCATTAATGGCAAGGAAGTTCAAAAGATTCATGAAAAGGAAGAAGCAAAATTTTAAGAGAAAGCTATTTAAAAGAGAATCAAGCAAAGATAGAGAGAAGGAGAAAGACAATAAACTTCCCATATGCTTTGAATGCAAGAAGCCTGATCACTTCAAAATGGACTGCCCTCTTCTCAAGAAATCAAGCAAGAAGGTCTAAAAGAAGGCAATGATGGCACAATAAAGCAATAGTGAGGACTCTAACTTCAATGAAGAAGCACGAGAAGTGGTCAACCTTTGCTTGATGACTCATCAAGAGGAGGTAAATGCTGAAATTTTCTGAGATTTTACTTTTGATGAGTTGCAAGAGGCATTTATAGATCTTTTAACTGAATTTAATAAAATAAGATTGACAAATAAGGAACTAAAGAAGCAAAATCTTAGTTTAAGTCATGAAAAGAAAAAGATTTTTGAAAATCTTAATTCATTAGCTTGTGAAAATCAAAAATTAAATGATGAGCTAAAGAAAATTAAACCATTTATAAAGAAATTTACTTATGGCTCCAAAAATTTGCACATATTATTAAATGAATAGAGAGCTATATTTAATAAGACTGGATTAGGATTTAAACCATAAAAAAAGCAAAAGTTTCTAAAAAATCTATTTGTTAAAGCTTCATCAACTCCTATTTCAAATATTTCATGTTATTGTTGTAGTAAAATTAGTCATAAATCCTATGCATATGATTTTAGAAAATAAAATAAAAAATAATTAAAATAATTTAGATTCCAAAAGGAACCATGAGCACTAACCCTAAAAGATCCAAGATAACTTGGGTACCTGAATTCTCTACTTGATTTTCTTGTGTAGGAGTGTCTTGTAGTCTAGGAGAAGAAAAGGCTTTGATATCTTGATAGTGGCTGTTCAAGGCACATGATGGGTGATAAAACTCAATTTGTCACTTTTGAATTTAAAAATGGATGAGCAGTTACATTTGGAGATAATGGAAAGGGGTGTATCATGGGTATTGGTAACATCCATATCACCCCTTCCACTTCTATTCAAAATATATTATTAGTTGATGGATTGAAATATAACTTACTTAGTATTAGTCAATTTTGTGATAAAAGATTTGAAGTAACTTTTAAATCTTTAGCATGCATAGTATCTAGTCCCAATGACCATGGCTTCATGTTCATTGGACATAGATATGACAATATCTATATGGTGGATTTGGATAATCTACATATAAAGAATGGTCAATATCTTGTAGCAATGGAAGCTAAGGTTAGTGAGACTAGTTGGTTGTGGCATCATAAATTAGGTCATGTTAGCATAGATTTACTTTCAAAACTCACTAAGAAAAATCTTCTAAAAGGCCTACCAAAATTAAATTTTGAAAAGTATCAGATTTGTGATGGTTGTCAATTAGGAAAATAAACTAAGAATTCTTTAAAACCAAAAGATATGGTTTCAACATCTAGACCTCTAGAATTGCTTCACATGGATTTAATTGGACCTACTAGGACCCCAAGTTTAGAAGGTAAGAAATATAGGTTTGTAATTGTAGATGATTTTTCAAAATTCACTTGGATAATATTTTTAGCACAAAAAGATGAAGCATTTAAAGTTTTTACAAAATTTTATCAAAAAATTTTAAATGAAAAGAACACATCCATTGTAGGCATTCGTAGTGATCATAGCACCGAATTTGAAAATCAATATTTTAAAAATTTTTATAATGAAAAAAAAATTGATCATAATTTTTCTGCACCTAGGATACCTCAACAAAAAGGGATGGTAGAGAGAAAAAATCGTATATTACAAGAAATGACACGCACAACGTTATGTGAAAATGATTTATCTAGATATTTTTGGATGGAAGCCATCAATATCATATGCTATATTTTAAATTGTGTATTAATTAGACCTATTCTAATGAAAACATCATATGAACTTTGGAAAGAAAAAAATCAAACATAAACTATTTTCATATTTTTGATTGTAGATGCTTCATACTAAACAATAGAAAAAAAAATTTAGAAAAATTTGATGCCAAATCAAATGAGGGTATCTTCTTAGGATACTCCACATCAAGCAAGATATATAGAGTCTTCAATAAGAGAACTCTCATTGTTGAAGAATCTATCTATGTAGTATTTGATGAATCTAATGATAAAACTTCTAGAAAAAAAGATGTTTTAGATGAGGATGCAGGAATTCTCAACAAGAAGATGGATAGCCTCATGTTGAAGGATGATTCTCCACAAAATAATGAAGAAGATTCAAGGAAAGAGGATGAAGAAGAAAAGGGGGAAGAACCCACTCCAAACTAAAGAGAAGAGCTATCAAAAGAGTGGAGGCATGCACATGGACACCCTAAAGATCTAATTATCGATGATCCATCACAAGGGATAAGAACTCAATTTTATCTTAGAAATATTAATAATTACTTAGCTTTTGTATCATAAATTGAGCCTAAAACGATAGAAGAAGCTGAAAATAACCCTTATTGAATAAATGCTATACAAAAAAAAATAAATCAATTTGAAAGAAATAAGGTATGGATACTAGTTGATAGATCTAGTAATTATCCTATAATTAAAATAAAATGGATATATAGGAATAAACTAAATCAGCATGGTTCTATTGCTAGAAATAAAGTTAGGCTAGTCGCGAAAGGATATAACCAAGAAGAAGGCATTGATTTTGATGAAATTTTTGCTCCTATAGCTAGATTAGAGGCAATTAGGCTACTACTTGTATTTGCATACTTCATAAATTTTAAATTATATTAAATAAATATTAAAAATATATTATTAAATGGATACATAGCAGAAGAAGTATATGTTAAACAACCACGTGATTTTGAAAATCATGCATTTTTAAATCATGTCTTCAAATTACATAAGGCTTTGTATGGATTAAAACAAGCTCCACATGCATGGTATGAAAGGTTGAGTAAATTTTTGTTAGATAATGAATTCACTAGAGGTAATGTTGATATAACATTATTCTTAAAAAGAAAAGATAATGATTTATTAGTGGTACAAACCTACGTAGATGATATTATCTTTGGTGCTACTAATAAATCTCTTTATCAAGAATTTGTCAAGCTTATGTAGGATGAGTTTGAGATGAGCATGATGAGAGAGCTAAACTTATTTCTCAGACTCCAAATCAAGCAAAGTAAAGAGGAGATCTTCATCAACCAAACAAAGTACACAAAGAAAATGCTTAGAAAGTTTGGGATGGAGACTTAAAGATCCATTGGCACACCCATGAGCCCCTCATATAAGCTTGACAAAGATGAAAAGAATAAGAAGGTAGATACTAAATTATGTAGAGGTATGATAGGATCATTATTTTATCTTACCATAAGTAGCTCAAATATTATATTCAGTGTATGCATGTGTGCTAGGCATCAATTAAATCTTAGAGAATCTCATTTATCAGCAGTTAAAAAAAATTTAGATACTTATCTGGCACACTTAATATGGATTTATGGTATGATAGATTATCACCATTTAAATTAATTAAATATTCAAAAGCTGATTTTATTGGATGCAAATTAGATAGAAAAAGCACAAGTGGCACCGACCAATTTTTAAGAGTTAATTTGATCTCATGGTTTAGTAAGAAATAAAATTCGATATCACTATCTATGGTTGAGGCCGAGTATATTACTGTAGAGAGTTATTGTGTTCAAATCTTATGGATCAAATAACAACTTGAAGATTTTGGCATCCAACTTAATAAGATCCCAATAAGATGTGATAGCACCAGTGTAA
>NC_025998.2:26228753-26233817 GCF_000442705.2 Elaeis guineensis | reverse complement strand
TTAATTTAACTAAAAATTTAATTCAACACTTAAGATCCAAACATATTGAAATAAGATACCATTTCATAAGAGACCATATACAAAATAATTATGTGATTCTTAAATTTGTTTGTACTGATAAACAACTTGCTGATATATTCATCAAACCCCTTAGTGAAGAAAAATTTAGCATCATTAGAAGATGTTGGCGCAGAATTCCATCGAAGTCGGAGAAGTTGGAGCTGGGATGACCGCGGTCGCCACTGGGACCTGCAAGGAAAGTCTAAACCGGAGTTGGGGGTGCTCCGGCAAGACCCTCCGATGCTCAAGTTAGTACTCTGCTTCAACAGAAATGGAGTGCTCAAGTGGGAATTTTAGCAGAGTTTCGAGATAGAGTTTTGAGCTTAGAGAAGAACGTATCTGAGGATCCCTTTTTATAGATGGAGAGCGTAACTGATTGACAGTGACGTCTGAAACCATCTGGTAGTGAACCGTTCAGAGCCGCGCAGAGTTTGTTACGGAGAGTAGTGGCGTCAGGGGCCGTTCAGGGCCACGTAGAGTTTGTTATGGAGAGTGGAGTAGTGTCTGTTGTCGTGACTTTCCAGGGAGTGGAGCAAGGTAGTGGCCCTTGTCATGGCTTGTCAGAGAGTCTGGATCTATCAGCTAAAGCTCGACTGGGATGTCTGATGGAGCAGAATAGCTCTCTATCTCGTCGATCTAGGAGAAGCTCGGATGTTCCGAGGTTGCTGACGAGTCTACGGTTGTCGGACGCCTCGGGTGCTGACGCTACAGGCGGGAGTCATCTGCTGCAGAAGCTCGAATGGAGATTTTCTGTTGACAAAGTCCGGTAGGAGTCCGATTACTGAAGAAGTCCGTTTGAGATTTGCCTGATGTGGAAGCTCGTCTGAAGATTATCCATCGAGAAAGTTCGGACGGAGTCCGATTCTTGCAGAGGGCCGAAAGGAGGCCACTTATGGTAAGAGCTCGGATGAAGATCGGTTGTCGTGGAAGCTCGGAGTAGCATCCTGACTGGTGGAGCCTGTCTCGTTGTAGAAGCTCGTCTGGAACCCATCCGCTATGGAGAAGCTCGGCTGAAGTCTACCTGTAATAGAAGTTCGAAAGAAATTCATTTACAGTAGAGGCCCGAATGGAATTCGCTTACAGTAGATATCCAGCGTAGACTGCCTGCAATGGGAGTTCGGCTCTCGCAGGAGCTCGGTTGGAATCCGAAAGGCGGTCGACTGCCGTAGAAACTTGGATGGAGTCTGGTTACTGTAGAAATCTCGTTGTCGGAGAAGCTTGGATATTGACGAAGTCTGGAAGAAGTTCGGAGTAGGGTCATCCACGGTCGAAAGAAGTCCAGAAAGGATTCAAAGAATAGTTGATTACTGTAGAAGGTCGGCTGATAGTGAGGCCTAGAGAGCCTTTGGAGCGGCCCGGTAGATGAATGCAGAAGCTCATTGTCGGAGAAGTCCGGACGGTCAAGGGGGTTCAGAGAGACGCCACACAAGGCCGGAAGCCAGAAAAGTCCTGGAAGGATCAGCCTTTTACAAACTTCGGCTGGGGGTATTTTATACCCAACACCAGTCCCCCTACTTTCGAGTTCGGGTTCCAAATGAAGGAAGTACAGAAAAAAATTTTACAGTCAAAGTTACCTCCCTCAATTTCTATACTTAGTTGTTTCTAGATATTTTGACATTCGGCATGCTAGTACTGGAGCCTTTTCGGAAAAGATTTTTTCTTTTTGGAATTTTTGCTGGAGCGCTGCCCTAGGTATGGTACAATAATGGTTTTACTAATTGTCGGCCACCTTCAGTCGCTTGCCACGATGAGTGGGCCATGCGGCGGTTATGGACTGGCCAGAGGAGTCCTGCAGTCATTATTGTACTGGACCCCATCGCCTATTTAAACCCGCCTCCCCCCTTCGGAGATCTCACTTTGCACGAGAGTTTCTTCGGTCTTTCCTTCTTGGCCTTAGGCATCCTTCGAGTCATCCTCATCTCTGCATCCCTGCATCCCTCAGACCAGCCTAGGTTAGCCCCAGAACTTTCTCTGCTTTCGTGGCTCCATTTATAGACTGTGCTGATCTTCCTTCGTTGCAGATATGGGTGCGGACATGGCTCGGATGTTAGCCCAGAGTCTCAAAGCCCACAAGAGGGAAGGTGCTGCAACTTTCAAGTCGGCAAAGAAGGCGAGGGTAGAAGAGACAGATCCAGTCATATCTCGCCTTGATCGCCCAGAGCCCGCGCTTAGGCACATCTTCGATCGTGAGTGCTTCCCGGTGTGCGTCATTATGAGGGAAAATCTGATCTCAGAAAGAAGGTCATGCCCGCCGTCACTATGAGGGGGAACCTGACCTCAGAAAGAAGGTCATGCCCGCCGTCACTGTGAGGCAGCAAAAACCACGGTGCGAAAAAGATGGCATCTACATGTACTTTGAAGATAATGCTGGAGTAATTGCTGATCCGAAGGGAGACTGGAAGAAGAAGTCAGGTACTTAAAGTAATCCTCGACGATGGTCGGAACCGAGAGTTCGAAGTCGGAAAAAGTTGAGCTTCCTTAGAGAGTTCTTTTTTTTTCTCTCTTCAAAGGCTTTGTAACGTGCACTTTGCCAATGAAATGAAAAGAAAATTTTCCGTTACCTTATCTCTTCTTGCATTAAGTGGTCGTTTACCGAACTTCTTCTGTCTTCTGTCCTATTCGACGTCGGCTTTGTTTGAAGATTCTTCCTGGTAATCGACGTATTGATTCGCTCTTAGGGACTGAAGATTTTCGACAAAAGGTTTTCTTCCTCACTGAGACAAGGTCCCTTGAACCTCGGATGCAACTCATTATTATTATTTACTTATTTATTTTTTTTTTTTTAGTGTGGCTTGTTGCTTTTTCTTCTTCTCTTTTGTGTTAGGGCAAGGGTTTTTTGTAGGGGTGTAGAGGAGTTGCTGAGGGGCTTGTCCCTTCATCCGGTCTTAAATGACTAGATCTTCGCTTGTGTCAGGACGAGGTTCTCCTCCTGTTCCTACCATAATCAATTTCAGCTCATGTTAGAACAAGGTCGGCTAGTGCGGGCAAGTAGAGGAACTACCGAAGGAAACTCGAGACAGCGACCGATGTAGTTGCCTGCCTTCAGAGGTAGATGTCTGAGAGAGTCCAGCCTGCCCCTACACAAGGCTCCGATGAGCTTCGCTCCTTGAGGGGACCATGGCAGAACTATCTGTGGCCCTTGGGGGGAGGTGGCCGAACTGCAACAGCTAAAGATTCAACTGGTCCACGAGCAGCAACAGTCAAAGATGCCGAGGCAGAGTCCGAGGTCCTGAGGAGGAGGCTTCGAGAGTCGGAGGGCGAGAGCTGGCGGTTCCACCAGATATACCGGGATATGCTGCTGAGAAAAATGAAACTAGAGGAAGAAGTCGAAAACTTAAGGCAATCCATAGCAAGGATCGGAACTGAGAGCTCGAAGTCGGAAGAAACTGGGCTTCCTTAAAGCCTCTCTTTTTTTTTGGCCTTTAAGGCTTTACAATGTATACTTCACCAATGAAATGAAAAGGAAATTTTCTATTACCTTGTCCATTTTGGTATTAAGTAGTTGTTTATCGAACTTCTTTTGCCTTCCATCTTGTTCGATGTCGACGTTGTTTGAAGGTTCCTGGTCGTCGCTGTATTGATTTGCCCTTTTTGTTTATGACCGTAGGTCCTTTCGAGGCCATTTGAGTTTGACGCTTCCTCTCGGTGCTCGAGCTTGGGGGCCTGAACTTCTCGTTACTTTGAGGAAGTCAATTTCTTCTCGGCCTGTGTCGAGTTCCCTCTTAGCATCTGAGGGTTTTCGATAGGAGTATCCTTCCTTGTTGAGATGAGGTCCCTTATGTCTTTGATGTAGTTTATTTTTCATTTATTGCTGGTGTAGTTCGTCGCTTTCCCTTTTTATCTCTCTCCTTTTTTTTCTGTGTTCGAGTGAGAATTTTTCCTTTGCTCTTAATGGGGTCGTGAGAGTGTAGAGAAGCCGTTGAGGAGGCTTTCCTCTCCATCCGATCTTGATTGACTAGGTCTTTGTTTGTGTCAGGACGAGGTTCTCCTCTTGCTCCCGACAGTCAATTTCAGCTCATGTTAGGATGAGGTTCTCCTTCCATTCCTAAAGGGCTGTGGGGGTACGTAAGGGTCGTTGCGAGGACCTCTCCTCCCATTCGATCTTTAAGTAATCAGGCCTTCGACTTTGCTCATGTTAGGATGAGGTTCTCCTCTTGTTCCTAACAAGGCTGTGGGGGCACATAAGGGCCGTTGCAAGGGCCTCTCTCCCCATCCATTTTTAAGTAACCGAGCTTTCGATTTTGCTCATATTAGGATGAGGTTCTCCTCCTATTCCTAACAAGACTGTGGGGGCACATAAGGGCCGTTGCAAGGGCCTCTCCCCCCATCCGATCTTTAAGTAACCGGACCTTCGACTTTGCTCATGTTACGATGAGGTTCTCCTCCTGTTCCTAACAAGGCTGTGGGACACATAAGGACCATTGCAAGGGCCTCTCTCCCCATCTGGTCTTTAAGTAATCGGGCCTTCGACTTTGCTCATGTTAGGATGAGGTTCTCCTCCTGTTTCTAATAAGACTGTGGGGGCACATAAGGGCCGTTGCAAGGGCCTCTCCCCCTATCCGATCTTTAAGTAAACGGGCCTTCGACTTTGCTCATATTAGGATGAGATTCTCCTCCTGTTCCTAACAAGGCTGTGGGGGCACATAAGGGCCGTTGCAAGGGCCTCTCTTCCGATCCGGTCTTTAAGTAATCGGGCCTTCGACTTTGCTCATTGTTAGGACCAGGTTTTTCTTCTGTTCCTAACATGCTTAATTTCGATTGTATGAGAGAGTCACTTCTGTCGTTATAAGCTCGTGCTAAAAGAAAAATATGCAAATATGAAATTTTTATTTAAGGCAAAGTTATTGGTAATACATTCGCAGATTTTTCAAATTCTATGATCGCGGAAGCTCTGCTCTTCTGAGCTCTTTTAGATAGTTTGTTCCGGACCGGACTACCTCCTTGACTTCATACGGGCCTTCCCAGTTCGGGACAAATTTTTCTTGATTCTGAGGTTGTGAGACA
>NC_025998.2:26174326-26228653 GCF_000442705.2 Elaeis guineensis | reverse complement strand
CAAAAAAAAGAAAAAAATAAAATCTATTTTGCATGGTGATTTAGAATTTTTGGGTTATCTTTCTGACTTGTTTTCATTCATAAACTACTTTAAACTTGTAGTTTAAATCTTTCTATTTATTTTTAATTTTTTCATAATTAATTCTTTTTTATTACTTCTTTGTAAATAATTATCCTAGATCTCCAAGGATACAATTTTGACTCATCTTATCTATATAGTTTGAGTTGATTTTTATTTTTGACCACCTATGACATCGATCAGGAGGTATGCATTTCTGATGATTTCTTTATCTATCTTGGAGAAGTGATTATAACATTGACATGTGGTTGATCCAGTAGCATATCATGATGTTGTCAGCTATCCTCAAACTGATTTGTGGATAGCTGCTATAAAGGAGGAAATATAGTCTATGGCTAACAATGAAGTGTGGAAGCTTATTGAGCCTCCTAAGAATTATAAATCTATTGGGTGCAAGTTGGTGTGCAAGACTAAGAAAGATTTTAAGGAAGAATTAAGCATTTCAAGGCTAGGTTGGTAGCTAAAGGCTTCACTCAGAGAGAAGGAATAGACACACCTAAACTTTCTCTCCGATATCCTTAAAGGATTCCTTCAGAATCATCATGTCTTTGGTGGCTCATTATGACTTGGAGCTTCATCAGATGGATGTTAAAACTACTTTCTTAAATAGTAATCTCAATGAGGAAGTATATATAAAACAGTCTGAGGCTTTTTCAGAAAGTGGGAAGAGCATTTAGTCTACAAATTGAAGAAGTCCATCTATGCGTTGAAACAAACATCTCGATAATGGTACTTGAAATTTGATGAGGTTGTAACCTCTTTTAGCTTTGAGAAAAACAAGGTTGATCAGTGCATCTATCTCTAAGTCAGTAGGAGTAAGTTTATTTTTTTTTTATATGTTGATGGTATCTTACTTGCTAGTAGTGATTTTGATTTGCTTTGTGAGACTAAACAAATACTATCTAGAACTTTTGATATGAAAGATCTTGGAGAGATAATCTTTATCCTAGGTATTAAATTCATAGGGATAGATCACATCATCTGTTGGGTTTGTTATAGAGGGCATACATTAACTGGGTGGGTTCTTGAAAGATTTAATATACAGAATTGCACCATGTGATATGTTTGCTATCAAGGATGACAAGTACAGTAAAGATCAATGTCCCAAGAATGAGCTTAAGAAGATCAAATGAAGAATGTCTTATATCAGTGCTGTAGAGAGTCTAATGTATGCTCAGGTTTGCATTAGACCTGACATTGCCTTTATAGTGGGAGTTCTTAGTAGGTATCTATCAAATCCAGACTTCCAACATGGGTTGCTATAAAGAGACTGATGAGGTACTTATAGAAAATTAAAGACAATATGTTTATGTATAGGAGAGTTGATAACCTAAATTTGGTGGGCTATTCAGATTCAGATCTTGCTAGGAGCCTTGATGATTTTAAATCAACTTCAAAATCTATTTTTGTGTTAGCTGGAGGTACATATCCTGGAGGAGAGTTAAACAGACCCTGACTGCTTCTTTTAGTATACAAGCTGAATTCATTGCCTGCTATAGGGCTACTACTCAAGCTATTTAGCAAAGAAACTTTATTGCAAGATTTTGGATTGTTCATTCTACCACTAGACCATTAACAATCTATTATGATAATAGAGCTGCTATATTCTTTACAAAGAATATAAATCTTTCAGTGGATCTAAATATTTAGAGCTGAAATACCTGACAATAAGAGACCTTGCAAAGAAATGAGACATAACTGTTGAGCACATAGATATAGAGTTCACATTGGCTGATCCTCTAACCAAAGGTTTGAGCCCATATGCTTTATTAGGCTTGTTGAAAATATGGACATATTAATTTCTTTTGATGTACTTGATTAGTGGGAGTAACTTTGTATTTATGTTTTCTTGATGTCTTATTGTTATGAACCTTTTTCATCTCATACACCTATGATGAATATTAATATACATTGTTGACATGATAATTAATGGTACACTTGTATTAATTCTTTTGATTATGTGTACATATTTGTTTTAGTATACTTGGAGATATTTCTTGTTTATATACCTATTATATGAAACTTGCGATCAGATGTCAAGCCTCAAATATGTTGTGTTGTCTCGTCATTGATACTATGTTAAGTATATAAGATAGAATGGCTTGTTGTTGAAGCTATTAAAATTTTTTCTTGCTTATTTTGTATCAAGCATGTTGAAAAAAAATTGGAGGACCGACAATAAAAATAACATATGTTTGGATCACTTTTGGATGCTATTTTTTTACTACACTTTCACACCAAGACTCATGTCGATAGTGTTGGTGATGTTTGTAACCATGGATAAGTGTTGTATCAAATGATGGAAAGACTCCTATGATTCAGCATAATTGATACTATTGGACCGAGTCAATTCCAAGATGCTATCTATGGATTATATGTTTTTTAAAATTATAGCCACGTAGTGTATTTTTTTGTTGTTCCGCCCAAGAGTCTTTTTTAAAATAAAATATTTTAAATTTTAAAATCATAATTAATGTTGCTAAAGTGGGAGAATATAAGAATTTTTTTGATTATGGGCTACCATTAATTATTTATTTTATTTTATTAAAAATGAGCTAACTATATGATTTAGGTTAATAGACATGCATGTAAGCCCAATATTGTTAGTGATCCTTGTATTTTGGGCTATGTACATCTAATGTGGGTGGTGTGGTTGGGGCGGCATAGTATAGGTTTGAACCCAACTTAAGCCCATGATGGGAGGGCTTGTTAGGGTTAGTTTTAAGTAGCTAGGTCCCCTCTCCATTTTTGATAAATATCATGAGATTAGTTCTAACACTTGCCCCATCAAATAGCCACCTATTGAGAGGAAGCTAAAGAGAAGGACTAGGCTTTTGATGTTCGTTTGAGCATCTGTGATTGATCAATTATTAGGAATCAATGGCGAACACACATATGGCATCCTGAATTTTAGAATAATTTGGTGTTCTAAACTTATATGAGATTTATGAATCTCTTACATGTGGAGATCTATTCTTAAATTATAATTTTGTGTTCTAATCTTCTACATGATATATATGAGAAAATCGCAACACACCTAGGTTGTTAAGGTGGTGTAGTAGAGGACAGAGTTGACAGTTTGTCACTAGTGGATAGAAGACTCCAGAATTCCTTCAGCACAGTCATGGTGGCTCACGTGGCCCGGGCTCATTGGTTACTCCAGTATCTCCCAATAGGGATGCATAGGGCTGTCATTAGGGTGCCAGCACCACAGTGGATGGGGCATTCTAGATATACAAATATCCATACTTGTTTTAAATGGACACGGATACAATTTGAATACTTAAAGTATAGATATAATTATGGATATAACTTCAATAATTAAGCTTTATGACTATAAAATCAAAGATATTACTAAATAGATGAAAATCAATTAATAGCATATCTATATGCTTGTATATTTTTCTTAAAAAATAATAAGTGTTATATAAAATTATATAGGATTATAGGTAGATTGAATATTCATGATAATTGTCTATCATATCTATATTCATTTTTTTATGGATATGGATACAGATATGAATATTAGTTAGATTCTCAAATTTCTGTCTATATCTAGATTGAATCAGATATGAAATGGATTTAGATAGATATTATCTATTACGGCCAAGAGCTCATGGCTTGGCATGTGAGGTATTATCCGCTCTGGCCCATGGGCCTCACGGTTTTGCTCTTCAAAAGGCACCTCATGTGGGAACAATGATCTCTTCTTATATAAGTCAGAGTCTCCTATGACTTACAACTAATGTGGGACTAATTATGCTCTCTCTTCTACACCACAACATCACCCCTAGTCAAAGGAGAATCTATATATGGACGGAAGGTGCCCTCCTTATTTTTATCATAGCCCTCCAGTAAAGAAGAAGTATGATATGGATGGGAGATGCCCTCCTTATTTGTACCACAGATTGGTATACAGACGGGATGAGCCCCACAATTGCAAGGGTGGTTACTTGGTGCACCACTATTATGGCCAAAGGCTCATGGCTCGACACGTGAAGTATTGTTGCTCTAGCCCATGGGGCTTACGGTTTTACCCTTCAAAAAGTACCTCATGTGGGAAGGATGGTTTTTTTTTATCTAAATCAGAGTCCCTCCTTAACTTACAACAAATATGAGATTGATAATGCTCTTCCTTCTGCACCACAACATTATCCATACCACTTTCACCCCAAAGATAAACCATGTGCTATGGTATTCAATTTAGAAATACATGGCTTAGTGATACATATGTCGGTCTTGTCTTTACTCAACAACAAGATACATACAACTAGTCACAATGTAGCTTAATAAAATGAAGAGTACTGCTACCTATCAACCATCCATTTATTGCTTCGTTCAACAATCCGATATGGCAATTGGTGATTGTTTGGATACATGTGGTATATGGTGCTAATTGGGGTCTGATTAGCATTCAACAAATTACATTCCATATAGACCGGCAAATTGACCAATGCTATAGGAAATGATCTCCAGTATATTTCAAAAAGAAACTATTGTTTTCTGAGCAAATTGGAAATTTTAATTTGCAAAAAGATGCAAGATTTTTGTAAGATAAAACATCATATGTCAAATTTGCCAAAATCTTTCTCTCTTCTAAACAACAACTCAGTAACCATACAAGTTTTTCTGTATTCGAGCTTAGCAACAAATGTAACACCATTTCTTAACTCCAGAAGACTCTGTTGTGAACTTCTGGAACGTCCATTCACAATATTCAGGTTGAGGTACCATAAACCCGAATTCAGATCCATGCGATTGCAGGTCTTAATTTTGATTCCAACTCTATACGTCCAATTGGACTGAGTATCAGGTCTGGATAAATAAGAACGTGTAAGAACATAGACATCTAAATGTTGGGAATGAATGGAGTATGGATCTAGTTCAAGTAACCAAATAGATTCTGAAAGAAAAGAAAAGAAATGATATGATGCTTATGGATAATGGCTAGATATGAGACAAGCCTTCAAAAGGAACATGACACTAGTGATCAAGGGCATACTGCAGGAGGCAGACTAGATATTCATCAATATACTCTTTTAGAAAAGTTAAATGGATGCAGAATTATGTAATTAATATGATTCAAATTGCACATTAAACAAAACATTGGATCCACATTTGCTCCCGTATTTTTTTTTTACCATATACAAACCTCAAATTTTTTTATGTGGTCCATAATTAGACTCATACCTGATGATTCAAAAGTCCATGTGTTTGAGTCAAGTCCGAATTTTCAAGTCTGTGACCATGCTATGTGGAAAAAAATCTGTATTCCACAAATGAAAGTTCCCTGAGCCAATTTTCTTTTGAGGCAGTTTGAAAATAGAGTTCAATGAAGACGCATCAAACAACCAATTAGCTTGAAATGATCACTAGTTACTCAGCTGTTTCTGATTGCTAGCCTCTGTTCAAATAACACAACCATGTGGCAAGCACTGTGCGAATTGTCCTTTCAACTTTCACTAAAGAGTAGCATGTACTTACCCCTTTATATACGGGATCCACCAATTTCCTTTTAACATTAAGGATTCTTTTGCGAAGCCCGGCAAACTTGATCTCCTAAATCTTTTAATAATAAGTATTGTTGTTGCGGCTCTCCGACAAGTGATATAACAAGAGTAGCCGGACTGAACGGCATTGGCTCTTGCCTAACTGGAGTAGTCGGTTTACGATCGGAGCACCGTGGACCTGCAAGAAAATCTGAGGAATACCGGAGAAGATAGTGGGGATTCTCGGATAGGGAATCCTCCGATAATTTAATCAGTATCTTCGGAAAAGGAGAACAGTAGAGAAAGATAGAGTTAGAGAGAATAGAGTCGAGAATCCTCCCTCCTTTTCTTAGGGGGAGCGCCCCTCCCTCCCCTTTTTTTTCGGACTTCCCCTCTTTTTGTCCGAGGGGGTCTGCCAAACGGCTGGTGGTTGCCAGAGTTGAGGTAGTGGCTATTACAGCTAGGATGGTGGGTGTCAGAGACTCTATTGCATGATCTATCCCCACGTTGGACGGAGCAGTGGATGTCGGCAGGCTGCTGTAGAGCCTATCGCCCACGAGACTAATTCGTCGAAGGTCCTGAAGAGTGTTCGGCCTTGCAGATGACTTGTAGGGACTTGAAGTGGTAAAGAATGGAATCAGTGAGATATCGTCGAATAATCCTAGGCAAGTTGTCGATCCATCATAAGTGGTCAGATAAGCATCGATGCCTGTGGCATCATTTGGGCCACATGATGTTGGCCCGATCACGTGTCTCAGTTGCTCATGTCATAACATCGGATGTTTTCCACATCTATAGGAGTGGACATGTCATCAAGTAGATAAAATATGGTCCAACACTTGCCCCTCACTTTTCAATTCAAGTGTTCGGACTAGGAAGAAGACTGTTTGATCGAGCCGTGAGGTCGCATATCGAAATCAATTGTTTCATCATCTGAAGCTCTATCCATGCCACTAGGATGGTTGGGTCCTGTATTAGGTGATTGTCAAGCAGCCTCTTCAATGGCCCCTTGGCCACAGTCTCAACAGTGGTCGTGAGACCCGTCGCGCTTGGTCTTCTTCTTCAATGCCGAGCCAATGTCTGATGAGTTCTCTTCTTCCACCTCGGATCTTGTCGAGGCAACCTTAGATCCTATCGAGGATTTTGGATGACTTTAGGGTCGATGATGTCCTTTCGGATCTCGAATTATTGGTGGCTGGAAAGGTGATCAGATTGATGACCATGTGGGGAAGCATTTCGAGACCTCGATGGTCGATATCCACCTTGACTGGTCATTCGAGAGCTTGGGCTTATGATTTATTTGCCAATGCCCCCAATCATTATTAGCAGGATGCCTCATGACTCCATCTGCTATCAAGGTTGGGGATTATTCGAGGGACTCAACCAAAGGATCACCTCAAGCCCATCCCAACCTGTCGTGTGGCAGATTGGGGTGAGACACAGTGTTTCGGGAGTTATCTCTCAGAATTTGGAATGGTTGGGAGCATAGTTAGTGGCCATGACTTTTGGCACTTCAGGTTTGGATGTGTGGCATCATCCAATTGTCGGTTGGCTGGGCACATGTCGCTTAAGACTTGTATAAATAGTCCGTCTCCTAGTAGCAGATGCGTTCATCAGAGAGCCTCTTCCTATTTTTTTTGGAATCTTGTCATGATGGAGCCATGCCGCAATCAGTGAAGGAGGTGGCGAAGAAGAAAGTGGCTTTCCTGAGGGAGAAGCCTCTGCCCAAGAGGACAAAGACTACCTCACCCAAGCCTCCAAGCATTTCTCGGATGCCATTTCCTTCGAGGGCCCCATGCAAGGGGTCCTCTATCTCCGAGGAAGTGGTCCATCAGGGGACTTTTGCTGAGGCCTTCGCTAATGCCTGGCTCCACAGCATCGTGAAGTACAAGGCCTCTGAGGCCTTCAGGGGGGGAGCTCCTCGATGCCTCCACCGTGGTTTCATATAGGGTTTTGAGAATTGCAAAGCCCGCCTATAGTATATGATACCGCAACTAGACCTACACCGCCTCCATCCGGAAAACAACAATAAAGAAGTGGAGGCATTCTCCTCGAATGAGGATTGAATCTTCATCCCTTTCCCTTTTTTGTGTTCATTGCCTAATTGGCACTGCATTTTATGTAAATATTTTCTTTCTGAATGAAAGAATGAACCTTTGCTATGGGTATCTCTTCCATGATTGCACTTTGTTTCCTCCTACCTTCGTTGGAATCTCTGATGTCATTTGACCACACAATCGCTAGGTCAGAGGCTTTAGTGTGTGCCTGACTTCCTTAGTTGGGCAAACCTTTCAAGTGGCTAGGCTACTCTCAAAAATCATGATTTTAGGGCTTTGGTGCACATATGATCTCTATCGTCAGACAAACCTTTTAGGCATTTAGGTTCCCTTGAAAATCATAGTTTCCAGCTTCAGTGCAAGTCCAATCTCCATCATTGGGCATACCTTTTAGGCATCTAAGCTCCCCTCAGAAACTATGGTTTTGGACTTTGGTGCAAGTCCGATCTCCATCGTCGAGCGAATCTTTTAGGCATCTAGGTTTCCCTCAGAAATCATGATTTTAGACTTCGAGGGCAAAGTTTCTGAGGTGGTTTTCGAGCTAGCCTTTTTTTTTTGGGCTTGGGCTATTTCCATCGTCTATCCTAACTGTAACCATTTACCACCGCATCACTCTCCCAAAGTCCTTATCTATAGGAAGCTTCGTTTCGGGTTGGTATTCTCTTGCATCTTCGGCACTTCACCAACTTGCGCATTGAAGTGGCAATGCCTTGGTCGAAGTGCCTTCAAGAGGCTGGTATGTTGATTTAGTGGTCAGTGTCTGTGCATATCCAATCACCATTTGTCTTGTGTGGAGACACCTTTTCGAGTTCTCCTCTTTCTCTTGGGAGCTGGACCTTCACACTGATGGGATGCATACCCTGAGCATTTAATGTCGGACATTCCCCAAGGGTGGTGATGTATCAAAAGGGATGATTAGCATTTTGACTTCTGATGGCATAGCCTTCGAGCTTCTCCCCCAGGGACATGCGTCCTATGGCTAGTGGAGCAATTGGAGGTGATAAGAGCATGACTCCTTTATAAAATGAGCCCCTTTGCCGCTCGAGGCCAATATCATCTAGTTGTCCTTTTTGAGATGCTTTCCTTCTGGTTGCTGAAGTGCTATTGCTGCTTGCTTATGCTCGGCATGGCCTTCTTGCACCCCTATGAAGATAGAGTTCATCTCAAAGGAGTGTGCTGGAGGGGAGTGCGTTGGGTAGCATCTTCATTTGACATGGGAGGTATTGAAAACTTCTATGGTCTTGCTCATAGAATCACAGTGGTGGCCGCTGGGACTGCTCTTAGTATTGTTCCCCATGAGAGCCTCAAACCTTTCCAGAGGATATTCTGACTCTCTCGAATAGTTTTAGTGTAGCCTTTCGGCCCTCTTTGGATGTTTATTGTGAAGACAAAACATTTTCAGGGGCCATGAAGCCAACACCATCGAGTCCCGTAGTTTTCACCCGGCCAACCCCGCGTAGGGTTTGGACAATGACCGCACTTGTGGTCTTTCCTATCTTATAATTATAGGCTTCATCTGATCGAAATCATCTTATAATGAAGTCTTTTTCTTCAATAAAATGTTCCTTGGCTTTGTTATTTGTGTCTTGTGTGGTTGTCCCGATGCTGTCGTAAAAGGTTCCTTTAAGATGTCACCTAATGTCAAACCAAGGCTACCTGTGGCCTCGGCTCGAATTGTCTTCAGATAAGGGTTCGTATGAGATTTTTGGTGTTGCTCTGATGACTAGTCCTAGTTCATTTGGACCTTACGATCGGGTTCCCCAGTAGGAGGAACACCATTATTGAAGATAAAGACATAGGGGATTGTGTTGCTTATTGGTGATGTACCCAAAGTCTTTCGGGGTATCGGGCCTGTAGAAGCTGAACGTTATTAAAAATTGCTAGCATATAGTTTCCAGATCCATCTACTTCCTTTTGCTAATGTGGTACTTCCTAGTTTGGAGTTCATCCACTGTGTTTGATGGATTTAGGTGCTTTTGTCCATTTGAGCACAGTATCTTTAGGATGAGAGGCATTGCGAGGCATTGACCTTGGCATGATCTCTATAGTGATCAACTATCTATGGCTAGTACGATGCCATCCTGCCCCAAACTCTCACTTCGATAATTTATGGTGGGAGTTGGGCTTTAACTCGTCTGGCAAACTGGTGGATCACTATAGTTGAGAGTTCCCTCCATCATGATATTGTCAACGATACCCACACTCATGGAATGGAGTTCTCCGCACAGTTCCATACTGAAATACCAATAGTTTCAGAGCTTGTCGCTCGATCTTCCATGTTTCCTGCTCCGCTTGCCGCTTATAGATCCCAAGGTCATGTTCACAATTCCAACCACTGGGTTGCCGCCAAGGTTGTTACCCCACACTTCGGTGCCAGTCTGGCATGGTACTCCCATGAGGTCTTTGTTATGACTCTTAAGGTATTCACGACGAGCGAGGTCTCCAGAATTGCATTCCACACAATGGCTCTTCATGATGTCATGGCCATGGTGGGAGCACCCATGCTTCTTTTTGTCCTGCTCGTGCTTTCACCTTCTTGGGCTGATATGCAAAATCTTTACCTCCAATCTTTATGAGGATCAAAATGCATAAGTCAAAGAAAGGGAGACGGTGGTAGAAGAATTGTAGAGGATTCTTCATCCCCCGCTCCTTTTGTAGTTGTCTGGGGTGATTCTCTCTTTGTTTTGAAGCCCTGTGGAATCACTGCGGGCCTTTTTGTTGCCATTCTTCCTCCCTTCTTCTTTCTATAATTAGACATCATCCCCCTCAACCCGAGCGTCAATTGCACTCAGGTTATGAGGTCGGCATTGTCCCCTAGGAAGTTCTAATTAAGGGAGAAAACTAGGCACTTGTCCTCAAATCCTTGGTTCATTGCCTGTGCGGTGTTGGGTTCATTGAAGGCATGGACTTTTGGGGCGGTGACATTAAAGCATGCCAGATGTTCTCTTTGGTTATACTTCTCTCTAGACAATGGGGAAGATGTTGCCACCATTCTTCGACTATGGCCTCTGGCTGTCGAAGCATGTCGTGTGTCGATTTTTCGATCATTCGAGGAAGTAGGTCGACCCCATGAGGTCTTTGTTATGACTCTTAAGGTATTCACGACGAGCGAGGTCTCCAGAATTGCATTCCACACAATGGCTCTTCATGATGTCATGGCCATGGTGGGAGCGCCCATGCTTCTTTTTGTCCTGCTCGTGCTTTCACCTTCTTGGGCCGATATGCAAGGTCTTTACCTCCAATCTTTATGAGGATCAAAATGCATAAGTCAAAGAAAGGGAGACGGTGGTAGAAGAATTGTAGAGGATTCTTCATCCCCCGCTCCTTTTGTAGTTGTCTGGGGTGATTCTCTCTTTATTTTGAAGCCCTGTAGAATCACCACGGGCCTTTTTGTTGCCATTCTTCCTCCCTTCTTCTTTCTGTAATTAGACATCATCCCCCTCAACCCGAGCGTCAATTGCACTCAGGTTATGAGGTCAGCATTGTCCCCTAGGAAGTTCTAATTAAGGGAGAAAACTAGGCACTTGTCCTCAAATCCTTGGTTCATTGTTTGTGCGGTGTTGGGTTCATTGAAGGCATGGACTTTTGGGGCGGTGGCATTAAAGCATGCCAGATGTTCTCTTTGGTTATACTTCTCTCTAGACAATGGAGAAGATGTTGCCACCATTCTTCGACTATGGCCTCTGGCTGTCGAAGCATGTCGTGTGTCGATTTTCGATCATTCGAGGAAGTAGGTCAACCCCTATAATAGGTTGGAGAATCAGGCTCTTGCGTTCTTCTTGAGAATCATCGACAAGGAGTCACAGGAGAGGGCATTGGGCACCCTCGTGGCATCACGAGAGTCTTATGACTTTTCAAGGGAAAGTTGGTGGACCTACTCACCGTCATTGGTGAATCTGGTCTGCCTGATATCCAGGAAGTTATTTTCATGGAATCCTAAGGACATCACCCATTTAATGCAGCATATTCCAGTAATAATGGTTCATAGGGATAAGTGGCTCCAATCTCTGGCCATTGATCTAGGTGATTTTTGAGACCACTCACTCGGTGACATCCGTCGCTCGATCAGCAAGATTGGAAGAGTTCAATCTTAGCTCTCCTTATAAACGACTCTTCATCGCCCTTTGGACTAAGATTCATTGGTGGTCTTCCATGGTGCGGTGGTGCTGTTCCACCACCTTCGAGAGGTGGTGGGCATCTTCTCCTCGATTGGGGATGTTTGTGTCCCCAATCGAAAAACTGTTAGGCGCTCAGGCGAGAGCTATTGCAGCAAAGGCTTGGGCTTGACATGAGAGGCATTGGAAATCCTCCATCGCTCCAATGAGGGAGTTGGGTTGGTGGTCATTAGACGTTCCTTCCATATCACACTCGATCGAGGGGTTTTTAGCCTCTCCATGGGGCTGATCTTTCCTCCTCGGCAAGATGGCTTCTCTAATAGCCTTTGGTAGAGCATCTGAGAGGTGGACATGTCTCTGAGAAGAGTATCCGCCATGCCGCCGAAATGCCATTTAAGGAGACTACGACCTTTGGTAGATCACGATGTTGTCGTTAGGACATCGTGATTATCGATTTAATTTTGATTTTTAAAAAATTAAAAATATGTAGAAAGCAATGAGTCGAGTCGAATCCATGGAGAAGACAGTGTTGATTTGAAAATATTGATTTTATAAAAGAAAAAAAAAGATGCAAAAAAGTAATTGAAATTAGAAAATAGAAATTAAAAGTGCGAAAAAAAAAACTTGATACTAAGATCTACTATCTAGATCTTAGCTTCTACTTACAATAAAATAAAAAATAGAAATTTAAAATGCATTAAAATAATTTGGTACTAAGATTTTCTATCTAGATCTTAGCGTTTACTTACAATAAAAATAAATAACAAAAATTTAAAGAGCATGAAAATAATTTTTACATTAATTTAAAAATAAAATTTAATTATAAAAAAATTAAAATAAAATAAATAAAATAAAAACTATAACAAAGAATTCGTAGTCGATTGGTGCAGTCTTGTCGGAAAGATGGTTGATGACTTCTCCTTCTTCTTTCAAACTCCTCAGAGCATGCTGGGCTTTTTTCTTTTTTTTCCTCTTTGGATCTTGATCTCAGATCAGTACTGACGTGGAGATAGCATAGGATATAAAACTCTTCTTCTCAACATCTCGTCTCGAAATAGCCTTCAACCTAAGCCTTTTCCGTCCATCCTCTCTTTCTTTGTGCCAACCCCTCTTTCAGATAATTTTTTTTATTCTCTTTGAATTCTTTTTATAGCTCTGATAGGCCTTCGTGATTTTGAACGTACTTATTTTCTTTAAGCCTTTTGGATTCTTTTTTTTTTTTAATTTTAAAACGCTTCTTTGTTCGCCGCGTATCAGGCCACGTCCGTGTCCGCACCGCGTTACTTCTGTGTTTCATCGCGCATCTCAGCTCTCTGTTCCATGTTCTGTTTCCGTCCTAGGCACGCCTAAATCCGATGAACCGACTTGCACAAGCCCACACTCGCTCCCGTGCCCATGTGAAAACCCGGCATCTCGTTTCCGTGCATTTAAACCTTCTGGACCCACTCGTTTGAATCCCACCAAGCCACGCTCGTGTGAATTCCTGCTCATCCGGCCGTTCCCTGCATCCGTTCCCTCTGCTGAGCACCCAGCCATGCACAAAGCCCAAGCCAACTCCTCTCGCTCATTTAAAAGCTATGGATCCCTTCCTCATTAAACACTCATACCCATTTTTTTTAAATATTTTGTTTATTCATTAGATTCCTACCATGCATCCGTATGTCTTTACATATCATATGTATAATATGTCTGAATTTAAACTCAAGCTTTATCTGCATGTATTGAAAGATCATTGGTTGTTGATTTATGATTAAATCTTAATAATTAATTATTCTTGAAAAAAATATAAAAATATTAAATACTAAATAATAATAATTAAATAATAAATATTTTAATTCTTTTTATGTCATTTTAATACACCGATGACATCTTCCAACTTGAATTTTGCTCGTCCTCGAGTAAAGAAAGGATTTAGGATTAAATACCTTTAACTTAGAGTTTCGAATTTTATTAGACAATTTTCAAAAGGGTCTTTGATGTTCAGTAGAGCGTGAGTAAATTATATTATTGGAGTATTAGTACTAATCAATGTGGAAGTTAAAATAAGAATATTAAATCTTTTCTGAATTTTTTTCTAAATTGTCTCTACTTTTATCTCTAAATCATTAACCTTCATATAGGCAAGTATATTATTATTTCCATCATTCATTAAATTTTTTTTATCTTTTTTTTCATATTTCTTTAATATTGTACCGTTATTGAGTATTTTAATCTTTTAACAGCCAATGACTCCCAAACCAGATGGCTTTAGGGCACTAGGTATAAAATACCTCTCAAACTTGCTAGCTTGAGTCAAACAGGGAGTTAAGACTAGCTTTACAACAGAACTTCTTTGTCCTTCATACCTTTTGACGTGAAACTTAATGCTTGCTTAAGCAAAGAGGCCCGGTTACTTAGTATGAAGTTCTTAAAAAAAAAAATTTATAAAATAATTTATTTTATGAAGAAATATATAGTTACTCTACACTCCATAAGAAATAAACTCTTCTTTGATGTTGATAGGAAAAATTAGAAATACTCAAAGAAAAATATTTATCTTCAAAACTTAACTCTTTATTGAGTTTTTTTAATACTTGATCCTTCGATATCTCACAAATTCTCTGATCTGTGCATCAATTTACTTTTAAAAGAAATACTTAATTCAACTCAATTCTTATGCATAATCGGATGCCTAAATGCTAAATACTAACTTATTCGAAGAGTTAAATTTTTTTTAACATTATTATTCTTTCCCCTCCAATTTAATCGATATCGTCCTCAATGGAGTAGGAAAAATAAAGTATGATAGACAAAGAGAAAAAAAAGGAGAGATGTCTTCTGAACCAGGCGTGTACTTGATCTAGCGTGAAGGCAAAATTGGTTCTACCCCCAACTTAGTCCTAAACTTAAAAAGAAAGTAAGTTAAAAATTAAAAAAAAAATTCAAATATAAAAACTGGGTTGCCTCCCAACAAGTACTAAGTTTACCATCTTCAGCTAGACATGAGTTGGGTTCCTAAATAAACTAAAAAAATAAAAGTAAAATACAAAAATCTGTGTTGCCTCTTAGGAGTGTTAAGTTTAAAGTCTTCAGTCAGACTATGCCGATTTTCTCACATACCCCATGTCGAATATTGGATTGACAAATTCTAATAATTTTGAATTTTCAATCTCAGAAAGATGGCCTACAATTTCTTTATTGATAAATTTTAATATTTTGTTGTCAATCTCTAAAAGGTAGTTCACGACCCCATTCTTAGTCAATTTTATATTTCTCATTTTAAGAAGATAATTTATGAACCCATTCACAGACCCTTGTTTGTTGAGAATTTTTCTTATTTGTTCTTCTAAAATACTCATAAATTGAATTTTTGGGTTAGGAGTTGAGTTCGATGCAATGGGTACTGGAAGGGTGTCACTTGATTCATTGCATGCTCCTTGCTTTTTGCTAGAAGAACCGGCTTCTAGGACTGAAGAGAATGAAACTCTAGGTTTATATGTTTTGGATAATTTTTAGTGTCAGACCATCTATAGCGGTCATATCAATTCTACTAAGTTATTTAGTAATTCCCGGCTTTGAGGTCAAAGGAGTAAAGATTAGTCTTACCCTGATGCCTCTCAAGAGGTGCGGTCTGGTGGAATGTTCCGTCTGTTCTCTTCTTCTCTTTATCTTTCTAACTCAAATTGGAACCAGCATCAGTACCAGTTTCAGGCTCAGGTTCTTCTATGTGGTTAGTTTCAGTACTAACCTCTTCTTTTATGTTCTCATTTTGGCTAGCATCAGTACTAGCCTCTCTCATCTGGTCTTAGTATGAGTCCTTAAGAATCCTACCACTTCTAAGCTCAGAAATTATTTTGGCATTATCAAATTAGAGATTCTTAGACAGGACATTGGATTGATGACTAGGTCCACATGGTTGTTGGACATTGGGTGGGTTGTTTCTGGGATTCGATATCAGTTGGCTCGACAATTGATCTGATTCTCTCCTCATTGTGGTCTCAGCTAACTATCATATTTATGCTTCTAGCCTGACGATGGATTGTTGTTGGGTCATAATTAGTTGTTCAAGTTGAGTAAACCTATCGTCAGCTAGATTGGTCTGTTGAGGAGGTAGGTATGATGGCTGATTATAGTATGATAGCTGGTAAGTTAACTAGGCTGATCTCTATTATAGGTATAGTTTTAGTATTGGAGCCTATTTTGAAAGTTTTGTACCGGTGAAATTTGGGTCTGAGCCTGAGTTGGATGGGGTCTCCAAGAAAAATTAAGATGGTTCCTCCAATCTGGGTTATATGTGTTCACAAATGGATCATTAGCCGGCTTGGAATAGCCTTGTACAGCTTGAACTTGTTCCTTGATGAAAGGTGAAAACTGTGCAGTCGTGGGACATTCACTCACATGGTAGGCTAAGCTAGCATAGATAGAACAAATCGCCTGATAATTAGAAGGTGATGTATATTGTGTAGGAGATTGTTGACCTAGGGCTAGGACTTGATCTAACTTCTGGGCAAGAAGGTTGACTTTATCTAATTTTTGAACTATCAAGTTCAAGTAAGCTTTAGAACTAGGGTTTGACTATTTGATTCCATAGAAAAATAAAAATATCTGGATTGTGGTTGACTTGATCTCATATTGACTTGCAGGAATATCAGGTAAGTGGATACAAGTCGATGGATTATAGATGGAAGAAATAAAATTTCTACCTAGGTGGTTCTTCAAGATTTTCAACCATTTGATTCTCAGGTTTAACATGGATCAGCTGTTCAATTTCAGAATTGGGTTCAATTGGGTCAGAAAAAAGAGATCTCCTACCGTGCATGTACCAGTGCAAACCCTAATATGTATGGTTTAGATTTTTTTTTAAGGAAGAGAGCGAGGAAGAAGAGAAGAGGAAAAAAGAGAGAAGTTCTAAAGATGAGAACCTTAAGAGAGTCTTAGACCTAGAGATAAGAGATGATAGATGAAAAAAATTAATTGTGGTTAGATGTTAATTGCAATCAAGTTAGCACAAAGTAGACTCTCTATCCTAAGGTTACCTTAAATCTAGACAGCTCTTAACTGTTCCAAGTACACCGTCAAGTACTCCAAATATGGATCTAACCAACCAACTGGCCAGATAAGTATAAGGTTGGTGGGGGTCTCCTTGTTGCTTTTCTTAGGCACCAACTAAGTTGGCTAGATAAGCAAATGGAACCAATTAAATAACCACCTTCTTTTAGAATGTAGTTTCTGAACCACTTTCTTAGACACCAATTGATCAACTAGATCTGATTCGATTCAACTTTCGGGGTCACTTATCCCACTGAGCTTGAGTTCCTTACGGGCTAATGTCTAGTTAGTTTTAATTAAGCTTAGATTAATAAGGGATGCTGGTTGGTTGTTTTTGGGTTAAGAAAAGATGATGAAATCTCCACCTTATCTTGTTAATGGGTGTTGCCCTTAAGTTGATTTGAGATAAATATGTACAACCAATTTCAAATAAGGGGTTCTATGCAACTAGATTAGATGCACGAAACTAATTAAACTTGAGAGACTCATCTTGTCTCCCACAATCATCAAAAAAAAAAAATCTAAATGATAGATGCTCTAAGCAATTAGGATTTATACTCTTATCATGAAGTTTTGATTAGATTTAGGTAGATTATTTTTAAGTTAATTTTAAAAAAAAGTAACTAATACTAAAAAAAATTTAGGGTTAGGATTGATCTCATCAAGTAAAATTAGAAGCTTTCTTTGTCCCTCTTTTTTTCTTTTCTTTTTTTCTTCCTGGCAACGATGTCAGAAACTTGATATCATCCCCGACAATAGCATCAAAAACTTGATAGATCGCGATGTTGTCGTTAGGACGTCGTGATTATTAGTTTAATTTTAATTTTTAAAAAATTAAAAATACATAGAAGGCAATGAGTCAGGTCGAATCCATGGAGAAGGCAGTGCTAATTTGAAAACTTTGATTTTATAAAAAAAAATATATAAAAAAATAATTCAAATTAAAAATTAAAAATTAAAAATATGAAAAAAAGAAATTTGGTACTAAAATCTACTATCTAGATCTTAGCTTCTACTTACAATAAAATAAAAAATAAAAATTTAAAGTCCATAAAAATAATTTGGTGCTAAGATCTATTATCTAAATCTTAGCATCTACTTACAATAAAAATAAATAATAAAAATTTAAAGAGCATGAAAATAACTTTTGCATCAACTTAAAAATAAAATTTAATTACAAAAAATTTGAAAAAATAAGTAAATAAAATAAAAACTATAATAAAGTATTCGTAGTCGATTGGTGCAGCCTCATCAGAAAGATAGTTGATGATCTCTCCTTCTTCTTTCAAACTCCTCAGAGCATGCTGGGCTTCTTTTTCTTCTTCCTCTTTGGATCTTGATCTCAGATCGGTGTTGGCTTGGAGATGGCATAGAAGACAAAACTCTTCTTGTTAGCACCACTTGCCTCGAAACAGCCTTCAACCCTATTGCTGCTCAAATCGATCGAGGTCGGAAGATAGTTATTTGAGGTTAGAAATCAGATGTCTGGTCCTAGTGCAGGGATGCTGGCACTGGAGAGATCTTTAAAATAAGTCCCAAATTGGAGGTTGTGGCTCCGACAAGGATCCTCTGACGCTCAATTCAAAAAAGTAGAGAACAAAGGAGCAACAATTGGTTCTCTGAGAGGGATTCGATTTGACTTACCTGGATCCTCAGGGCTCTGGTTGCTTATATAGAAGGGTATCGGATAGCTGGTTGCATAGCTGTGTGATCGTGCGATCTCGAGATTATCGAGCCATGAAAATTGCCATAGTGGGTGAGATAATTCAGCCCTTGATGGCTCCCATGAAATCAGGGGAGACTATTACACCATATTTTTATCTATTCAAGATGGACACACACACATGAAGGGATAAGTCGACTGAGGCAGCTTATGCATAGGTCAGACTTCGTGGACGTTTCAGCTCAGTCAGGAGATTGATTTCTCAGCTCGTACGATAATTAGCGATCATGTTGATGACCCGAGAGCCTGAAATACCTTGCGATGCAATGTTGATCCGTGGTACTTACGGTATCCCCCATAACATTATCCTTTTACTCCCGAGTCTGAGAATCAGATGAAGGTAGTACTCCAAAAGTACCTCAGATCCAGTGCCGGGTATTTCCGCCTTCATGCCTATCTTCCACATTTAAGGCTCATGACGTCAGCTTGATACAGCCAATGCAGACGGTTATAACTAATGGGACCACTCAGATGAGATCCTCTCGAGGTTTTAATTATTTTACGACGGCTTTTCATTTCCTTCCTCCTTTAAATTCGTACTTTTGAAGAATGGGTATCCACAGATTTTCTTGTGTTGATTTCTTATCACTTCCTTGGGGCAAGATGGATCCACAGCATGTGAAGAGGCTAGAGCAAATTCTGGCTCGAACGAGACAGGTTGTGGTTTCAATTGTTGAAGCAAAACCTACAGTTAGGAAAAAAGATCATGCCACTCTTGCCGTCGACCCTACATCTCCATCATCATAAGCTATGGTGTAGAATTCGTCAGAAAAAATTTTGATCAATGGGGCACCTTTGGAGATAGCATTGGATACGAGCATTGTGGGATGCATCAAAGAGAATCCGATTGAGGTACCGTGGATGGAGAAGGTGGTTGTCAATCCTAAGAACGATCTGATGGTGACGAAAGATAGGAGGTCTCTAGATATAACGATTACTGCTTGGTGCCTTCCTACAGCCACTTCTCCTGTAGGTCCTTCAGATCCGATATTTCATGCTTCATCCGCAAGAGAGAAACTCCAATCCGCAGTGGAGTACCTGAGAAATCTCCTACCATCAGTCGAGAGGCTGCTCCTCGACGATCAAAGGGGGGAGAAGTGATTTGCTGATGTTTTAAGGTCCCTTGCATATGTGGGCTAATATTTGACAAGCTTTGCGAGTTCCAATCTCGATGTTTCGATAATGGAGAAGGAAGAAATCGAATTATTAAAGTACCAATCAGAGCAGCTAGAGAGGAACAATGCTGAGTTGGTCAAGGAACTCAATTTTACTGAGGACACTCTCTAGGAGGTCCAAGAGTTAATCTTCCATCGGGATGAAGAACTGGGGCGGGCCGAAAGGAAGATTTTGGCCTTCGAGCGGCTAAAATTCAAGGACGATGAGAAGATTGAAGGTCTCGAGGAGTATATTAGAATTCTTGAGAAATAAAAGTCTGAGGCTAAGAGAGACTATCACCAGGCCCGTGATGACTTGGAGCATCTGAAGAGGGCACCTGAAGGGAGAAGAGGCTCTCCTCATCTTGAAACTCACCCTCGAAGGAGCCCCAGTAGGGGTCCGTCCAAGAGGGCTAGGACTTCTGAGGGGACGAGCTATGGAGAGAGGGTTCCTCGAGGAGATGGGCATTCTACTTCCAAGGAAGTTCAGACCTCCTTAGAACTGCTCTTGGGAATCCAGGAGGCTGGATCAGAGGTGGAGCACTTGAAGAAAAGCTGGAAGAGAAAAAGGTAAATTACAAGCTTCTCTGGGATAAATTTATAGATCAGAGGATTTTATTTAAATATGCTGAAAGTAGGAGAAAATAGTTGGAAAAAGAAGGAGCTAAGGTTATAGCCCAAGCTTGCAGAGTAGTGTTCTTCACAGGCTTTGAGAGGTGCAAGTCCGTTGCCCAGGTGCACTTTCCTCCTGACTTCATTCGGCAACTTCGAACTGATTGTCTGGATGAAGATTTGTAGGCAGTGTTGTTTGATAACTTATCAAGGTTCACGATGACATCCTACTTTCCAGATAAGACAAACAAGACCAACGTAGCCGTCCAGGTCGAAGGCATCATCTACATTGAGAAATACCATCCTACAGATGATTGCCCTGACAATCCCCTTGAAGAATGATTTATGCTCTCCTCTTCTTTTGTTGTTTATTTTTTTGTGTGATCTGAGGTTCCTGATCTTATAATAAAATCTTCACAGGAACAAATATAATCCTCCTCTATTGATAAATATGAATCATATATATTTTTTTTAAATATGTAAAAAAAAATTTAATGAGTGCTCGACCCTCAACTATAATTACAAAAACTAAAGTCATAACCTAGGTGAGTACCTAGGCTGTTATGCTTTAAGTAAGGCATGAGCCGAGCTGAAGGTAGGTTTAAAATCCGAGTTGACTCGAGTTATGATTAGAATCGCAAAAGATTATAATTCCCATTATGATCCAGGGTGAATTTTCATATATGTTGAAGGTTGGAATTCGAATTGCCTCCACATGGGAGCAACTGGCGCACGTTTGTATGCACCCCTTTGAAAGTGGCATAAGATACGATTCACCTGCCACTGGCATTAACTACCATATCGGTGACAACAATCATGTCCAGTCACAGTCTCCATGCATCGCACGTACACTAGTCCTCTGATGGTGTACATCATTTGCAATTAATGCATAGATGGAGTGCGATTTTTGGTGGTCCCGTTCGAGTCTGAGGTTATTTAAAATCTCCAAATAGGACAAGACACGGACCTTATAGAGCTGCGGTCACCTTCTCCTTTCATTGCGAATTCCTCTCTTCTTCATCTTTTTGTGGCTTTCCTGCATGAAAGAGAGAGATATGGCCACCATGGAGCCTAACTTTACTCCGCTGGGCTTCCGATCAGAAATGTTAGAGCAAGACATAATTATGTTGCATGAGCAGTACCAAATACCTCCCGCATTTTAGCTTGAAGTTTCGGGACCAGATGATCGAGTTTACCATCCACCTCCGGGACATATGGGCTTCCATGAGGAATGCTTTTGGGCTGGGCTGAGGCTTTCTCTCCACCCTTTCTTCGTGGTGCTCCTTCAATACTTTGAAATATCACCGTGCATGATGGTCCCGAATGTATGGCTGCATATCTGTGGATTCACCATGGTATGTGTACTAGCTGGGGTAGTACCGAACATCACATTCTTCTACTTTCTCTTCAGCCTTAAGCAGCATCCTAACTCATGCAGATGGTGGTATGTGACTCTGCGGAGAAAATAAGATGACTTTCACTTGATGTTTTTGGGTATGCCATTTGCTATGCATGGCTAGAAGCCAAGGTTCCTCTTTATCTCACAAACGTCAGGTGAAGATTGAAACTTTTTTGCCTAGGGCGAACCCCAAGAGGCTTCATTAACGAAGCCTTCAATGAACAAGACTCTGGAGTAGGAGATGGCAACTCTATGGGGTTTCAAGATTTCAAAGTTGAACGAGCTGCTGTCGGCTTAGACGTTGTTTAATGTTGGTATCAACCAAGTTGCTCCTCAAAGTATGCGAGTAAACTATTTTGGTCTTAATTCTTCTGACTTTGTTCGTCTTATAATCGGATCTCCATGATGGTTGTAGAACTTGAAGTCGGGAAGAGCTCGAGCCTATCAAAGAGAGAGAAAAGAATTCTACATAAAAGAGGTGTCAAGCCTGCTGTCGGGCGGAACCTCCGAGTTATAGTTGGAGATCCTGCACAACCGCCTGTGGAGATCAGAGAGTTTGAATCCTCCCCTTTGGAGGGTCATGAGATTGTGCAGGTGAGAGAGGATTTGCCTACCATCTCTGACACTGTAGGTTACTGGATGGGTCACGTAGAGCAAGGCCTGGAGGAGGTGATTCTGAGCTTACTCGCTCCTTCCAGTTTTCTGACCCGATGAGCTTCACCCGCCGTCGAGCCTTCCTTGGATGAGGCTCCCACCAAGGTTGCTAGCGCATCATGGATTGCACCACCTGGGTTGAAGCTCGAGGCATCAGTACTAAGGGATCCCACATTAGTGAGCAAGCTACTCTCCAGACTGCTCCTCCCTGTCGATGCAAACGAGTTACTGGGCATCCCTCGAAGGGAGATGAGGAGAGGAGTTGTGGATTGCTTTATCTGGGTATGTTGGGATTTTCTCACTTAGCACCTACTATATGCTCATTTTTTACTTATGAATTTTTTCTCTACTTACCAGCTCACCCATTACCTGAACGGGTATATTGAGAGTTCTTGTGAATTGGCCAAAGAGATGAAGAAATCCAGGCTCGAAGCCTAGATGCTCAAAAGAGCAAGAGAGAAGGCCGAGAAGAAGATTGGTGAAGTCTCCATGAGAGCCGACGCCATCGAAAGGAGAGCCGAAGATATCGAGGCGGCATTGAGGAAGACTGTTAAGGAGAATTCTCAGCTGCATGGAGAAATAAAAGAGCTGAAGGTCCGCTTGGGGGCTGAAGAGAAGTGAAAAGCTGAGGTCACTTCTTAGGCTGTGGAGGACTTCCGAGCCTCTGAAAATATGATGAAGAAAGGATTGAATACTCCACTGATGCTTATGATGCTAGAAGGCAGTCTATTCGTGCCTGAGTTGCTGTCAAATATTCGGGTTTGGACTTGAATTTTCTTGATAAAATTTGAGATCCTATCACAGCGGATGTCTCGGTGGCTGGCACCTCAGATCTAGGCACCACCTCATAATTTCTATATTTTCTTTTTTTTTGGACCATTTGAGATTATTTGTAAGAAAATTTGAAAGGAATAAAATACCTAGGCTAGTGGATTTACTTATACCGATCTGAGGCAATTCAATTCGAAGTAATTCAATTTTGAACGATAACCTCATTTTGCTCTCTTAAATATGGATGATTATGGAGAATGATGGTTGATGACTTCATCTGATAAGATTATGTTTGAAAAATGGTATGGGGCCTGAAAAAATGTGCCACATGGGTCCATTTTGTTTTGTGAAGCATTGCAAGGATTTATTCCTGTTCTAGAGGAAGTGCATCATTAACAGCTTAAGCATTAACTCCTGAGAAGCATAGATTGGCGATTGATGCGGTTGCTAGCGCTTATAAATAGAGAACCAAAGAGCAAAGAGATCTCCACTTCTCCTGTGACAAGGAGTCCTTTTCTTTGACTACTGCCATGTCTTTGCCTTTGAATCTGCCATCTTTGGAGCAAATCAAACAACGAGTGAGAGAGCGAAATATCTTTGCAAAGGATGCCCGTCGGAGGTATCTAGCTCATGAGAGGGAAAGAGCTAGATAGGCTGGTGCATCCTCCTCCCATGGGGCTCCCCCTCTGCCTCCTACGGCCATGCATCCCCCTCCGCTTGAGCACATCCTGCCTGCAATCCAAGAGCACTGCATTACAGAATTTTGAAATTCTGTGACATTCAGAAGGGAGATGCTCGACATCACCGCCGCCGCCTTTATCCAAGGCTTCGATGATTGTAAGATCCGTCTGCAGAAAATAATGTCATATCTAGAACTTCGCATAGAAGCTGGTGGCACTGATAAAGAGGTGGAGGCTTTGATGGATGAAGACTGAATTAGCTCACTTGAATGGCGTGGAGGCGAGATCTCTGATGGACGAAGATCAAACCAGCTCACCTGGCCAGTCTGATGTTCCATCGATTGCAGTGGGACATCCCTCCTCATCCTCTTTTTTTTATTATCTTCCTCTCCATCTTCTCCTGTCCCCCTCTTCTTCTTCTTACCTTCCTCATTTTTTTCTCTTGTTCGTAAGATGTTGCCTGGAGCAATTATTCTCTCTTTATAGAGCATGTATCAGCTTTTTCTTTGTAAAAATTTTGATAAAATGAATTACTTTGCTTTTGCTTTTAAATTTAAATTTATGAATTCTATATGAATCTTACTCAGCTCGTAGAGAATAGTGCAGCACGCACTTTGCTCGGCTCGTAGAGATTAGCACAGTCAAATGCTTAGATCAGCACTCAGCACTGTTCAGCTCAGCATGAGTGAAGTTCTAGGTAGCTCAACTTTAGCATAACCGAGGTATTATAATAGCCATTTCAATACTACTCCCTATTCCTGAGTTTGAGACAACGCTTCAAGCAGAAGGAATGCTATTGAGATGATTACTCTGGCCACATGTTGTCTTTTTTTTTTATTCTTCTTCTAGCTTAACGAGTGGCCTTGTGTGCCTGCGGCATCTAGCACTTCTCATCTTCGTACAAGAGGCATTATGTACCAGCGGTGAGCTTGTGTCTGTGGCATCTTGCACTCTCGATGACCTTCTGAGGGTTTGATTAGTTATCCCTCTGAAGGTTTTCTAAGGGTCTCTCTCTGCTTCTCGAATGACTCAGGCTCTGCAGGGGTCTTATAAGTTAGCCCCGCCTCAAAATCATCAAGGTCTTTTTGAGGGTCTGATAAGAGGCTTCACGAGTGGCTTTGTGTGCCTATAGTGATCTTGTGCATGCGGCATCTAGTACTTCTCATCTTCATGCGAGAGGCATTATGTGCCGGTGGTGAGTTTGTGCCTGTGGCATGCACTCTCGGCGGCCTTCTGAGGATCTGATAAGTAATCCCTCACGAGTGAATTTGTATGCCTGCGGCGATCTTGTGCCTGCGGCATCTAGCACTTTTCATCTTCGTGCAAGAGGCATTATGTGTCGGCGGTGAGCTTGTGCCTTTAGTATGCATTCTCGACAGCCTTCTGAGGGCCTGATAAGTTATCCTTTAAGAGTGACTTTGTGTGCCAGTGAAAATCTTACGCCTGTGGCATCTATCACTTCTCATCTTCGCATGAGAGGCATTATGTACCAGCGGTGAGCTTGTGTCTATGGCATGCACTCTCGATGGCCTTCTGAGGGTTTGATAAGTTATTCCGCACGAGTGGCTTTATGTGCTTGTGGCAATCTTGTGCCTGCGGTATCTAGTGTTGGTGAATGTAGGTGATTCATGCATGTATTTTAAAATTTTTTTGAATAAATTATAGCGAAAGATAACTAGATTAATCATATTAATCTAATATACATATGATCTAATCATCAAATCAACCTACTCTAGGATCTATGACATGATATGTTGCATATAAAATCTAAAATAATCACATGATAAAATCTACATCCGTGGATGTAAGCAGTAGATTACATCTACTTCTAATCTGAGTTCAGAACTCGATACTTAAGTGTGGGTCGATGATGGCCACTACTGATGAACATAGTAAGGATGATCTTTGCTGGTTTCTCATAGCCACACACATATCCGACCTCTACAGGAAGTCCACTCGAAGCCCCAATCTGATCGATCTTCTCGAAAGTGCTAGCTTGTGTGAAGACCTTCTTCTTGACTGATCTAGATCTTTTCTTCAAATCTCTAGAATCTTTTTAGAGATTAAAGAGAGATTTCTAGAGAAGATGAAGGGGTGGAAGAAAGATGAAGAAGAAAACAATCTCCCTCTTATTTTTTCTTTCTTCCCAAACCCAAAGAAAGAAATCTTGAAAAAATAGATTTTGTGCACACCCCAAGAGAAAGGACTCTCCTTCTCTTTTCATGCCATGAACCCATGCCCAAGGATCTCTCACCATGAAAGCCCTTTTCTCTACCTCTTACATGCATAAAAGAGAGAAACAAACCCCTTTTTTATAGGCATGTAATAAGTTGGGTGAAGAGTCCAAGAGATCTTGGACTCTTCCAAGAGATATCACACCCTCTCCCAATTCCATGCCAAAACACAACTAAAAAATATGGGACACCCCTTTTCATATTTTTTCATGGTAAATTAGTTCTCCAACTGATTTTTCATAAAAAATCTCCTCAAAATGTCACACACATAAGGAGAAAAAAATAAGTTGGCATGTGGAGTGATTTGGATAAGAACAGATTCTCTTGATAAGGAATATTTTGAAATCTAATTTCAAAATCTTTCTTTTATCAAAATCAAATAAAATTTGGATGTGAGAAAGAGAGAGAGAAGATCTCTTTGGTGTGAGAAAATCTCATGCAAAAACCTCTCCAGCATGAAGAAAACTGGTGTCAAAGTGGGAGGCACATGGGGAGGAAGAGTCCAATCCTATATGGACACTAGGTTTTCTTATTTGAATTCAAACCAAATCACATCTGGTTTAGCCCAAATAAAATATATAAAATCTAATTTAATTATTTTTATAATTTTATAATCAAATTTTAATTAAATTAAAAATTAATTGAACCAAAGTCCTGATCAATTCTTCCTTAGTGATTAGGTCATCTCATAACCTAATCGGATCAAACCTAATTGAATCTAATTCAATTAAATTTTATTTAATTCTCTTTGCTCAATCAAATTGAGCTAATCAGTAATCTAATTACTAATTAATCTTCTATTAATTCACTAACACTTGATGAATAAATTTATTATAATTTTTGTATAAGGTTAATCATCAATCAAATTAATGATTAAGCTTTTGAACGATTCTCAATCATTGATCAGCCACATGATCAGTCAAAAACTTCTTTTGAGTGTGACCCCATAGGTTCAAACCTAAATCGATAGTATAAAAATAAATTTTTGAACTAATTGATGTAACCATCTAGCAATGGTGACCCAACGTCCGGATAGATCGAATGATGGCGAAGTAACATTCAAGAACCTATTGACGTATGGTTACCGTATAATTCATTCCTTTGATCCTAATGCTCGAGAATGACCTAAGATTTAACTGTCAATCCTAGATAAGTTATTCACATTGTATTTCAATCTTTTAAATTCATCACATAAATTATCTGGGCCTGATGCGTAGTCGTTGATAGCACCAAAAGTAACTCTACTCACTATGTAGGTAGGATGAGTCGAGATCGTATCCTCAGGGATCTTGGACTAAATTGAAATTGCAAGGTAAAAGAAAGAAGCGTTGTTTTTGATTTAGAAAATAAATTATCATAAAATTGAGGTAATTAAAAAATAAAAAGAGCTCGGGAGTTTTGAATTAATTTGCACTAGCAGAGTTGTATCTCTTTTTTAACTAAATAGATGTGATTAATCTTAGAAAAAAATACCTATCTTTCCTCGGCACGCTCCGTACCCGTAGATCACGGCGCGTCTCCGGAAAGACTAGGTACACAACTCTTCTTTCCTCGGCACGCCCCGTATCCGTAGATCACGACGCATCTCCGGAAAGTAAAAGTTGTTCCTAATATTAATCTAACAAGAAAGCATAAATAAAAGCATATGATAGGGAGCAAATAAAGAACTCATGACAATTTAAATAAAAAGCATAATCTTTATTGCATATAAAGAAATACAGAAAAGTTTAAAACAATAAACCATCTCTGTGTCGTTACAAAATTTTTCTCCACTCCCGAGACTGCTAGCCTAGCTGCTCATGAAGTAGTCCCTTTCTGTTCCTCTATGCAAGGCTTTAGAAGAATTTCTGGGCTCTCCCTCTAATGGGAGTACAAAAGTATTTTTATAGATGTTAGGAGGGAGGAGTTTTACATGATTTTTCGATGTGGGACAAAAAAAATACAAATCTTTCAAAATATTTCTAAATATTATTTTTTTTCCTTATTTTGAACTTGTCTGCAGTGCGCCCACACCCGCGAGATGCTGCACCCGTGCCCGCATCAGTGCCCGTCCCGCATCAGCGCCCGTCCCTGCGCGTCCACGCCGCATCCCGCGCGCCCACGCCGCGTCCTGCGCGCCCACGCCGCGTCCTGCGCGTGAGTTCACGCGCTGCTGTTCACGCACTGCTGTTCACGCGCGCTGAGAGCATCAAATTTCTTGAATTCCCGTGAACAATTTTTTGTATATTCCAAAAAGAAACAAAAATTCCTTCATAATGACATCTATATCCTTTTTAGATTCCTTGCATAGTATCTTCATTTTCTATAATACCGGATGCGTCTTTCTTTTATTTTAATTTTATTTTAAGTCCAATTTTCTTCAAACTTGAATCTTTTTGAACTATGAATCGGACTCTTTGTATCGGCGATCACCTTTCCTGTAAAACATAGAAAGAAACATCAAATTCTTAATAAATAAGATAAATTAAATATAATTTCTTAATTTAAAATACTTAAATTAAGTGTTTATCACACCCCCCAACTTGAATTTTGCTCGTCCTCGAGTAAAATAGATATATCAGCATTGTGTACCGATTCGATTTTGAATCAAAAATTAGTTTAGGCATCCCAAAAGATAGATGATACTTGGTCAGACCATTAAAGAGATATTTCATTGGATTATCAATTTGACCCAATTAGTGGCTGAGTATTAACTAAAGAAATTTCAGAGCTTTTCTTTCACCAACTCTCCACTTTACTCTTTAAATCCTCTAACTTAATGGAAAAGAGGTTTATTATCTTCTTGCAATTTAGTCCCCCTTTTTTTTTTTTATATATATATATATATAACATTGCCTACCTTTTTACGCGAACCACAACGCTTACTTAGGCGAAAGGGCCCGGTTACTCAGTAGGAGACCAATGTTGTTTCTCTCTCTCTTTTTTTTTTTTTTTTTTTTTTTAAGGAGAAGTTTTGCATACCTCGATCTTTCCACCCAATTTTTCATGAAGCAGATTCTTTATTGAGATCAGTAAGAAGAGGGTTGTAGAATCACTCCTAAAATTTGGTCTAGTTCAAACCCTACCATTCATTGAGTTTTCTTAATAATTTATTCCTCAGTATCTCTAAAATTATCTTGACCGTTAATCATTCATTTATTAGGATGCCTAATTGACTCTTAATCAAAATAAAATTTGAATACACAAAACTAATTATTTCTGACCATACTCGAGGATTTGATTAATTTCCTTTCCCCCCCAACTTAATCTACATTGTCCTCAATGGAGTAAGAAAGCAAAGAAAATAAAAGGAGAGAGTGCACCTGAGATAATTTTGCTTCGAAAGTTGAAGATAGCTTCATTGATTAATAGGCTCTTGTTCTAAATTCCTGCAGCTGCGATAAAGTAAAAAAAATATGAAATCATTGTGTTGCCTCCCAACAAGCGCTAAGTTTTATGTCTTCAGCCAGACGTCAAGTTTATTAACAGACTCTTCCATACAGAGTGGTCCTTTATTCTTTAAAAAAAATGATGATCAGTTAAAACAAAATAGACGAAATTTGGGTTGCCTCCCAAAAAGCGCTAAGTTTTACGTCTTCAGCCAGACGTCATATGCAATAAAACCAACAAAAGATGGGTAATGGCTCATACTTGATTGTCCATGGAGGAGTGGTTTTATCATGTGGTGTATCCAACAATATGTTAACTTCTTTCATATATCCCTTAAAGTCATACACTCCAAAGTGAGCCAAGCAAGTATCTAAGGGTTCAGGTGCTAGAATTGTGGGTGTTGCATCTTCTATAATATCTTCTAGTGTATCTACTTTGAAGCAACTATCCATTGATGGTCCTTGGGAAGCACCAAACACATTCAGTCTCAGTTTCTTATTCCCAAACGATACGTCCATGACTCCTGTCCTACAATTGATGCATGCATTCGCCGTAGCTAGGAAAGGTCGTCCTAAGATAATGGGAATTTGTCTGGGGTTGCCACTTAATTCCATATCGAGAACCAGAAAATCAACTGGAAAGTAAAACTCATCTACCTTGACCAAGACATCCTCAAGCATTCCACGTGGTTCTTTAATTGATCTGTCGGCTAACTGTAATGTGACTGATGTGGGTTTCAGTTCTCCGAATCCAAAAAGTTCATACACCGAACTAGGTAAAAGATTCACACTTGCCCCTAAATCTAGAAGAGCTTTTTCAATGTGATAATCTCCTATAACACAGGAAATGATGGGGGCTCCTGGGTCTTTAAGCTTTGGAGGAGTGGCATGCTGTACGACAGAACTAGCCTGTTCAGTAAGACGTACTTTCTTTGGGATTTGTGATCTAGATTTACGTTTTTGGGTGCACAAATCCTTCAAAAATTTGGCATAAGCAGGGACCTGTTTGATTGCGTCTAGAAGGGGAAGATTAATTTGGACTTGCTTAAACAATTCCAACATCTCATCGAGTTTTTCTCCCTTCTTATCTGCAGGAATAGGGGCTTTCAGGGCATCCGAAAATGGGGCTTTAGGCAAGTAAGATAATTCCGGTGCAGTTGGTTCCTTCTCTATTTTCAGGTCCTCCTTGTTCTTGGGTGATTTGAATTCGGTTAAAGATTTAGGGTCGGTCTCATTGGTTTTACTAGTGTGTTCAATGACCTTCCCACTTCTCAGAGTCATGATTGATTTGGCATGTTCAGAAAAAGCTTTTGGGGTATTAGAACTCTCAATCACAAATTGCCCTCTTGGGTTGCTCTCTGATTGGCTAGGTAATTTTCCTTCTTCCCTCCTACTGAATGCAGTCGCTAGTTGACCTATTTGGGTCTCTAGCTTAGCAATGGATTGTGTGTGGGAGTTAAGGATCTGAGTGTTGACTTCTAATCTTTCTAGTGCTTTCAAGACTTTTTCCTCAAAAGCTGAGCTGTGACCAGTAGTAGACGGTTGAGGAACATTTTGGAATTGATGGTATGGTCCATGCCTATATGTTGGGTCTTGATATTGAGGTCGAGGTGTGGCAGGACCAACCACTGGTTGTGGTCTCCAAGAAAAATTTGGATGGTTTCTCCAGCCGGGGTTATAAGTGTTCGAATATGGATCGTTTCCTGGTCTGCGAGCTTGTTGGACTTGCTGAACCTGTTCGTGCACAAACTCAGGAAATTGGGGTGCGGCTGGGCATTCACTAACAAAATGATTTGGACTTGCACACAATGCACAAACTTCTTGGATTGGATTAGGTGGAATCGGGGATTGTCCAGTGTTTAGAAGACGATCTAATTTTTGGGACAGTTCATCTACCTTTTGATGGATATCTATGGCATTTCCTACTTCATATATTCCACCTCTTTTTGAGTTTAACATGGGTTTATCTTTAATGGAGGCAGACATATGATGTAATGAATTTTCACTTAAAATTTCAAACAGTTGCCATGCCTCATCCTCACTTTTCAGCATAAATGTCCCACCGCATGATGCATCAACCATTTGTCGATGTCTTTCAGAGAGCCCATCATAAAAACATTGGATTAACTGCCACTTGGGTACAGCATGGTGGGGATATTTTCTAATAAGATCCTTTAATCTTTCCCATGTTTCATGAAACATTTCTCCATCTAATTGGGAAAAACTAGTTATGGCTTTCCTTATTTGATTCGTTTTTCCTATGGGAAAATATTTCTTGAGAAACTCTCCTTGCAGCTGGTCCCAGGTTGATATAGTCATGGAATCCAAAGTATGTAGCCAGTATTTGGCTTTGTCCTTAAGTGAAAAAGAGAATAATTTCAACCTAAGAGCATCATCGGAGAAGTTGTGAATTTTGACAGTTGAGCATATCTCAAGAAATTCTTCAAGATGTTTATAAGGGTCTTCATTACTAAGTCCATAAAATGAAGGTAACATTTGGATTATACTGGACTTAATTTCATATTGAGTGGCCTCCACTGGGGGTACTTGAATACAAGGAGAGTAGGTATATGTGGAAGGAGTAAAGTACTCCTTCAATTGCTTGGGTGGATCATTCTCCTGATTTCGGTCCATCTTTTTATGTCTGTAGGCTCTAAAGGTTCTTTCTATTTCTGGATCAAAAGGTTGGATTTCTGGTCGTAACGATCTACGGCCAAGCATACACCTTACAATTATACTGTAGAGCACACATAAATTTTTTTTTTTTTTAATATATATTTTTATAATAAAGTGAGAAAAGAATGAAGAAAATCTAAAGAGAAGAACCTAAGAACCTTAAATCTATGAAAAAAGAGAAATTAATTGATGTTTAGATGTTAATTGCAATCAACTTAAACAATCATAGACTCTCTATCCTAAGGTTAACTTAGATCTAGACAGCTCCTAACTTTCAAGATTGCTTTTGAGCACTCCAAGCTCAAGACTGACTAACTGACTCGGCCAGGTAAGCGTAAGATGTGGGAGGTTCCCTGCTCGTTGCTTTTCTTAGACACCAACTAAGTTGGTCAGGTCAGTCAACGGAACCAATTGAAAACCACTTTCTTTACACTTGCCTTAGACACCGAGCAATTAACCAATCCGCACTCGGTTCAACTCTAGAGCTTTCTTATCCTATTGAGCTCGAAATTCCTAAGGCTGACGTCTAGTTGATTTTAAATTAAGGTCTAGGTTATGCAAATGCAAGGGAGTGATTTATGGGCCAAGAAAGGGTGATCAAATCCCCACCTTATCTGGTTAATGGGTTATTGCCCTTAAGATCAATTATGGAGATGCAATGCAAAGAAACAAGGTGTCCAATCAGGTTAGAAATTTTTATATTTGAGGTTACGCTATTTTAGTTAAGTGTTATGAAATGTCAGTGGTTTTTTTTTTTTATATATAATTTTATCTTTTTATATATTTTTTTTTTAATTTTTTTTTTTAGTTTTGCAAGAAAATAAATTTAAGTGATTAAGTCTAAAGAGCAATAAATTACTGGGCTATGAAAAGTAGCAAATTATTCTAAGCAGCAAAATTCTAAATAGTAAATTAGTTATGCAAGGTAATTCTGTAATTATGCAAATAAGATTATTTAGCTAGAAAGCACTGAAAAAAAAAAAATTTAAAATTTTTTTTAAAAAAAAAAAAAAAAATTAAAAAAAAAATTTTTTTCAATTTTTTTTTTTTAATTCAACCGTGCCAAGATCCCCGGCAACGGCGCCAAAATTTGATGCGTAGTCGTTGATAGCACCAAAAGTAACTCTACTCACTATGTAGGTAGGATGAGTCGAGATCGTATCCTCAGGGATCTTGGACTAAATTGAAATTGCAAGGTAAAAGAAAGAAGCGTTGTTTTTTATTTAGAAAATAAATTATCATAAAATTGAGGTAATTAAAAAATAAAAAGAGCTCGGGAGTTTTGAATTAATTTGCACTAGCAGAGTTGTATCTCTTTTTTAACTAAATAGATGTGATTAATCTTAGAAAAAAATACCTATCTTTCCTCGGCACGCTCCGTACCCGTAGATCACGGCGCGTCTCCGGAAAGACTAGGTACACAACTCTTCTTTCCTCGGCACGCCCCGTATCCGTAGATCACGACGCGTCTCCGGAAAGTAAAAGTTGTTCCTAATATTAATCTAACAAGAAAGCATAAATAAAAGCATATGATAGGGAGCAAATAAAGAACTCATGACAATTTAAATAAAAAGCATAATCTTTATTGCATATAAAGAAATACAGAAAAGTTTAGAACAATAAACCATCTCTGTGTCGTTACAAAATTTCTTCTCCACTCCCGAGACTGCTAGCCTAGCTGCTCATGAAGTAGTCCCTTTCTGTTCCTCTATGCAAGGCTTTAGAAGAATTTCTGGGCTCTCCCTCTAATGGGAGTACAAAAGTATTTTTATAGATGTTAGGAGGGAGGAGTTTTACATGATTTTCCGATGTGGGACAAAAAAAATACAAATCTTTCAAAATATTTCTAAATATTATTTTTTTTCCTTATTTTGAACTTGTCTGCAGTGCGCCCACACCCGCGAGATGCTGCACCCGTGCCCGCATCAGTGCCCGTCCCGCATCAGCGCCCGTCCCTGCGCGTCCACGCCGCATCCCGCGCGCCCACGCCGCGTCCTGCGCGCCCACGCCGCGTCCTGCGCGTGAGTTCACGCGCTGCTGTTCACGCACTGCTGTTCACGCGCGCTGAGAGCATCAAATTTCTTGAATTCCCGTGAACAATTTTTTGTATATTCCAAAAAGAAACAAAAATTCCTTCATAATGACATCTATATCCTTTTTGGATTCCTTGCATAGTATCTTCATTTTCTATAATACCGGATGCGTCTTTCTTTATTTTAATTTTATTTTAAGTCCAATTTTCTTCAAACTTGAATCTTTTTGAACTATGAATCGGACTCTTTGTATCGGCGATCACCTTTCCTGTAAAACATAGAAAGAAACATCAAATTCTTAATAAATAAGATAAATTAAATATAATTTCTTAATTTAAAATACTTAAATTAAGTGTTTATCAGGGCCTAAGTTTTGCTAAATTAAAATACATTGATATATTAACTCCTACTAATTCGAAGGGGTCAATTCCATCTTGACTCACACACCGACTTGACAAGTACTTGACTGCATCCAGAAATCTTTTGTTACTGAATTAGAAACTTAGTTAGTCTGACACCAAAGTATTGTGAGTTGCTTGCAAGTTACCATGGTGATCTCAAATCGGAGGGACACTTATACCCATACCCTTTGCGAGCTACCCTTGACAGCAAAGTACTCCACAGTTGGTCACGTATAGTGACGATGTACTCCTACATCTCACCTGTATGCCATATCAATATCTTCACATCATTTGGTTGTGAGGACAACCAATGTATATGGCACACAATGATCTACACTTGATATCGCTATCGTCCTAGTAATAGCGTATCATTTGGTCGTGAACCAATTTAAGGACTACGCGATAAATCTTCTTTTATCGATCAAAGTAGTCCTAAGAACTTCATCACAACATAGAAGTTTGTTAGAAGATGTAATCTTATGATGAAAAAAAGATCAAATAATTATTATTATTTATCAATTCATATACATTTATTATTAGCACAATCATCAAATAATTGGCTTTAGGATACAATTTCAAACAACTCCCACTTGGATTAAAGTCAATCAGTATAGTATCATATACCCATCTTCAATTTATCATCTCAAAACTCCTTGATACCGAGGCTTTAGTAAATGGGTTGGTCTGATTCTCTTTTCCATCGATCTTCTAAAGTTCGACATCACCTTAATAATTTTTTCAAATAAGGTGGTAGCAATGCAAATTACTTGATAAGCTAATGGGACTTCGGCTCCTTGACATGAGCTATGGCTCCAGTGCTGTACAATATAGCAGACCATCATCGGAGGATGCCACTCCTAGCTTGCCAGTGAACCTTTACAAACATCGGATGCTGCAATGCATTCAGCCTCGTAATTAAATTTAGCTATAATTTTTTGCTTGAAACTTTTCCAACAGATTGCTCTATTATTTAGGATAAGGATATATTCTGATACGTTCTTACTATTATTATGTCTAACTAGAAATTGAAGTCAAACTCTATAAGTTTTAAGTCAGATTCTCTATAACCGAGTCACCGATCCTTAGTATTTCTCAAATAGTTAAGGATGATCTTCCAGTGATTCTCATCCAGATCTTGCAGGTATCCACTCACTACCCTAGTGAGTATACCATATCTGGTCTCATACATAGTGTACATGATAGAATAAATTCTATCATAAATACCTTATATATGCTGGACTGAGAAAATTCAAGCAGCCTCTTAGATCTATCTCTATAGATTTTCATCCCTAGGATAAGAGATGCTTTTCCAAAGTCCTTTATGGAGAACTATGATAATAGTGAAACCTTTATTCCCTGTAATGTAAGGAATGCCATTCTTGATTAAGAAAATTTCATTCATATATAAAATAAGAAATACACTCATAGAACTATTAACCCATTTGTATTTACAGAGTTTATCTTTGTTCTCAACGAAGCCATGCATTTTGATCATTTATCAAAATACACGTTCGAACTTCGAAATATTTAGCATTACCACAGGAGAAAATTATCTCGTTATAGTCAATACCATAATGTTGACAATATCCTTAGGCAACCAGATGGACATTTTACGTCTCCACCTTCTCGTCTACGCTCTCTAATCCTATTGAAGATCCACTTACACCCTACGGGCTTTATCCTTTCGAGTGGATCAACAAGTGTCCATACATTGTTGACCATTGTGGACTTTATTTCGGACTCTATGGTTTCAAGTCATTAATCAGAGTCGGACCTCTATATGACATCTATGTAGGTGATCAGATCTTTGTTGTTCTTATCGAGTTCAACAAGATCACATCCCATATCAAAATACCAAAGTATCTATCCGACGGATGTGGTACTCTATCGAATCTTCTTAATGGTGCCTTTACAATGGGTTTCAGATTTGATCTAATCAAATCTAATTCCATGGGTTCACTAGATTGTGTCAGTTCTTCTACTTGTTGAACTTCATAAGTTTCATATTAAAGGTATTAGTTCCTTCACCAAGATACTCCTTTTCTGAAAGGAACGCCGAACAACTCTTATTCTTTAGCATGGTAGAAGTTATATGCCCTAGATCCTTTGACGTTATCTTACAAAATAATACATATAGGATCGGGATCTAAGCTAATCGGTCTGCAAATACTTGACATAAACTGAATACTCCCAAACCTTAAGGTAAGAAAGTATCGGCTTATGCCTAGTTCATATCTTATATGGATCTTTTGTGACTGATTAATTCAGAATCTAGTTCAGAACATAACAAGCAGTCTCAAGAGCATAACCCTAAAAGAAGACCGGCAAATTTATAAATCCTATTATGGATTGAACTATATCTAACAAAGTCGATTCCAATAAGAGAGAATCCTATTCTCTTTTAGATATGTCAAAAACTCACCGAAAAGACATTCTCCTCTTTGGACTGACTAAAGAGTCTAATGCTCTTTCCAGTTCATTTCTCTACCTCATTAAGAAATTATTTGAACATTTCAAATAATCTAAATTTTTGGCAAACATATTTGTAGATCCAATACATCAGTATGTATCAGATTCAAAATATCATTGGCTCGTTCACCTTTTCTAGCAAAAGGTGACATGGTCATCTTACTAAAGAAATAGGATTGATAGGTTGACAATGATTTATAATCACTAACTTCAAAAATTATCTTCTATTGATCATATTCTTGTTTATATGATCAAGCTTAAATTGCCAAAGGTAGGCTACCATGACATAATCTACTTTAGGAGTTTGATTGATGTGTACAGCACACTAACAGGCCGTGACTATTTGTAAATACCATTTCTCAATTATCTACATGATTTTAATATTGTTCATAATGATATCACAAAATCATTAGACAATAGTGACAATCACTAAAACGATATTGTTAGAATTGAAAATAGGCTTGATGATTTCTAAAACAAAGATTGGAACATAACTTTCATCTCCAACATTCAGGATGGTACCGGCCTCGGAGAATATAGGAGATTAGTGTCTGGGGTTGAATCATGGCCCGATTGTGGGCTCGAAGATCGCCGTCGGGCCGACTGCTGGGCCCTAGGATGACTCTGATGAGTCAGCTCCTCTCTAGACTTCAAGGAGGCGCCTGTAGCTCTAGTTGAGGTGGTGGTTGTGGAGCCGCAATTGAAGCAAAGTTCTATAGAGGCGCCACTGCGGAAGGCACAGGCGGCACCACTAAGAGAACCATGTCACGCACCACCGTGGGGGGTGCAGAGACAGCCTGGAGAGGCTGTGGCGCCACTTGGAAGGGCACAAGAAAGATCGGACCGCCTGAATTGCGGTCGTCAGATGTTGAACTTGCTGAGAGAGCTGACCAAATTGGTCGGCCGTGACTGGTGCTGGGAGGACTGGTTGAGCCGATGGAGGGACTTTCGATACCAGTGATTGAACTTGATTATCAGCTTGGCTGGCCGCCTGTCGGGAAGCGACGATATTGAAAAGCTGGGAAGATGACCATCTTGGAGCCATCAATGCGAATGTTTGCCCCTTCCTTTATCTGTTGCTGCTCAAATTGGTCGAGGCCGGAAGACGGATGTTTGAGGTCGAAAATCAGATGTCTGGTCCTAGTATAGAGATGCTGGTGCTGAAGAGACCTACAAAACAAGTCCCAAATCGGAGGTTGTGGCTCTGACGAGGACCCTCCGATGCTCAAGTTAGAAAAGCAGAGAACAAAGGAGTAGCAATTGGTTCTCTGAGAGGGATTCAATTTGGCTTACCTGGGTCTTCGGAGCTCTGGTTGTTTATATAGAAGGATATCGGACAGCTGATTGTCCGGCCATTGAAATTGCCATAGTGGGTGAGATAATTCAGCCCTTGATAGCTCCTGTAAAATTCGGAGAGACTGTTACGTTGTATTTTTATCTGTTTAGGATGGACAGCAATCGCATACAATGAAGGGATAAATCGGCTGAGGCAGCTTATGTACAGGTCGAACTTCGCGGACGCCTCAGCTCAGCAGGAAGATTGATTCTTCAGCTCATACAACAATCAACAGTTATATTGACGACCCAAGAGTCTGAAATGCTTTGCAATGCAATGCCGATCCAAAGTGCTTATGGTATCCCCGTAACACTTCCCAATCTTGCCGTCCACCCTCTCTTTCTTTGTGCCACCCCCTCTTTCAGATAAATTTTTAATTCTCCTTGGAATCCATTTTATAGCTCTCATAAGTCGCATAATCTTGGACGTACTCAATTTCCTTTCTTTTCTTTAGATTTTAAAACCTTACGGCTTCTTTGTTCGTCGCGTATCAGGCCGCGTCCGTGTCCGCGCCGCGTTTTTTCCGTGTTGCATTGCGCGTCTCAGCTCTCCGTTCCGCGTTCTGTTTCCGTCCCAGGCGCGTCTAAATCCGCATGAACCGACTCGCACAAGCCCACACTCGCTCCCGTGCCCATGTGAAAAGCCAGCGCCTCGTTTCCCTGTATTTAAACTGCCTGGATCCACTCGTTTGAATCCCACCAAGCCGCGCTCGTGTGAACTCCCGCTCATCCAGCCATTCCCAGCAATCGCTCCATCCTTTGCTGAGCACACAGCCATGCACAAAGCCCAGGCCAACTCCTCTCGCTCATTTAAAAACTATGGATCCCATCCTCATTAAATACTTATACCCTTTTTTTCTTAAAATATTTTTTTTTCTTTTATTCATTGGGTTCCTACCATGCATCCATATATCTTTGCATGTCGTACACGTAACAAGTCTGAATTTGAATTCGAGCTTCATCTGCACATATTGAAGGACCGTTGCTTGTTGATTTGCGATTAAATCTTCATAATTAATTATTTCTAAAAAAATATAAAAAATATCAAATATTAAATAATAATAATTAAATAATAAATATTTTAATATTTTTTATGTCACATTTGATGCATTGATCAACCTTTGCCAATACAGTGCCTTGCATGGCCGTCTCTGATTACTATGGGGTACAGCTCAAGCTCGTTTTCACGACCGACAATCAAACACATCGATGTGGCTCCCTTTTTACAGCTTTCTTTTGTGGTGGTGGTTGTTACCTCTGTAATGATAACTCTATTAATTCTTAATGAAAGAACTTCTCTTGTGCCTTTTCTTTGAGCTCTATGCAGTTATTGTCGTGATGAACCTCTCCAGTAGGCATGGGGAGTCATTGAGTGAAGGTCGATGATCTTCCTCTATCACTTTCGTGGATGCAGAGAGACGTTGGGTCGAGATCAACGATGCGCTCACTCGACTTGCCTATAGGCGAGGAGGGGCATCGGACCAAAGTCAGTGATGATCTCTCTCCATCACTTTCACGAATGTAGAGAGATGTTGGGCCGAGGTCGATGACGCACTTACTCGACTCGCTAGTAGATAAGGAGGGGTATCGGACCGAAGTCGGCGGTGATCTCTTCCCATCACTTTTACGAATGCAGAGAGACATTGGGCTGAGGTTGATGATGCGCTCACTTGACTCGCCTGTAGGCGAGAAGGGGCATCAGACCAAAGTTGGCGGCGATCTCTTCCCATCACTTTTGTAAATATAGAGAGATATTAGGCCGAGGTGGACAATGCGCTCACTCGACTCGCCTAGAGGCGAGGAGGGGCATCGGACCGAAGTTGGCGGCGATCTCTCTTCACTGCATTTGAAGGGGTCTGATCTCCTCCGACACTTGCTCGCTTGTGCCAGTCTCCTCTGTCACTTGCTTGTGGGCCCATGCCAAGAGATCGGTGCTATCTTTTGGGTGAGTCCTGTCGAAGGGACAAATGTGACGTCTGCATCGGAGGCTTCATCTCGGAGTTGGCATGGTGACAGCATCCCAGACTGATGCATATATCATCCCGCTCGAAGTTTTTCTTCTCTCCTTTCTTTTGTTGAGAGAGTGGTGGTTGGGTCTTGAGGATGGAGCCATCATTTTGTCAACGATTGATCTTTTAGAATTCATCGTTTAGATATTCTAATGCCCAAGCCTTTCTCTTGAGTCTGTCTTTCTGCCCGGATGGTGCTGGCGTTAGTTTGAGATGGAGTTCTCCTCGAAGGGAGGCTCTGGTAGTCTATTTGGCTGATTGCCTCCTCTTAGTACTCGAGGATGTCTAGGCGGGCGATATGGAGTCAGCTTGGTCAGTTAGAACCATCGATGCAAGACTTGAGCCACGTTCGCATATCGATGCCCTCTGTCCAGACACAAGCCTGATGACTTCACTGGAATGGGGTTACCCTAAGAGTGTGGGTTCTTGTAGTGTCGTTGCCCTGTGACTATCATGAAATAGGTATAGATGCTCTGACTTGCCCCACCATAGTGCTTGGCTCTAATGATTGGTGGCAGACCACTAGGGGTGGTTCCTCCAGCAAGAGCGTCAGCACAGGGATGACTGCTGGCATGGGGTTGCGGTCCTAAGATCTGGTCTCCACCATCTCTCCTGAGAATGGGGCTGTGACTCCTATCCTTTCTCTGGTGCCAATCTATTGCTGTGCCTCTTTGACTTGGCGATTTAACAAAAATAGTCGGATCGAGCGGTGTTGGCTCTCACCTAGCTAGAGTAGCCGATCTACGATCGGAGCACCGCGTACCTATAAGGAAAGTCTGAGAACATTGAAGAAGATGGTGGGGGTTCTTCGATGGAGGACCTTTCGATAATTTAATATCGACTGCAGAGGGAGAACAATAGAAAAAGATGGAGTTAAAAAGAATAAAGTCTAGAATCCTACCTCCTTTTCTCGGGGGAGCACCCCTCCCTCCCCTTTTTTTTCATGGCTTCTCCTCTTTTTATCGAGGGGTTCTACCAAACAGCAGGCGTCTGCCAGAGTTGAGATAGTGATTGTTAGAGCCAGGATGGCAGGTGTTAGAGGCTCTATTGCATGATCTGTCACCCACATTCGACAAAGCAATGAATGTCGGTAGGCTGCTGTAGAGCTTATTGCCCATGAGACTCATACGTCGAAGGCTCCAAAGAGCGTCTAGCCTCACAAACGACTTGTAGGGAGCTGAAGTGGGAAAGAATGGGATCAGCAAGACATCATCGAACAGTCCTAAGCAGGTTGCCAATTCATTGCGGTGGTCGACTACGCGTCGATGCCTGCAGTGTCGTCTGGGCTGCATGATGTTGGCCTGATCATGTGTCTCGATTGCTCATGTCAAGATGCCAGTTGTTTGCCACATCTGTGGGAGTGGACATATTATCAAGTGGATGAAATATGGTCCAACAAGTATAGCTTGACATCCTTATATAGCAATGGGCCGTGCTTGGCACGGCACGGCCCAAGCCCACCAAGTTGAGGGCTTAACGGGTCGTGCCAAGCATGGCCCGTTTAAACAAAATCATAGCCTGGCACGGCCCTAGGCCCAGGGGTGGCTAGCTGTGCCTGGCACGGCCTGTTGACCTATTAGGCCCACGGGTCTTTTTTTTTATTTTTTTTAAAAAATAGATCCATGACAAGTTGTGTCGGTACGGCCCGTTTGGATCCATTATGGTAGCTGTTACTGTAGCAAGTGGACCGTTTGGATCAGGCCTAGCCCTCCATTTTCTTTTGAATCATTTTGATTTTTATTAATAAATCGGTAGGGGTCCACACCAAACCCCCCACCATTACAAGATGGCTTTTTATTTTTATAAAAAAAAAAAATCTAACATCTCCTCATTTTTTTTATATTTACTCTCTAACTTTTTTAATTTATAAAAAAAATATTTTTTTAAATTCAAAAAAAATATTACGGGCCGTGTTTGGCATGGCCCATCTTAAAATGGCCGGGCTAGCATGCGGGCGGGGCCTTGCTTGGCTCGTGGGTCTTGCCAGCCCAGGCCCTTATGGACCATGCTAGACCTAAGTTATGGGTCATAAAACCTCCAACTTAGTCTGATCTCCTTATATATATCGTATCTCGCACGATCTATTATTATAGCAAGTGGATCGGATTGGATTGTGTCATGGGGGGTTGTGTCATGGGCTGTCTGGCCCGGTGCCCATGCCTATCCTCACGTTGTAACGTGTTCCGTTCTGCCAATTTCGTGAGACGCCATGCACCCTTCCAAGTTACAATGCTCTGCCACTCTCTGAGCGGTAACAAGACTGGATAAAACATGACGTCATTTTCCTCAAACGACTAAATTCTTCCCCGTGCAAGTTATCGAGGCCCCATTTCTCTAGTCGTCACATCATTTATAGATACCGAGTTAGATTTTTCCCCACACTGATAGGAGCTCTTCCTCTTTGGTGGATTGCAATTTCTGTTTCTTGAATCCACTTCAAGCTCGGTGGTTGCACTACCTTGGACAAAATATGCAAGTACAGAAGGAGTTGAAACGGTGACAGAGTGACCACTCAGCATGAGAACAACCAATTCCATGCTCGGTCTCTTCGTTCGGTCTTCCTGGACGCAGAGCAAACCCTGCATCTGGAGGCTTCTTGCCTATTGTACTGATCACCAAGGCTTCGATCCAGCAAATATAAAGCCTTCCGTGTGTTCCAGTGCTTCCATGCCTTCATTACATGCAAGCAAAATCAATATCCACAACTAGGCCTGTCAGATGCAATTTGTGCTACTAAATCATTGGTATATATCTTAGCATTGATTAGAGTAAGAGTATCAAGTGCTTACATAGCTTAGGAGATTCGCAGCATACCCTGATCCTTCAAAGTCATTGATTCGTCGACCAGTCACAATTTCTAGAACAAGAACTCCAAAGCTAAATACATCCGATTTTGTTGAGAGGTGTCCATGTATTGCATACTCTAGTGCCATGTACCCACTGCATACCACCGTAGAATAGTCATGTGTTGAAGCAACAGTATGTTCCTAACTAAAAGAAAAAATAGATATGTTATGGCCCTGATCCGAGATTGTGAGTCGAAGGTCATGGTAATCACCGCATACTCATAAGAAATTCTTCCCATAAGTATGCAAGACATCTCATCATGATATCATAAACATAAAGCTAAATAAATTTCAATTATTAATGATCAAACTTTAGTTCAAATAACAAATCAAAACTCAGTGTCCAAAAAAAAAATAAATATTTGACAAAGTCAACATTAAAATAAAATCTTGCATCAATTTTTAAAAAAAATCTTAAATCAAATAAAGTAAGCTGACTTCATCTCTAATCGCACTTCCAATAGAAATCCCGCATCATACTAACTTTTTGAATCTGTAAAAAAAATAGAAAACTCATCATGAGCTAAATAGTCCAGTAAGCAATATATACCTTTAACTGAATAAATCAGGCAATAATATTACACATATCAGTTTACTAATAATAACATAATAAATATATGAGTTCAAAAATTTATATTTTAATTCATTGCACTATCAAATATTCATATATAAATTTTCAATTCATCATAATTTTAAATTATGCTTGTCATCTTAAATTATCAAATTTCTTAAGTTCTTCTTATCAACTATGAACTATGACCATATTTTTTCTGTGACAGGATCATAACATCGCATATTTTCTTGCGATAAGCTGTGAATCATTTGGCAGTAAAGTTCTTCAGAACCGCTAGTCTCGCTGGCGATATATTGCTGGTCTCGCTGGTGACATAAATCCTCAAGACAAATCAATTGCCAACGTATTAATCCCTATTGGCGAGATCCTTTACATAATCAGGTTATCAATTCATAACATCTTTCAATTCATATGTTATTTAAATAATAATATAAATAAATAATATTTGAATCAATCAATCATATTATTCTTTATGATCATACATCATCATAATTATTTTCAACAAATATCTTCAATCATAATTAATTTCAACGAATATCTTCAATCATAATTAATTTCAACAAATATCTTCAATCATAAGCATACCATGAATTAATATGATTCAAATTTATAATTTATCAGATAAATTCAATAAAGATAAAATACTACTTACCTAAAAAAAAATCCAAACTATGGATCCTATAAATCCTGAAAATCTTCTTTGTACCTGGTATGTCAAAATATCATATTTTGATCAAAATTTCATCATAATTAAAATAAAATTCTTAAAATCTAATGTCCCTACATAGATTGACTAGGTGATAGCATCCAAGATTTTTGATTGGTCCATCTAAGCTATTAAAGAAAAACCCTTCTTTACTTTTGTTTTTCCTTTTCCTTTTTCTTTTCTCTTTCCTCCTCTCTTCTTCTTCTTCCTTCGTTAAAATAGTACAAGGGACCGTGGTCCCCCATCTTCTCCATCCCAATCCCATGGAGGTCTCACCAGAACAGCGAGTGGGGGGTCCAACCCAGGGCGGCGCAGCCACAGCTCCATGTTCAGGTGCTCGCCGACGATGGACGGCACCAAGCAGCATCGAAAAAACCCAAGAACAAGGACGGTCGAAACAGGGGTTCCTGGATTTTAAATTTTTTCCAAAAAAATAGTAATAAATCAGTAGAAATCCTGATTTTTATCAAAAAGAATTGAAGAGAGGATTTTTTGATTCATTACCTTGCTCTTTGTGGTGTTTTTAGGCCACGAAATCATCGGCAAAAGCCTTCAATCCGAGAGCAAGAAAACAGAGAAAATCGGGAGAAAGAGGAAGTGGAAGAGGGATTTTTTTGATTATTAATGAATGAGGAAGCGAGGGGCTTCCGTTTTATAGAGGAGGGTTCGGATTTCACTAGGATTCAATCTCCTTTTTAGGGTAGGAAGAAGACTCTCACGGGAGTCTTCTTCCTCCCGATAATTCTCTTTTTCTTTTGTTGGGCTTGGGCTTTGGGCTTGGGTCATAACATTCTTCTCCCCTAAAAAAAATTTCATCCACAAAATTTTTCATACCTGTGGTCTCGAAGAGTTGGGGATATTTCTGCTTCATTTCTTCTTCTAGTTTCGAAGTGGCTTTTCTTTTCAAATGTCGACTTCACTGTATCTTGGCATAGGGAATGTTACGATGCCTTAGCACTTATTCTTTACGGTCCACGATCCATACAGGATATTCGTCATATGATAGATCTTTTCTAACTTGCAAGGGTTCAAGTTCCACAATGTAACTTGGGTCTGGCAAATTTTTTTCAACATAGAAACATGAAAAACATCATGTACTCCAACAAGTGAAGGTGGTAAGGCAAGTCTATAAGCTACCTCATCAATTCTTTCCAAAATCTCGAATGGACCCACATATCTAGGATTCAATTTGCCACGAACGCCAAATCTTGAGATTCTTTTTGAAGAAGATACTTTAAGAAATACATGGTCACCAATTTGAAATTCTAATTTCTATCTTCTATTATCTACATAATTTTTCTGTCTACTTTGTGCTGTTCGAAGTCGTTCTTTGATTAATTGAATCTTCTCAACTACTTATTGAACAAGTTTGGAACCCAATATTCTCTGCTCGCCAATATCATCCCGGTGAATCGGTGATTAACATCTTCTACCATATAATACTTTATAAGGTACCATACCAATGCTAGCCTGATAACTGTTATTATAAGCAAACTCAATCAAAGATAGATGCTCATCCCATGAACCTTTCATATTTAAAGTATAGGTTCTCAACATATCTTTTAAGATCTGAATAGTTCTCTCTGACTAGCCATCAGTCTGTAGATGAAAGGCTGTACTAAAGTTTAATTTTATTTCCAATGCTTTGTGTAAGCTCTTTCAAAATTGTGATACAAATTTGGTATCTCGATCCGATACAATGATCACTGAAATTCTATGTAGCCTTACAATTTCTTTCATATATAATTTTGCTAGTCTTTCTAAAATGAACCCAACTCTAATACGTAGAAAGTATGCAGACTTTGTCAATCTATCCACAATCACCCAAGCTGTATCATTATTACTTGGAGTCTTAGGTAGTCCAGTTACAAAATCCATAGTGATATATTTTCACTTCCATACTGAAATATCAAGGGGTTAAAGTAGTCTTGCGGGAATCTGATGTTCAGCTTTAACTTGTTGACACACCAAACATTGAGCTACAAATTGAGCAATTTTTCTCTTCATATTATTCCATCAGTACATTTCTTTTAAGTCTCTATACATCTTAGTACCTCCCGGATGGACTGTATAATCGGTCTGATGGGCTTCCTGAAGTATTTCTTGTTTGAGTATTGAATCGTTGGGTATGCAAATTCTGTTTTCAAACCTCAATGAACCATCATCATATATCTTGAATTTAGATTGAACACCAACTTCCACTGAATCCCTTATTTTCATTAACTGTGGATCACCATTCTGGGTGACTTTAATTCTTTCAATAAGTGTTGGCTAAACCCTCATGTTGGCTAATTGTACTGCTGAGTCATATACTCGAATATCTAACTTCAATTTTTTTATATTCTCCAATATTTGGCGTTGATGTGTGATTAAAATAGCCAAATTTCTTATAGATTTTCTACTAAGGGCATCAGCAACAACATTAGCTTTTCTGAGATAATAATGAATTGTTAAATCATAATCCTTCAATAGTTCTAACCACCTTCTTTGTCTCATATTTAATTTTTTCAACATAAAAATATACTTCAAACTCTTATGATCGGTAAACAATTCACACTGCATACCATATAAATGATGTCTCCAGATTTTCAGGGTAAAAATCACTATGCTAGCTCCAAATCATGCGTCGCATAATTCTGTTCATATGGCTTCAATTGTCTTGAGGTGTAAACCACTACCTTATCATGTTGCATTAATACATAGCCAAGTCCCTTTTTAGATGCATCACTATATATTGTGAATCTTTTATTTTCTATTGGTATAGTAAGGATAGGGGCTGAAACTAATCGTTGTTTTAACTCTTGAAAATTTTGTTCACAATCCTTGGTCCACTCAAATGCAACCCTTTTTTGAGTAAGACGAGTCAAAGGTGCAGCTATGCGGGAGAATCCTTCTACAAATTGTCTATAATAACCTGCCATTCCCAGAAAAATCTGAATCTCAAAAATATTTATGGGTCTATTCCACTGCACCACAGTTTTCACTTTTATTGGATCCTCAAAAATTCTGTCTTTAGACATGATGTGTCCCAAAAGGCTATTTTGTCCAACCAGAAGTTGCACTTCTTTAATTTGGCATAAAGCTTCTCTTTCTTTAATATTTATAGTACACACCGTAAATGTTCCTTATATTCTAATTTGTTTCTTGAATATACCAAGATATCATCAATGAACATGACAATAAATTTATCGAGATAGGATTTGAATATTCTATTCATTAAATCCATGAAGGTCGCTGGAGCATTGGTTAACCCAAATGGCATCACTAAAAATTCACAGTGTCCATAATGAGTTCTAAATGCAGTCTTTGGTATGTCCTCTGCTTTGATTTTTAATTGATGATATCCTAAATGAAGATCAATTTTAGAAAAAAATTGTGCACCTTGCAACTGATCAAACAAATCATCGATTCGAAGTAGAAGATACTTATTTTTGATAGTAATTTTATTCAACTCCCTATAGTCAATACAAAGCCTTATACTTTCATCTTTTTTTTTCACAAACAAAACTGGAGCTCCTCAAGGAGATACACTGGGTCTTATAAAATTCTTATCCAATAAATCCTGTAACTGATCTTTTAACTCCTTCAACTCATCCATGGGGCCATTTGATAAGGGCTTTTAGAAATCAGATCGGCATTGGGTGCCAACTCAATGGTAAATTCAATTTCTCTGTCCGGAGATAGTTCGGATAAATCATCAATGAATACATCTGAAAATTCATTCACAATAGGAATATCATGTAACCTCAATTCATCATGTTCTGTATTCTTTATCGATACTAGATAACCTCTACATCCCTTTCTTAGCATTTGTCTGGCTCGTACAAACAAAATGATATGTGGAGGGATGATTCCTGTACTTCAATCAAAACTAAATACTAATTCACCTGATATTTGAAAATTTACTCTCTTTCTATGACAATCTACAGAGGCATAATAAATAGCAAGCTAATCCATTCCTAAAATGACATCAAGATCATGCATATCCAGGACCACCAAATCTGTCGGTAATTCTTTTTTTCTTATTCTGATACTACATGACTTGCACATAGTTTCGGTACTCAAAATACCACCTACTGATATCTCAACATATAATTTAGTTTTCGTAGGTTCACATACTATATCATGTTGTCTAATAAAAGTGGTGGATATAAAGGAATGTGTAGTACCAAAATCAAACAAAATAGAAGCATAGATACCAGACACAGGAATAGTACCTGTCACCACAGCATTGGAGGCCTGAGCATCCTGTTATGTGAGTGCATAAACTCTTCCTTGAGTTTTTGACTTTTGACCTCCATCCTTTGTTTGAGTGGATCTATTCTCGTTTCTCTGGGGGCAATCTGTAATTTTGTATCCCTTTTGTCCACAGCTAAAATAAGAACCAGTATTTTATGGGTAATTAGAAGACTCATGATCTCTTCGGCCACATCTCGAACATCTAGCCACCTTATTCTCACAACTTTTATCATTTGTTGGCTTCTTTGCTGGACCTTTATTGTTCTGATTTCATCCTTGAGTTCCACCAAATCTATTTCTCTTCTTCTGATTATGTTCTCTCTCAGCATGTGCTTCATTAATTTTCTTCTCAATTATTAAAGCTTTATTCACAACTGCGGTATAAGTAGTTAACTCATAGGGTATAACTTGTTTTCTAATTTTCATCTTCAGCCCTATTTCAAATTTATGCACTCTATCTTGCTCTCTCTCAACCAATCTTAGAACAAACTTGGCTAACTCCATAAATTTAGCTTCATACTCTGCAATGGATCTGTTTTCCTATTTTAAATGAGTGAACTCTTGCTCTTTCTGTATGCTGACACTTCGAGGAAAATACTTGTCAAAGAATTTGCCTTAAAATCTCTCCCATGTGAGTGGTATCTTATCATATTCATACTTTTGTTCAAATATCCGCCATCAGTTGTATGCCTCACCTTGTAATAGATATGCTGTGTAGCGGATCTTCTCATCATCGTGATATTCTAGTACGCCAAATATCTTCTCCATCTCCATAATCCAGTTGTCAGCTTCTAATGGCTCGATGGTCCCTTTGAAGGCTGGAGGAGCCAGCTTCTTAAACTCCATGATGTTGTTCCTCTGCACTAGATATTCTCCATGTCCATGAGTCGGTGGAGGATGCTAATATAGCTGTGCATGTTGTTGTTGAAGCAACTGTTGCTGTGTTTGCACTACTCTAACTAGGGTTTGCATTAACTGGGTAATATTCGGCTCTTCCTGCATCATCAAAGTATTTTCAGTAGGATCAATGATTTCCTCCTGCTGAGAGGTGCCACTGTTCAGTTGGGGAGTATTGTCACCAATAAATTTGATGTCCTTCCTGCAGCTCTTTGAGTATTCTTCATTCGTCGTGGAGGCATATGACCTATATCAAATTGGGATGATAACTTATCCTTAATAAGTTATAAATTTATTTAAGACAGGTCAGGTCATAATCATTACAAACTAACATCCCAATATCCTTAATATCTACCCATCACTTACTCATTCTATTCTACATATCTTATCTATCTACTTATGCTCTGATACCATATAAATTGTCATGCCTCCGACTTGAGATTGTGAGTTGAAGGTTATGGCAACTGCGCATACTCATAAGAAACTCTTTCCATAAGCATGCAAGGCATCCTATCATGATATCATAAACATAAAGCTAAATAAATTTTAATTATTAATGGTCAAACCTTAGTTCAAATAAAAAATCAAAACTCAATGTCCAAAAAAAAATAAATATTTGACAAATCAACATTAAAATAAAATCTTGTATCAATTCTAAAAATTCTAAATCAAATAAAGTAAGCTAACTTCATCTCTAATCGCACTTCCAATAGAAATCCCGTATCACACTAATTTTCTGAATCTGTAAAAAAATAAAAACTCATCGTGAGCTAAATAGCCGAGTAAGCAATATATACCTTTAACTGAATAAATCAGGCAATAATATTATACATATCAGTTTACTGATAATAATATAGTAAATATATGAGTTCAAATTTTATATTTTAATTCATTACACTATCAATATTCATATATAAATTTTTAATTCATCATAATTTTAAATTATGCTTGTTATCTCAAATTATCAATTTCTTAAGTTCTTCTTATCAACTATGAACTATGATTATATTTTTTCTGTGGTAAGATCATAACACTGCGTATCTTCTTACAATAAGCTGCGAATCATCTGATAGTAAAGTCTTTCGAAACCATTGGTCTCGCTGGCGATTTGTTGCTGGTCTCACTGGTGACATGTCGCTGGTCTCGCTGACGACATAAATCTTCAGGACAAATCAATTGCCAACGTATCAACCCCCATTGGTGGGATCCTTTATATAGTCAGGTTGTCAATTCATAACATCTTTCAATTCATGTATTATTTTAATAATAATATAAATAAATGATATTCAAGTCAATCAATCATATTATTCTTTATGATCATACATCATCATAATTATTTTCAACAAATATCTTCAATCATAATTAATTTCAATGAATATCTTCATCATAATTAATTTCAATAAATATCTTCAATCATAATTAATTTCAACAAATATGTTCGATCATAAGTATATCATGAATTAATATGATTCAAACTTATAATTTATTAGATAAATTCAGTAAAGATAAAATACTACTTATCTCAAAAGAAATCCAAACTATAGATCCTATAAACCCTGAAAATCTTTCTGAATATGGTATGTCAAAATATCATATTTTGATCAAAATTTCATCATAACTAAAATAAAATTTTTAAAATCCAATGTCCCCACATGGATTGACCAGAGCGTCCAAGATTTTTGATTGGTCCATCTAAGCTATTAAAGAAAAACCCTTCTTTACTTTTTTTTTTCTCCTTTTTCTTTTTCTTTTCTCTTTCCTCCTCTCTTCTTCTTCTTCCTTCGTTAAAACAGAACAGGGGACCGTGGTCCCCTTTCTTCTCTGTCCCAATCCCATGGAGGTCTCGCCGGAATGGCGAGTGGGGGGGTCCAACCCAGGGCGGCACAGCCGCGGCTCCATGTTCAGGTGCTCGCTGACGATGGACAGCACCGGACAGCGCCGGAAAAACCCAAGAACCAGGACGGCCAAAACAGGGGTTCCCAGATTCCGAATTTTTTCCAAAGAAAACAGCAATAAATCGGTAGAAATCCTTATTTTTAATCAAAAGGAATTGAAGAGAGGATTCTTTGTTTCAGTACCTTGCTCTTTGTGTGGTTTTTAGGCCACGAAATCGCTGGGCAAAAGCCTTCAATCCGAGAGCAAGGAAACAGGGAAAATCAGGAGAAAGAGAAAGTGGAAGAGGGATTTTTCCGATTATTGATGAACGAGAAAGCGAGGGGGTTACGTTTTATAGAGGAGGGTTCGGATTTCACTCGGATTCAATCTCTTTTTAGGGTAGGAAGAAGACTCAACGGGAGTCTTCTTCCTCCCGATAATTCCCCTGTTTTTCTTTTTTTTGGTTGGGCTTGGGCTTTGGGCTTGGGTCATAACAAGATATCTTGTAATCAAGCGAAATATTGATTGAAATGCATAAATAAATATTGATTGAAATGCATAAATAAATAAGGACTGTAACATACTGTCCCAGCAATTCGGCTAGCAATTCCTCGTGTTTTGTCTTCATCAAAGAGCTTCGCTAAACCAAAATCTGAAATCTTAGGGTTCATGCACTAATCTAGCAAAACATTATTTGTTTTCAGATCCCAATGAAAAATCTTGAGTGGAGAATCTTGATGAAGATAAAGAAGCCCTCTTGCCATCCCTTCAATAATATTGTACCGCCTTCCCCAGTCTAGCAGTCTATTTTTCATGGGATCTATTCCAATGAAGTTAAAACCTAGTCAGTGCACGTAATTATGTCATAAGGTTCAATTTTAAAAACAGTTAAATACATCATGAGATTCTTGTCTTAATGCAACATTATCCTTTTTCAAACAGAATCAATATTTGGTAAAAAACAATAACATAAGAATCATTGAGCAAGATTCTGGAAATGAGAGTTGACCAGATTTTAAGCAGGTAATAGTACGTACACATCATTAGGACTTCATATGCCCTCAAAATAGAGGCTAAACTAGTATCCATGCTTACCTGTACAATCCTAACTTTTTATATCCTAATTTGGACTTTGTAGAATAACTTTGGCTTACATGTAAAAATTCACCTATTTAGATCTAACCTTCTGTTAGTACCACAGCAAAATTGTAGTGGAAGTAGTGTTGGTTGTAATCTAACATAAAATGCAGACTGCCTTGACCGTTGATCAACCAAAAAAAGAATAGACTTAAAGGCTGAGCAATGACCCAGCAGCTCATCATCTGCATGAAACCAAAAACCAAACATAAAGCAGAGCCTCCAAGAAGCAATATCTAACATGAAATAAAGGAACTGGCTTTTATGATAAAGAATCTGCCATCCAGGAGAGAATAGCAATGACTCCATTCCATATAAGTTTCTTATCAAGTCTACTAGAATTAGTTCCTTGATTGTTATCAAAGAACAGTTCACTTAGAGATGAAGTAGGACATTAACAAGGTAAACTCTGCCCCAACCAAAAATCTGAAGGACACAAAAGGAATAAAATTCATGTCAACCGTGACAATAATACGATATGAAAGATCACTATATTTTTTAATAGAATTGCTAAAATAGTGATATTTATAGTCTATGCCTGATTTGGATGTATCTTTCATACTTCCAACCTAAATTCTCTGGAGAAACATGCATGCACATACTTATTACTATCAGGAGCTAAAACATGAGGTGAACTAGGACAAATTTCAAGTTAGAACCAATAGTCCTACCATAAGATGGAGGCTCAACACCAATGATCCAAACCATTAGATATGATCTTCTACCTAGAACCTATTTACATACCAAAATCATATGATTTGATGCCCCAGGTTTATGCAGGAGCAGTCAAATACACGTATTTTATTGTCTTATTTAAACTCTTCACGTTTGACAAATTGATGCATAGGCTAGTGCCTCCAAATCATATTATTTTTTGGTGATTACATCCAATGGCTCAGATCATCAATATCGAACTCTCATCTTTCAGCAAAGACTGATTAAATTGGACTTGAATCTGGTTGACTGGATCGATCCTAGTCCACCTCGAAAAAGAAATAAAATTATATGATCTTCTACATAGCAAAGGCTAGTGAAAAATACATGGTATAGTGATACGTAAGGTCCTGGTCATATTACTTCTTTTGTAGTAAAACTAGTTGCATTTTCAACCTGTAAAGAGTGTAAGATTTTCTTATGAGAGAAGATGCAAGCACTGCATACCAAATAAAAATTTGTCAAGGCTTCTGTTGCATAGAAATTCGTAGACTAGTAGCCTTTCTTCCTGTTCTAAGCAGCATCCCAATAGCCTCACAAGATTTTATGCTGAAGCTAAGCATGGAAAACAACCTCATTTTTAAACTCCAAGAGCCCTTGCCTGGAACCTGCTGAAAGTCTTTTCACAGCTATTTCCTGGCTATTTGGTAGCACCCCCTTTTGCAAAGTCAAAATAACAGAAGAAAACATTTATGTTTAATTCAAACTGGATGGAGACTAACCATAATGTAAATTAGATGTCTAGTAGCCAATAGAGTACTCCGTTTTCTTATAAACTGATCCAAAACCACCTTCTCCAAGCTTATTTGTATGGGAAAAGTTATTGGTGGCAGTTCTAGTTGTACTCAAGTCAAATAATAGAGTTCCAACGTTTTTGTCCTCCTCATCTCCAATATCTGGTTGTCCTGACATATGTTTTACATCAAAATCATGAATTTGATTTGAGCATTTAACAAAAAACAATGTGCATATATTCTTCTTTGATGTTTAAATTAAAAAAAGAAAATGGCGGATACTTAATAAATTTGTAAATTTGGTCCTCCTCAAACAAATG
>NC_025998.2:26085046-26174226 GCF_000442705.2 Elaeis guineensis | reverse complement strand
ACTTGATCTCCTAAATCTTTTAATAATAAGTATTGTTGTTGCGGCTCTCCGACAAGGTGATATAACAAGAGTAGCCGGACTGAACGGCATTGGCTCTTGCCTAACTGGAGTAGTCGGTTTACGATCGGAGCACCATGGACCTGCAAGAAAAATCTGAGAATACCGGAGAAGATAGTGGGGATTCTCGGATAGGGAATCCTCCGATAATTTAATCAGTATCTATCGGAAAAGGAGAACAGTAGAGAAAGATAGAGTTAGAGAGAATAGAGTCGAGAATCCTCCCTCCTTTTCTTAGGGGGAGCGCCCCTCCCTCCCCTTTTTTTCGGACTTCCCCTCTTTTTGTCCGAGGGGGTCTGCCAAACGGCTGGTGGTTGCCGGAGTTGAGGTAGTGGCTATTACAGCTAGGATGGTGGGTGTCAGAGACTCTATTGCATGATCTATCACCCACGTTGGACGGAGCAGTGGATGTCGGCAGGCTGCTGTAGAGCCTATCCCCACGAGACTAATTCGTCGAAGGTCCTGAAGAGTGTTCGGCCTTGCAGATGACTTGTAGGGACTTGAAGTGGTAAAGAATGGATCAGTGAGATATCGTCGAATAATCCTAGGCAAGTTGTCGATCCATCATAAGTGGTCAGATAAGCATCGATGCCTGTGGCATCATTTGGGCCACATGATGTTGGCCCGATCACGTGTCTCAGTTGCTCATGTCATAACATCGGATGTTTTCCACATCTATAGGAGTGGACATGTCATCAAGTAGATAAAATATGGTCCAACACTTGCCCCTCACTTTTCAATTCAAAGTGTTCGGACTAGGAAGAAGACTGTTTGATCGAGCCGTGAGGTCGCATATCGAAATCAATTGTTTCATCATCTGAAGCTCTATCCATGCCACTAGGATGGTTGGGACCTGTATTAGGTGATTGTCAAGCAGCCTCTTCAATGGCCCCTTGGCCACAGTCTCAACAGTGGTCGTGAGACCCGTCGCTGCTTGGTCTTCTTCTTCAATGCCGAGCCAATGTCTGATGAGTTCTCTTCTTCCACCTCGGATCTTGTCGAGGCAACCTTAGATCCTATCGAGGATTTTGGATGACTTTAGGGTCGATGATGTCCTTTCGGATCTCGAATTATTGGTGGCCTGGAAAGGTGATCAGATTGATGACCATGTGGGGAAGCATTTCGAGACCTCGATGGTCGATATCCACCTTGACTGGTCATTCGAGAGCTTGGGCTTATGATTTATTTGCCAATGCCCCCAATCATTATTAGCAGGATGCCTCATGACTCCATCTGCTATCAAGGTTGGGGGATTATTCGAGGGACTCAACCAAAGGATCACCTCAAGCCCATCCCAACCTGTCGTGTGGCGATTGGGGTGAGACACAGTGTTTCGGGAGTTATCTCTCAGAATTTGGAATGGTTGGGAGCATAGTTAGTGGCCATGACTTTTGGCACTTCAGGTTTGGATGTGTGGCATCATCCAATTGTCGGTTGGCTGGGCACATGTCGCTTAAGACTTGTATAAATAGTCCGTCTCCTAGTAGCAGATGCGTTCATCAGAGAGCCTCTTCCTATTTTTTTTGGAATCTTGTCATGATGGAGCCATGCCGCAATCAGTGAAGGAGGTGGCGAAGAAGAAAGTGGCTTTCCTGAGGGAGAAGCCTCTGCCCAAGAGGACAAAGACTACCTCACCCAAGCCTCCAAGCATTTCTCGGATGCCATTTCCTTCGAGGGCCCCATGCAAGGGGTCCTCTATCTCCGAGGAAGTGGTCCATCAGGGGACTTTTGCTGAGGCCTTCGCTAATGCCTGGCTCCACAGCATCGTGAAGTACAAGGCCTCTGAGGCCTTCAGGGGGGAGCTCCTCGATGCCTCCACCGTTGGTTTCATATAGGGTTTTGAGAATTGCAAAGCCCGCCTATAGTATATGATACCGCAACTAGACCTACACCGCCTCCATCCGGAAAACAACAATAAAGAAGTGGAGGCATTCTCCTCGAATGAGGATTGAATCTTCATCCCTTTCCCTTTTTTTGTGTTCATTGCCTAATTGGCACTGCATTTTATGTAAATATTTTCTTTCTGAATGAAAGAATGAACCTTTGCTATGGGTATCTCTTCCATGATTGCACTTTGTTTCCTCCTACCTTCGTTGGAATCTCTGATGTCATTTGACCACACAATCGCTAGGTCAGAGGCTTTAGTGTGTGCCTGACTTCCTTAGTTGGGCAAACCTTTCAAGTGGCTAGGCTACTCTCAAAAATCATGATTTTAGGGCTTTGGTGCACATATGATCTCTATCGTCAGACAAACCTTTTAGGCATTTAGGTTCCCTTGAAAATCATAGTTTCCAGCTTCAGTGCAAGTCCAATCTCCATCATTGGGCATACCTTTTAGGCATCTAAGCTCCCCTCAGAAACTATGGTTTTGGACTTTGGTGCAAGTCCGATCTCCATCGTCGGGCGAATCTTTTAGGCATCTAGGTTTCCCTCAGAAATCATGATTTTAGACTTCGAGGGCAAAGTTTCTGAGGTGGTTTTCGAGCTAGCCTTTTTTTTTTGGGCTTGGGCTATTTCCATCGTCTATCCTAACTGTAACCATTTACCACCGCATCACTCTCCCAAAGTCCTTATCTATAGGAAGCTTCGTTTCGGGTTGGTATTCTCTTGCATCTTCGGCACTTCACCAACTTGCGCATTGAAGTGGCAATGCCTTGGTCGAAGTGCCTTCAAGAGGCTGGTATGTTGATTTAGTGGTCAGTGTCTGTGCATATCCAATCACCATTTGTCTTGTGTGGAGACACCTTTTCGAGTTCTCCTCTTTCTCTTGGGAGCTGGACCTTCACACTGATGGGATGCATACCCTGAGCATTTAATGTCGGACATTCCCCAAGGGTGGTGATGTATCAAAAGGGATGATTAGCATTTTGACTTCTGATGGCATAGCCTTCGAGCTTCTCCCCCAGGGACATGCGTCCTATGGCTAGTGGAGCAATTGGAGGTGATAAGAGCATGACTCCTTTATAAAATGAGCCCCTTTGCCGCTCGAGGCCAATATCATCTAGTTGTCCTTTTGAGATGCTTTCCTTCTGGTTGCTGAAGTGCTATTGCTGCTTGCTTATGCTCGGCATGGCCTTCTTGCACCCCTATGAAGATAGAGTTCATCTCAAAGGAGTGTGCTGGAGGGGAGTGCGTTGGGTAGCATCTTCATTTGACATGGGAGGTATTGAAAACTTCTATGGTCTTGCTCATAGAATCACAGTGGTGGCCGCTGGGACTGCTCTTAGTATTGTTCCCCATGAGAGCCTCAAACCTTTCCAGAGGATATTCTGACTCTCTCGAATAGTTTTAGTGTAGCCTTTCGGCCCTCTTTGGATGTTTATTGTGAAGACAAAACATTTTCAGGGGCCATGAAGCCAACACCATCGAGTCCCGTAGTTTTCACCCGGCCAACCCCGCGTAGGGTTTGGACAATGACCGCACTTGTGGTCTTTCCTATCTTATAATTATAGGCTTCATCTGATCGAAATCATCTTATAATGAAGTCTTTTTCTTCAATAAAATGTTCCTTGGCTTTGTTATTTGTGTCTTGTGTGGTTGTCCCGATGCTGTCGTAAAAGGTTCCTTTAAGATGTCACCTAATGTCAAACCAAGGCTACCTGTGGCCTCGGCTCGAATTGTCTTCAGATAAGGGTTCGTATGAGATTTTTGGTGTTGCTCTGATGACTAGTCCTAGTTCATTTGGACCTTACGATCGGGTTCCCCAGTAGGAGGAACACCATTATTGAAGATAAAGACATAGGGGATTGTGTTGCTTATTGGTGATGTACCCAAAGTCTTTCGGGGTATCGGGCCTGTAGAAGCTGAACGTTATTAAAAATTGCTAGCATATAGTTTCCAGATCCATCTACTTCCTTTTGCTAATGTGGTACTTCCTAGTTTGGAGTTCATCCACTGTGTTTGATGGATTTAGGTGCTTTTGTCCATTTGAGCACAGTATCTTTAGGATGAGAGGCATTGCGAGGCATTGACCTTGGCATGATCTCTATAGTGATCAACTATCTATGGCTAGTACGATGCCATCCTGCCCCAAACTCTCACTTCGATAATTTATGGTGGGAGTTGGGCTTTAACTCGTCTGGCAAACTGGTGGATCACTATAGTTGAGAGTTCCCTCCATCATGATATTGTCAACGATACCCACACTCATGGAATGGAGTTCTCCGCACAGTTCCATACTGAATACCAATAGTTTCAGAGCTTGTCGCTCGATCTTCCATGTTTCCTGCTCCGCTTGCCGCTTATAGATCCCAAGGTCATGTTCACAATTCCAACCACTGGGTTGCCGCCAAGGTTGTTACCCCACACTTCGGTGCCAGTATGGCATGGTACTCCCATGAGGTCTTTGTTATGACTCTTAAGGTATTCACGACGAGCGAGGTCTCCAGAATTGCATTCCACACAATGGCTCTTCATGATGTCATGGCCATGGTGGGAGCACCCATGCTTCTTTTTGTCCTGCTCGTGCTTTCACGTTCTTGGGCTGATATGCAAAATCTTTACCTCCAATCTTTATGAGGATCAAAATGCATAAGTCAAAGAAAGGGAGACGGTGGTAGAAGAATTGTAGAGGATTCTTCATCCCCCGCTCCTTTTGTAGTTGTCTGGGGTGATTCTCTCTTTGTTTTGAAGCCCTGTGGAATCACTGCGGGCCTTTTTGTTGCCATTCTTCCTCCCTTCTTCTTTCTATAATTAGACATCATCCCCCTCAACCCGAGCGTCAATTGCACTCAGGTTATGAGGTCGGCATTGTCCCCTAGGAAGTTCTAATTAAGGGAGAAAACTAGGCACTTGTCCTCAAATCCTTGGTTCATTGCCTGTGCGGTGTTGGGTTCATTGAAGGCATGGACTTTTGGGGCGGTGGCATTAAAGCATGCCAGATGTTCTCTTTGGTTATACTTCTCTCTAGACAATGGGGAAGATGTTGCCACCATTCTTCGACTATGGCCTCTGGCTGTCGAAGCATGTCGTGTGTCGATTTTTCGATCATTCGAGGAAGTAGGTCGACCCCATGAGGTCTTTGTTATGACTCTTAAGGTATTCACGACGAGCGAGGTCTCCAGAATTGCATTCCACACAATGGCTCTTCATGATGTCATGGCCATGGTGGGAGCGCCCATGCTTCTTTTTGTCCTGCTCGTGCTTTCACCTTCTTGGGCCGATATGCAAGGTCTTTACCTCCAATCTTTATGAGGATCAAAATGCATAAGTCAAAGAAAGGGAGACGGTGGTAGAAGAATTGTAGAGGATTCTTCATCCCCCGCTCCTTTTGTAGTTGTCTGGGGTGATTCTCTCTTTATTTTGAAGCCCTGTAGAATCACTACGGGCCTTTTTGTTGCCATTCTTCCTCCCTTCTTCTTTCTGTAATTAGACATCATCCCCCTCAACCCGAGCATCAATTGCACTCAGGTTATGAGGTCGGCATTGTCCCCTAGGAAGTTCTAATTAAGGGAGAAAACTAGACACTTGTCCTCAAATCCTTGGTTCATTGTCTGTGCGGTGTTGGGTTCATTGAAGGCATGGACTTTTCGGGCGGTGGCATTAAAGCATGCCAGATGTTCTCTTTGGTTATACTTCTCTCTAGACAATGGAGAAGATGTTGCCACCATTCTTCGACTATGGCCTCTGGCTGTCGAAGCATGTCGTGTGTCGATTTTTCGATCATTCGAGGAAGTAGGTCGACCCCTATAATAGGTTGGAGAATCAGGCTCTTGCGTTCTTCTTGGGAATCATCGACAAGGAGTCACAGGAGAGGGCATTGGGCACCCTCGTGGCATCACGAGAGTCTTATGACTTTTCAAGGGAAAGTTGGTGGACCTACTCGCCGTCATTGGTGAATCTGGTCTGCCTGATATCCAAGAAGTTATTTTCATGGAATCCTAAGGACATCACCCATTTAATGCAGCATATTCCAGTAATAATGGTTCATAGGGATAAGTGGCTCCAATCTCTGGCCATTGATCTAGGTGATTTTTGAGACCACTCACTCGGTGACATCCGTCGCTCAATCAGCAAGATTGGAAGAGTTCAATCTTAGCTCTCCTTATAAACGACTCTTCATCGCCCTTTGGACTAAGATTCATTGGTGGTCTTCCATGGTGCGGTGGTGCTGTTCCACCACCTTCGAGAGGTGGTGGGCATCTTCTCCTTGATTGGGGATGTTTGTGTCCCCAATCGAAAAACTGTTAGGCGCTCAGGCGAGAGCTATTGCAGCAAAGGCTTGGGCTTGACATGAGAGGCATTGGAAATCCTCCATCGCTCCAATGAGGGAGTTGGGTTGGTGGTCATTAGACGTTCCTTCCATATCACCCTCGATCGAGGGGTTTTTAGCCTCTCCATGGGGCTGATCTTTCCTCCTCGGCAAGATGGCTTCTCTAATAGCCTTTGGTAGAGCATCTGAGAGGTGGACATGTCTCTGAGAAGAGTATCCGCCATGCCGCCGAAATGCCATTTAAGGAGACTACGACCTTTGGTAGATCACGATGTTGTCGTTAGGACATCGTGATTATCGATTTAATTTTGATTTTTAAAAAATTAAAAATATGTAGAAAGCAATGAGTCGAGTCGAATCCATGGAGAAGACAGTGTTGATTTGAAAATATTGATTTTATAAAAGAAAAAAAAGATGCAAAAAAGTAATTGAAATTAGAAAATAGAAATTAAAAGTGCGAAAAAAAAAACTTGATACTAAGATCTACTATCTAGATCTTAGCTTCTACTTACAATAAAATAAAGAACAGAAATTTAAAGTGCATTAAAATAATTTGATACTAAGATTTACTATCTAGATCTTAGCGTTTACTTGCAATAAAAATAAATAACAAAAATTTAAAGAGCATGAAAATAACTTTTACATTAATTTAAAAATAAAATTTAATTATAAAAAAATAAAAATAAAATAAATAAAATAAAAACTATAACAAAGAATTCGTAGTCGATTGGTGCAGTCTTGTCGGGAAGATGGTTGATGACTTCTCCTTCTTCCTTCAAACTCCTCAGAACATGCTGGGCTTTTTCTTTTTCTTCCTCTTTGGATCTTGATCTCAGATCAATATTGACGTGGAGATAGCATAGGATATAAAACTCTTCTTCTCAACATCTCTTGTCTCGAAATAGCCTTCAACCTAAGCCTTTTCCGTCCATCCTCTCTTTCTTTGTGCCAACCCCTCTTTCAGATAATTTTTTTATTCTCTTTGGATTCTTTTTATAGCTCTGATAGGCCTTCGTGATTTTGAACGTACTTATTTTCTTTAAGCCTTTTGGATTCTTTTTTTTTTTTAATTTTAAAACGCTTCTTTGTTCGCCGCGTATCAGGCCACGTCCGTGTCCGCACCGCGTTACTTCTGTGTTTCATCGCGCATCTCAGCTCTCTGTTCCATGTTCTGTTTCCGTCCCAGGCACGCCTAAATCCGATGAACCGACTTGCACAAGCCCACACTCGCTCCCGTGCCCATGTGAAAACCCGGCATCTCGTTTCCGTGCATTTAAACCTTCTGGACCCGCTCGTTTGAATCCCACCAAGCCGCGCTCGTGTGAATTCCTGCTCATCCAGCCGTTCCCTGCATCCGTTCCCTCTGCTGAGCACCCAGCCATGCACAAAGCCCAAGCCAACTCCTCTCGCTCATTTAAAAGCTATGGATCCCTTCCTCATTAAACACTCGTACCCATTTTTTTTAAATATTTTTTTATTCATTAGATTCCTACCATGCATCCGGATGTCTTTACATATCGTATGTATAATAGGTCTGAATTTAAACTCAAGCTTTATCTGCATGTATTGAAAAATCATTGGTTGTTGATTTATGATTAAATCTTAATAATTAATTATTCTTAAAAAAATATAAAAATATTAAATACTAAATAATAATAATTAAATAATAAATATTTTAATTCTTTTTATATCATTTTAATACACCGATGACATCTTCCAACTTGAATTTTGCTCGTCCTCGAGTAAAGAAAGGATTTACGATTAAATACCTTTAACTTAGAGTTTCGAATTTTATTAGACAATTTTCAAAAGGGTCTTTGATGTTCAGTAGAGCGTGAGTAAATTATATTATTGGAGTATTAGTACTAATCAATGTGGAAGTTAAAATAAGAATATTAAATCTTTTCTGAATTTTTTTCTAAATTGTCTCTACTTTTATCTCTAAATCATTAACCTTCATATAGACAAGTATATTATTATTTCCATCATTCATTAAATTTTTTTTATCTTTTTTTTCATGTTTCTTTAATATTGTACCGTTATTGAGTATTTTAATCTTTTAACAGCCAATGACTCCCAAACCAGATGGCTTTAGGGCACTAGGTATAAAATACCCCTCAAACTTGCTAGCTTGAGTCAAACAGGGAGTTAAGACTAGCTTTACAACAGAACTTCTTTGTCCTTCATACCTTTTGACGTGAAACTTAATGCTTGCTTAAGCAAAGAGGCCCGATTACTTAGTATGAAGTTCTTAAAAAAAAAAATTTATAAAATAATTTATTTTATGAAGAAATATATAGTTACTCTACACTCCATAAGAAATAAACTCTTCTTTGATGTTGATAGGAAAAATTAGAAATACTCAAAGAAAAATATTTATCTTCAAAACTTAACTCTTTATTGAGTTTTTTTAATACTTGATCCTTCGATATCTCACAAATTCTCTGATCTGTGCATCAATTTACTTTTAAAAGAAATACTTAATTCAACTCGATTCTTATGCATAATCGGATGCCTAAATGCTAAATACTAACTTATTCGAAGAGTTAAATTTTTTTTAACATTATTATTCTTTTTTCTCCAATTTAATCGATATCGTCCTCAATGGAGTAGGAAAAATAAAGTATGATAGACAAAGAGGAAAAAAAGGAGAGATGTCTTCTGAACCAGGTATGTACTTGATCTAGCGTGAAGGCAAAATTGGTTCTACCCCCAACTTAGTCCTAAACTTAAAAAGAAAGTAAGTTAAAAATAAAAAAAAAAATCAAATATAAAAATTGGGTTGCCTCTCAACAAGTACTAAGTTTACCATCTTCAGCTAGACATGAGTTGGGTTCCTAAATAAACTAAAAAAATAAAAGTAAAATATAAAAATCTGTGTTGCCTCTTAGGAGCGTTAAGTTTAAAGTCTTCAGTCAGACTATGCCGATTTTCTCACATACCCCATGTCGAATATTGGATTGACAAATTCTAATGATTTTGGATTTTCAATCTCAGAAAGATGGCCTACAATTTCTTTATTGATAAATTTTAATATTTTGTTGTCAATCTCTAAAAGGTAGTTCACGACCCCATTCTTAGTCAATTTTATATTTCTCATTTTAAGAAGATAATTTATGAACCCATTCACAGACCCTTGTTTATTGAGAATTTTTCTTATTTGTTCTTCTAAAATACTCATAAATTAAATTTTTGGGTTAGGAGTTGAGTTCGATGCAATGGGTACTGGAAGGGTGTCACTTGATTCATTGCATGCTCCTTGCTTTTTGTGAGAAGAACCGGCTTCTAGGACTGAAGAGAATGAAACTCTAGGTTTATATGTTTCGGATAATTTTTAGTGTCAGACCATCTATAGCGGTCATATCAATTCTACTAAGTTATTTAGTAATTCCCGGCTTTGAGGTCAAAGGAGTAAAGATTAGTCTTACCCTGATGCCTCTCAAGAGGTGCGGTCTGGTGGAATGTTCCGTCTGTTCTCTTCTTCTCTTTATCTTTCTAACTCAAATTGGAACCAGCATCAGTACCAGTTTCAGGCTTAGGTTCTTCTATGTGGTTAGTTTCAGTACTAACCTCTTCTTTTATGTTCTCATTTTGGCTAGCATCAGTACTAGCCTCTCTCATCTGGTCTTAGTATGAGTCCTTAAGAATCCTACCACTTCTAAGCTCAGAAATTATTTTGGCATTATCAAATTAGAGATTCTTAGATAGGATATTGGATTGATGACTAGGTCCACGTGGTTGTTGGACATTAGGTGGGTTGTTTCTGGGATTCGATATCAGTTGGCTCGACAATTGATCTGATTCTCTCCTCATTGTGGTCTCAGCTAACTATCATATTTATGCTTCTAGCCTGACGATGGATTGTTGTTGGGTCATAATTAGTTGTTCAAGTTGAGTAAACCTATCGTCAGCTAGATTGGTCTGTTGAGGAGGTAGGTATGATGGCTGATTATAGTATGATAGCTGGTAAGTTAACTAGGCTGATCTCTATTATAGGTATAGTTTTAGTATTGGAGCCTATTTTGAAAGTTTTGTACCGATGAAATTTGGGTCTGAGCCTGAGTTGGATGGGGTCTCCAAGAAAAATTAAGATGGTTCCTCCAATCTAGGTTATATGTGTTCACAAATGGATCATTAGCCGGCTTGGAATAGCCTTGTATAGCTTGAACTTGTTCCTTGATGAAAGGTGAAAACTGTGCAGTCGTGGGACATTCACTCACATGGTAGGCTAAGCTAGCATAGATAGAATAAATCGCCTGATAATTAGAAGGTGATGTGTATTGTGTAGGAGATTGTTGACCTAGGGCTAGGACTTGATCTAACTTCTGGGCAAGAAGGTTGACTTTATCTAATTTTTGAACTATCAAGTTCAAGTAAGCTTTAGAACTAGGGTTTGACTATTTGATTCCATAGAAAAATAAAAATATCTAAATTGTGGTCGACTTGATCTCATATTGACTTGCAGGAATATCAAGTAAGTGGATACAAGTCGATGGATTATAGGTGGAAGAAATAAAATTTCTACCTAGGTGGTTCTTCAAGATTTTCAACCATTTGATTCTCAGGTTTAACATGGATCAGCTGTTCAATTTCAGAATTGGGTTCAATTGGGTCAGAAAAAAGAGATCTCCTACCGTGCATGTACCAGTTCAAACCCTAATGTGTATGGTTTAAATTTTTTTTTAAGGAAGAGAGCGAGGAAGAAGAAAAGAGGAAAAAAGAGAGAAGTTCTAAAGATGAGAACCTTAAGAGAGTCTTAGACCTAGAGATAAGAGATGATAGATGAAAAAAATTAATTGTGGTTAGATGTTAATTGCAATCAAGTTAGCACAAAGTAGACTCTCTATCCTAAGGTTACCTTAAATCTAGACAGCTCTTAACTGTTCCAAGTACACCGTCAAGTACTCCAAATATGGATCTAACCAACCAACTGGCCAGATAAGTATAAGGTTGGTGGGGGTCTCCTTGTTGCTTTTCTTAGGCACCAACTAAGTTGGCTAGATAAGCAAATGGAACCAATTAAATAATCACCTTCTTTTAGAATGTAGTTTCTGAACCACTTTCTTAGACACCAATTGATCAACTAGATCTGATTCGATTCAACTTTCGGGGTCACTTATCCTACTGAGCTTGAGTTCCTTACGGGCTAACGTCTAGTTAGTTTTAATTAAGCTTAGATTAATAAGGGATGCTGGTTGGTTGTTTTTGGGTTAAGAAAAGATGATGAAATCTCCACCTTATCTTGTTAATGGGTGTTGCCCTTAAGTTGATTTGAGATGAATATGTACAACCAATTTCAAATAAGGGGTTCTATGCAACTAGATTAGATGCACGAAACTAATTAAACTTGAGAGACTCATCTTGTCTCCCACAATCATCAAAAAAAAAAAATCTAAATGATAGATGCTCTAAGCAATTAGGATTTATACTCTTATCATGAAGTTTTGATTAGATTTAGGTAGATTATTTTTAAGTTAATTTTAAAAAAAAGTAACTAATACTAAAAAAAATCTAGGGTTAGGATTGATCTCATCAAGTAAAATTAGAAGCTTTCTTTGTCCCTCTTTTTTTCTTTTCTTTTTTTTTTCCTGGCAACGACGTCAGAAACTTGATATCATCCCCGACAATAGCATCAAAAACTTGATAGATCGCGATGTTGTCGTTAGGACGTCGTGATTATTAGTTTAATTTTAATTTTTAAAAAATTAAAAATACATAGAAGGCAATGAGTCAGGTCGAATCCATGGAGAAGACAGTGCTAATTTGAAAATTTTGATTTTATAAAAAAAATATATAAAAAAATAATTTAAATTAAAAATTAAAAATATGAAAAAAAGAAATTTGGTACTAAAATCTACTATCTAGATCTTAGCTTCTACTTACAATAAAATAAAAAATAAAAATTTAAAGTGCATAAAAATAATTTGGTGCTAAGATCTATTATCTAAATCTTAGCATCTACTTACAATAAAAATAAATAATAAAAATTTAAAGAGCATGAAAATAATTTTTGCATCAACTTAAAAATAAAATTTAATTACAAAAAATTTGAAAAAATAAGTAAATAAAATAAAAACTATAATAAAGTATTCGTAGTCGATTGGTGCAGCCTCATCAGAAAGATAGTTGATGATCTCTCCTTCTTCTTTCAAACTCCTCAGAGCATGCTGGGCTTCTTTTTCTTCTTCCTCTTTGGATCTTGATCTCAGATCGGTGTTGGCTTGGAGATGGCATAGAAGACAAAACTCTTCTTGTTAGCACCACTTGCCTCGAAATAGCCTTCAACCCTATTGCTGCTCAAATCGATCGAGGTCGAAAGATAGTTATTTGAGGTTAGAAATCAGATGTCTGGTCCTAGTGCAGGGATGCTGGCACTGGAGAGATCTTTAAAATAAGTCCCAAATTGGAGGTTGTGGCTCCGACAAGGATCCTCTGACGCTCAATTCAAAAAAGTAGAGAACAAAGGAGCAACAATTGGTTCTCTGAGAGGGATTCGATTTGACTTACCTGGATCCTCAGGGCTCTGGTTGCTTATATAGAAGGGTATCGGATAGCTGGTTGCATAGCTGTGTGATTGTGCGATCTCGAGATTATCGAGCCATGGAAATTGCCATAGTGGGTGAGATAATTCAACCCTTGATGGCTCCCGTGAAATTAAGAGAGACTATTACACCATATTTTTATCTATTCAAGATGGACACACACACATGAAGGGATAAGTCGACTGAGGCAGCTTATGCATAGGTCAGACTTCGTGGACGTTTCAGCTCAGTCAGGAGATTGATTTCTCAGCTCGTACGATAATTAGCGATCATGTTGATGACCCGAGAGCCTGAAATACCTTACGATGCAATGTTGATCCGTGGTACTTACGGTATCCCCCATAACATTATCCTTTTACTCCCGAGTCTGAGAATCAGATGAAGGTAGTACTCCAAAAGTACCTCAGATCCAGTGCCGGGTATTTCCGCCTTCATGCCTATCTTCCACATTTAAGGCTCGTGACGTCAGCTTGATACGGCCAATGCAGATGGTTATAACTAATGGGACCACTCAGATGAGATCCTCTCGAGGTTTTAATTATTTTACGACAGCTTTTCATTTCCTTCCTCCTTTAAATTTGTACTTTTGAAGAATGGGTATCCACAGATTTTCTTGTGTTGATTTCTTATCACTTCCTTGGGGCAAGATGGATCCACAGCATGTGAAGAGGCTAGAGCAAATTCTGGCTCGAACGAGACAGGTTGTGGTTTCAATTGTTGAAGCGAAACCTACAGTTAGGAAAAAAGATCATGCCACTCTTGCCGTCGACCCTACATCTCCATCATCATAAGCTATGGTGTAGAATTCGTCAGAAAAAATTTTGATCAATGGGGCACCTTTGGAGATAGCATTGGATACGAGCATCGTGGGATGCATCAAAGAGAATCCGATTGAGGTACCGTGGATGGAGAAGGTGGTTGTCAATCCTAAGAATGATCTGATGGTGACGAAAGATAGGAGGTCTCTAGATATAACGATTACTGCTTGGTGCCTTCCTATAGCCACTTCTCCTGTAGGTCCTTCAGATCTGATATTTCATGCTTCATCCGCAAGAGAGAAACTCCAATCCGCAGTGGAGTACCTGAGAAATCTCCTACCATCAATCGAGAGGCTGCTCCTCGATGATCAAAGGGGGGAGAAGTGATTTGCTGATGTTTTAAGGTCCCTTGCATATGTGGGCTAATATTTGACAAGCTTTGCGAGTTCCAATCTCGATGTTTCAATAATGGAGAAGGAAGAAATCGAATTGTTAAAGTACCAATCAGAGCAGCTAGAGAGGAACAATGCTGAGTTGGTCAAGGAACTCAATTTTACTGAGGACACTCTCTAGGAGGTCCAAGAGTTAATCTTCCATCGGGATGAAGAACTGGGGCGGGCCGAAAGGAAGATTTTGGCCTTCGAGCGGCTAAAATTCAAGGACGATGAGAAGATTGAAGGTCTCGAGGAGTATATTAGAATTCTTGAGAAACAAAAGTCTGAGGCTAAGAGAGACTATCACCAGGCCCGTGATGACTTGGAGCATCTGAAGAGGGCACCTGAAGGGAGAAGAGGCTCTCCTCATCTTGAAACTCACCCTCGAAGGAGCCCCAGTAGGGGTCCGTCCAAGAGGGCTAGGACTTCTGAGGGGACGAGCTATGGAGAGAGGGTTCCTCGAGGAGATGGGCATTCTACTTCCAAGGAAGTTCAGACCTCCTTAGAACTGCTCTTGGGAATCCAGGAGGCTGGATCAGAGGTGGAGCACTTGAAGAAAAGCTGGAAGAGAAAAAGGTAAATTACAAGCTTCTCTGGGATAAATTTATAGATCAGAGGATTTTATTTAAATATGCTGAAAGTAGGAGAAAATAGTTGGAAAAAGAAGGAGCTAAGGTTATAGCCCAAGCTTGCAGAGTAGTGTTCTTCACAGGCTTTGAGAGGTGCAAGTCCGTTGCCCAGGTGCACTTTCCTCCTGACTTCATTCAGCAACTTCGAACTGATTGTCTGGATGAAGATTTGTAGGCGGTGTTGTTTGATAACTTATCAAGGTTCACGATGACATCCTACTTTCCAGATGAGACAAACAAGACCAACGTAGCCGTCCAGGTCGAAGGCATCATCTAAATTGAGAAATACCATCCTACAGACGATTGCCCTGACAATCCCCTTGAAGAATGATTTATGCTCTCCTCTTCTTTTGTTGTTTATTTTTTTGTGTGATCTGAGGTTCCTGATCTTATAATAAAATCTTCACAGGAACAAATATAATCCTCCTCTATTGATAAATATGAATCATATATATTTTTTTTAAATATGTGAAAAAAAATTTAATGAGTGCTCGACCCTCAACTATAATTACAAAAACTAAAGTCATAGCCTAGGTGAATACCTAGGCTGTTATGCTTTAAGTAAGGCATGAACCGAGCTGAAGGTAGGGTTAAAATCCGAGTTGACTCGAGTTATGATTAGAATCGCAAAAGATTATAATTCCCATTATGATCCAGGGTGAATTTTCATATATGTCGAAGGTTGGAATTCGAATTGCCTCCACGTGGGAGCACCTGGCGCACGTTTGTATGCACCTCTTTGAAAGTGGCATAAGATACGATTCACCTGCCATTGGCATTAACTACCATATCGGTGACAACAATCATGTCCAGTCACAGTCTCCATGCATCTCACGTACACTAGTCCTCTGATGGTGTACATCATTTGCAATTAATGCATAGATGGAGTGCAATTTTTGGTGGTCCCGTTCGAGTCTGAGGTTATTTAAAATCTCCAAATAGGACAAGACACGGACCTTACAGAGCTGCGGTCACCTTCTCCTTTCATTGCGAATTCTTCTCTTCTTCATCTTTTTGTGGCTTTCCTGCATGAAAGAGAGAGATATGGCCACCATGGAGCCTAACTTTACTCCGCTGGGCTTCCGATCAGAAATGTTAGAGCAAGACATAATTATGTTGCATGAGCAGTACCAAATACCTCCCGCATTTTAGCTTGAAGTTTCGGGACCAGATGATCGAGTTTACCATCCACCTCCGGGACATATGGGCTTCCATGAGGAATGCTTTTGGGCTGGGCTGAGGCTTTCTCTCCACCCTTTCTTCGTGGTGCTCCTTCAATACTTTGAAATATCACCATGCATGATGGTCCCGAATGTATGGCTGCATATCTGTGGATTCACCATGGTATGTGTACTGGTTGGGGTAGTACCGAACATCACATTCTTCTGCTTTCTCTTCAGCCTTAAGCAGCATCCTAACTCATGCAGATGGTGGTATGTGACTCTGCGGAGAAAATAAGATGACTTTCACTTGATGTTTTTGGGTATGCCATTTGCTATGCATGGCTAGAAGCCAAGGTTCCTCTTTATCTCACAAACGTCAGGTGAAGATTGAAACTTTTTTGCCTAGGGCGAACCCCAAGAGGCTTCATTAAAGAAGCCTTCAATGAACAAGACTCTGGAGTAGGAGATGGCAACTCTATGGGGTTTCAAGATTTCAAAGTTGAACGAGCTGCTGTCGGCTTAGACGTTGTTTAATGCTGGTATCAACCAAGTTGCTCCTCAAAGTATGCGAGTAAACTATTTTGATCTTAATTCTTCTGACTTTGTTCGTCTTATAATCGGATCTCCATGATGGTTGTAGAACTTGAAGTCGGGAAGACCTCGAGCCTATCAAAGAGAGAGAAAAGAATTCTATATAAAAGAGGTGTCAAGCCTGCTGTCGGGCGGAACCTCCGAGTTATAGTTGGAGATCCTGCACAACCGCCTGTGGAGATCAGAGAGTTTGAATCCTCCCCTTTGGAGGGTCATGAGATTGTGCAGGTGAGAGAGGATTTGCCTACCATCTCTGACACTGTAGGTTACTGGATGGGTCACGTAGAGCAAGGCCTGGAGGAAGTGATTCTGAGCTTACTCGCTCCTTCCAGTTTTCTGACCCGATGAGCTTCACTCGCCATCGAGCCTTCCTTGGATGAGGCTCCCACCAAGGTTGCTAGCGCATCATGGATTGCACCACCTGGGTTGAAGCTCGAGGCATCAGTACTGAGGGATCCCACGTTAATGAGCAAGCTACTCTCCAGACTGCTCCTCCCTGTCGATGCAAACGAGTTACTGGGCATCCCTCGAAGGGAGATGAGGAGAGGAGTTGTGGATTGCTTTATCTAGGTATGTTGGGATTTTCTCACTTAGCACCTACTATATGCTCATTTTTTACTTATGAATTTTTTCTCTACTTACCAGCTCACCCATTACCTGAACGGGTATATTGAGAGTTCTTGTGAATTGGCCAAAGAGATGAAGAAATCCAGGCTCGGAGCCTAGATGCTCAAAAGAGCAAGAGAGAAGGCCGAGAAGAAGATTGGTGAAGTCTCCATGAGAGCCGACGCCATCGAAAGGAGAGCCGAAGATATCGAGGCGGCATTGAGGAAGACTGTTAAGGAGAATTCTCAGCTGCATGGGGAAATAAAAGAGCTGAAGGTCCGCTTGGGGGCTGAAGAGAAGTGAAAAGCTGAGGTCACTTCTTAGGCTATGGAGGACTTCCGAGCCTCTGAAAAATATGATGAAGAAAGGATTGAATACTCCACTGACGCTTATGATGCTAGAAGGTAGTCTATTCGTGCCCGAGTTGCTGTCAAATATTCGGGTTTGGACTTGAATTTTCTTGATAAAATTTGAGATCCTATCACGGCGGATGTCTCGGTGGCTGGCACCTCAGATCTAGGCACCACCTCATAATTTCTATATTTTCTTTTTTTTGGACCATTTGAGATTATTTGTAAGAAAATTTGAAAGGAATAAAATACCTAGGCTAGTGGATTTACTTATACCGATCTGAGGCAATTCAATTCGAAGTAATTCAATTTTGAACGATAACCTCATTTTGCTCTCTTAAATATGGATAATTATGGAGAATGATGATTGATGACTTCATCTGATAAGATTATGTTTGAAAAATGGTATGGGGCCTGAAAAAATGTATCACATGGGTCCATTTTGTTTTACGAAGCATTGCAAGGATTTATTCCTGTTCTAGAGGAAGTGCATCATTAACAGCTTAAGCATTAACTCCTGAGAAGCACAGATTGGCGATTGATGCGGTTGCTAGCGCTTATAAATAGAGAACCAAAGAGCAAAGGGATCTCCACTTCTCCTGTGACAAGGAGTCCTTTTCTTCGACTGCTGCCATGTCTTTGCCTTTGAATCTGCCATCTTTGGAGCAAATCAAACAACGAGTGAGAGAGCGAAATATCTTTGCAAAGGATGCCCGTCGGAGGTATCTAGCTCATGAGAGGGAAAGAGCTAGATAGGCTGGTGCATCCTCCTCCCACGGGGCTCCCCCTCCTTTGCCTCCTACGGCCATGCATCCCCCTCCGCTTGAGCACATCCTGCCTGCAATCCAAGAGTACTGCATTACAGAATTTTGAAATTCTGTGACATTCAGAAGGGAGATCGCCACCTTTATCCAAGGCTTCAATGATTGTAAGATCCGTCTGCAGAAAATAATGTCATATCTAGAACTTCGCATAGAAGCTGGTGGCACTGATTAAGAGGTGGAGGCTTTGATGGATGAAGACTGAATTAGCTCACTTGAATGGCGTGGAGGCGAGATCTCTGATGGACGAAGATCAAACCAGCTCACCTGGCCAGTCTGATGTTCCATCGATTGCAGTGGGACATCCCTCCTCATCCTCTTTTTTTTATTATCTTCCTCTCCATCTTCTCCTGTCCCCCTCTTCTTCTTCTTACCTTCCTCATTTTTCTCTCTTGTTCGTAAGATGTTGCCTGGAGCAATTATCCTCTCTTTATAGAGCATGTATCAGCTTTTTCTTTGCAAAAATTTTGATAAAATGAATTACTTTGCTTTTGCTTTTAAATTTAAATTTATGAATTCTATATGAATCTTACTCAGCTCGTAGAGAATAGTGCAGCACGCACTTTGCTCGGCTCGTAGAGATTAGCACAGTCAAATGCTTAGATCAGCACTCAGCACTGTTCAGCTCAGCATGAGTGAAGTTCTAGGTAGCTCAGCTTTAGCATAATCGAGGTATTATAATAGCCATTTCAATACTACTCCCTATTCCTGAGTTTGAGACAACGCTTCAGGCAGAAGGAATGCTATTGAGATGATTACTCTGGCCACATGTTGTCTTTTTTTTTTTATTCTTCTAGCTTAACGAGTGGCCTTGTGTGCCTGCGGCATCTAGCACTTCTCATCTTCGTACAAGAGGCATTATGTACCAGCGGTGAGCTTGTGTCTGTGGCATCTTGCACTCTCGATGACCTTCTGAGGGTTTGATTAGTTATCCCTCTGAAGGTTTTCTAAGGGTCTCTCTCTGCTTCTCGAATGACTCAGGCTCTGCAGGGGTCTTATAAGTTAGCCCCGCCTCAAAATCATCAAGGTCTTTTTGAGGGTCTGATAAGAGTCTTCACGAGTGACTTTGTGTGCCTATAGTGATCTTGTGCATGCGGCATCTAGTACTTCTCATCTTCATGCGAGAGGCATTATGTGCCGGTGGTGAGTTTGTGCCTGTGGCATGCACTCTCGACGGCCTTCTGAGGATCTGATAAGTAATCCCTCACGAGTGAATTTGTATGCCTGCGGCGATCTTGTGCCTGCGGCATCTAGCACTTTTCATCTTCGTGCAAGAGGCATTATGTGTCGGCGGTGAGCTTGTGCCTTTAGTATGCATTCTCGACAGCCTTCTGAGGGTCTGATAAGTTATCCTTTAAGAGTGACTTTGTGTGCCAGCGAAAATCTTACACCTGTGGCATCTATCACTTCTCATCTTCGCATGAGAGGCATTATGTGCCAGCGGTGAGCTTGTGTCTATGGCATGCACTCTCGATGGCCTTCTGAGGGTTTGATAAGTTATTCCGCACGAGTGGCTTTATGTGCTTGTGGCGATCTTGTGCCTGCGGTATCTAGTGTTGGTGAATGTAGGTGATTTCATGCATGTATTTCAAAATTTTTTTGAATAAATTATAGCGAAAGATAACTAGATTAATCATATTAATCTAACATACATATGATCTAATCATCAAATCAACCTACTCTAGGATCTATGACATGATATGTTGCATATAAAATCTGAAATAATCACATGATAAAATCTGCATCCGTGGATGTAAGCAGTAGATTACATCTACTTCTAATCTGAGTTCAGAACTCGATACCTGAGTGCGGGTCGATGATGGCCACTACTGATAAACATAGTAAGGATGATCTTTGCTGGTTTCTCATAGCCACACACACATCCGGCCTCTACAGGAAGTCCACTCGAAGCCCCAATCTGATCGATCTTCTCGGAAGTGCTTGCTTGCGTGAAGACCTTCTTCTTGACTGATCTGGATCCTTTCTTCAAATCTCTAGAATCTTTTTAGAGATTAAAGAGAGATTTCTAGAGAAGATGAAGAGGTGGAAGAAAGATGAAGAAGAAAACAATCTCCCTCTTATTTTTTCTCTCTTCCCAAACTCAAAGAAAGAAATCTTGAAAAAATAGATTTTGTGCACACCCCAAGAGAAAGGACTTTCCTTCTCTTTTCATGCCATGAACCCATGCCCAAGGATCTCTCACCATGAAAGCCCTTTTCTCTACCTCTTACATGCATAAAAGAGAGAAACAAACCCCTTTTTTATAGGCATGTAATAAGTTGGGTGAAGAGTCCAAGAGATCTTGGACTCTTCCAAGAGATATCACACCCTCTCCCAAATCCATGCCAAAACACAACTAAAAAATATGGGACACCCCTTTTCATATTTTTTTATGGTAAATTAGTTCTCCAATTGATTTTTCATAAAAAATCTCCTCAAAATGTCACACACATAAGGAGAAAAAAATAAGTTGGCATGTGGAGTGATTTGGATAAGAACAGATTCTCTTGATAAGGAATATTTTGAAATCTAATTTTAAAATCTTTCTTTTATCAAAATCAAATAAAATTTGAATGTGAGAAACAGAGAGAGAAGATCTCTTTGGTGTGAGAAAATCTCAAGCAAAAATCTCTCTAGCATGAAGAAAACTGGTGTCAAAGTGGGAGGCACATGGGGAGGAAGAGTCCAATCCTATATGGACACTAGGTTTTCTTATTTGAATTCAAACCAAATCACATCTGGTTTAGCCCAAATAAAATATATAAAATCTAATTTAATTAGTTTTATAATTTTATAATCAAATTTTAATTAAATTAAAAATTAATTGAACCAAAGTCCTGATCAATTCTTCCTTAGTGATTAGGTCATCTCATAACCTAATCGGATCAAACCTAATTGAATCTAATTCAATTAAATTTTATTTAATTCTCTTTGCTCAATCAAATTGAGCTAATTAGTAATCTAATTACTAATTAATCTTCTATTAATTCACTAACACTTGATGAATAAATTTATTATAATTTTTGCATAAGGTTAATCATCAATCAAATTAATGATTAAGCTTTTGAATGATTCTCAATCATTGATCAGCCACATGATCAGTCAGAAACTTCTTTTGAGTATGACCCCATAGGTTCAAACCTAAATCGATAGTACAAAAATAAATTTTTGAACTAATTGATGTAACCATCTAGCAATGGTGACCCAACGTCCGAATAGATCGAATGATGGCGAAGCAACATTCAAGAACCTATTGACGTATGGTTATCGTATAATTCATCCCTTTGATCCTAATGCTCGAGAATGACCTAAGATTTAACTGTCAATCCTAGATAAGTCATTCACATTGTATTTCAATCTTTTAAATTCATCACATGAATTATCTGGGCCTAGGTTTTGCTAAATTAAAATACATTGATATATTAACTCCTACTAATTCGAAGGGATCAATTCCATCTTGACTCACACACCGACTTGACAAGTACTTGACTGCATCCAGAAATCTTTTGTTACTGAATTAGAAACTTAGTTAGTCTGACACCAAAGTATTGTGAGTTGCTTGCAAGTTACCATGGTGATCTCAAGTCGGAGGGACACTTATACCCATACCCTTTGCGAGCTACCCTTGACAGCAAAGTACTCCACAGTTGGTCACGTACAGTGACAATGTACTCCTACATCTCACCTGTATGCCATATCAATATCTTCACATCATTTGGTTGTGAGGATAACCAATGTATATGGCACACAATGATCTACACTTGATATCGCTATCGTCCTAGTAATAGCGTATCATTTGGTCATGAACCAATTTAAGGACTACGCGATAAATCCTCTTTTATCGATCAAAGTAGTCCTAAGAACTTCATCACAACATAGGAGTTTGTTAGAAGATGTAATCTTATGATGAAAAAAAGATCAAATAATTTTTATTATTTATCAATTCATATACATTTATTATTAGCACAATCATCAAACAATTGGCTTTAAGATATAATTTCAAACAACTCCCACTTGGATTAAAGTCAATCAGTATAGTATCATATACCCATCTTCAATTTATCATCTCAAAACTCCTTGATACCGAGGCTTTAGTAAATGGGTTGGTCTGATTCTCTTTTCCATTGATCTTCTAAAGTTCGACATCACCTTAATAATTTTTTCAAATAAGGTGGTAGCAATGCAAATTGCTTGATAAGCTAATGGGACTTCGGCTCCTTGACATGAGCTATGGCTCCAGTGCTGTACAATATAGCAGACCATCATCGGAGGATGCCACTCCTAGCTTGCCAGTGAACCTTTACAAACATCGGATGCTGCAATGCATTCAGCCTCGTAATTAAATTTAGCTATAATTTTTTGCTTGAAACTTTTCCAACAGATTGCTCTATTATTTAGGATAAGGATATATTCTGATACGTTCTTACTATTATTATGTCTAACTAGAAATTGAAGTCAAACTCTATAAGTTTTAAGTCAGATTCTCTATAACCGAGTCACCGATCCTTAATATTTCTCAAATAGTTAAGGATGATCTTCCAGTGATTCTCATCCAGATCTTGCAGGTATCCACTCACTACCCTAGTGAGTATACCATATCTGGTCTCATACATAGTGTACATGATAGAATAAATTCTATCATAAATACCCTATATATGCTGGACTGAGAAAATTTAAGCAGCCTCTTAGATCTATCTCTATAGATTTTCATCCCTAGGATAAGAGATGCTTTTCCAAAGTCCTTTATGGAGAACTATGATAATAGCGAAACCTTTATTCTCTGTAATATAAGGAATGCCATTCTTGATTAAGAAAATTTCATTCATATATAAAATAAGAAATACACTCATAGAACTATTAACCCATTTATATTTACAGAGTTTATCTTTGTTCTCAACGAAGCCATGCATTTTGATCATTTATCAAAATGCACGTTCGAACTTCGAAATATTTAGCATTACCACAGGAGAAAATTATCTCGTTATAGTCAATACCATAATATTGACAATATCCTTAGGCAACCAGATGGACATTTTAGGTCTCCACCTTCTCGTCTGCGCTCTCTAATCCTATTGAAGATCCACTTACACCCTACGGACTTTATCCTTTCGAGTGAATCAACGAGTGTCCATACATTGTTGACCATTGTGGACTTTATTTCGGACTCTATGGTTTCAAGTCATTAATCAGAGTCGGACCTCTATATGACATCTATATAGGTGATCAGATCTTTGTTGTTCTTATCGAGTTCAACAAGATCACATCCCATATCAAAATACCAAAGTATCTATCCGACGGATGTGGTACTCTACCGGATCTTCTTAATGGTGCCTTTACAATGGGTTTCAGATTTGATCTAATCAAATCTAATTCTATGGGTTCACTAGATTGTGTCAGTTCTTCTACTTGTTGAACTTCATAAGTTTCATATTAAAGGTATTAGTTCCTTCACCAAGATACTCCTTTTCTGAAAGGAACGCCGAACAACTCTTATTCTTTAGCATGGTAGAAGTTATATGCCCCAAATCCTTTGAGGTTACCTTACAAAATAATACATATAGGATCGGGATCTAAGCTAATCGGTCTGCAAATACTTGACATAAACTGAATACTCCCAAACCTTAAGATAAGAAAGTATCGGCTTATGCCTAGTTCATATCTCATATGGAGCTTTTGTGACTGATTAATTTAGAATCTAGTTCAGAATATAACAAGCAGTCTTAAGAGCATAACCCTAAAAGAAGACCGGCAAATTTATAAATCCTATTATGGATTGAACTATATCTAACAAAGTCGATTCCAATAAGAGAGAATCCTATTCTCTTTTAGATATGTCAAAAACTCACCGAAAAGGCATTCTCCTCTTTGGACTGACTAAAGAGTCTAATGCTCTTTCCAGTTCATTTCTCTACCTCATTAAGAAATTATTTGAACATTTCAAATAATCTAAATTTTTGGCAAACATATTTGTAGATCCAATACATCAGTATGTATCAGATTCAAAATATCATTGGCTCGTTCACTTTTTCTAGCAAAAGGTGGCATGGTCATCTTACTAAAGAAATAGGATTGATAGGTTGACAATGATTTATAATCACTAACTTCAAAAATTATCTTCTATTGATCATATTCTTGTTTATATGATCAAGCTTAAATTGCCAAAGGTAGGCTTCCATGACATAATCTACTTTAGGAGTTTGATTGATGTGTACAGCACACTAACAGGCCGTGACTATTTGTAAATACCATTTCTCAATTGTCTATATGATTTTGATATTGTTCATAATGATATCACAAAATCATTAGACAATAGTGACAATCACTAAAACGATATTGTTAGAATTGAAAATAGGCTTGATGATTTCTAAAACAAAGATTGGAACATAACTTTCATCTCCAACATTCAGGATGGTACCGGCCTCAGAGAATATAGGAGATCGGTGTCTGGGGTTGAATCATGGCCCGATTGTGGGCTTGAAGATCACCGTCGGGCCGACTGCTGGGCCCTAGGATGACTCTGATGAGTCAGCTCCTCTCTAGACTTCAAGGAGGCGCCTGTAGCTCTAGTTGAGGTGGTGGTTGTGGAGCCGCAATTGAAGAAAAATTCTATAGAGGCGCCACTGCGGAAGGCACAGGCGGCACCACTAAGAGAACCATGTCACGCACCACCGTGGGGGGTGCAGAGACAGCCTGGAGAGGCTATGGCGCCACTTGGAAGGGCACAAGAAAGATCGGACCGCCTGAATTGCGGTCGTCAGATGTTGAACTTGCTGAGAGAGCTGACCAAATTGGTCGGCCGTGACTGGTGCTGGGAGGACTGGTTGAGCCGATGGAGGGACTTTCGATACCAGTGATTGAACTTGATTATCAGCTTGGCTGGCCGCCTGTCGGGAAGCGACGATTTTGAAAAGCCGGGAAGATGACCATCTTGGAGCCATCAATGCGAATGTTTGCCCCTTCCTTTATCTGTTGCTGCTCAAATTGGTCGAGGCCGGAAGACGGATGTTTGAGGTCGAAAATCAGATGTCTGGTCCTAGTATAGAGATGCTGGTGCTGGAGAGACCTACAAAACAAGTCCCAAATCGGAGGTTGTGGCTCTGACGAGGACCCTCCGATGCTCAAGTTAGAAAAGTAGAGAACAAAGGAGTAGCAATTGGTTCTCTGAGAGGGATTCAATTTGGCTTACCTGGGTCTTCGGAGCTCTGGTTGTTTATATAGAAGGATATCGGACAGCTGATTGTCCGGTCATTGAAATTGCCATAGTGGGTGAGATAATTCAGCTCTTGATAGCTCCCGTAAAATTCGGAGAGACTGTTACATTGTATTTTTATCTGTTTAGGATGGACAGCAATCGCATACAATGAAGGGATAAATCGGCTGAGGCAGCTTATGTACAGGTCGAACTTCGCGGACGCCTCAGCTCAGCAGGAAGATTGATTCTTCAGCTTATACAACAATCAACAGTTATATTGACGACCCAAGAGTCTGAAATGCTTTGCGATGCAATGCCGATCCAAAGTGCTTATGGTATCGCCGTAACACTTTCCAATCTTGCCGTCCACCCTCTCTTTCTTTGTGCCACCCCCTCTTTCAGATAAATTTTTAATTCTCCTTGGAATCCATTTTATAGCTCTCATAAGTCGCATAATCTTGGACGTACTCAATTTCCTTTCTTTTCTTTAGATTTTAAAACCTTACGGCTTCTTTGTTCGTCGCGTATCAGGCCGCGTCCGTGTCCGCGCCGCTTTTTTTCCGTGTTGCATTGCGCGTCTCAGCTCTCCGTTCCGCGTTCTGTTTCCGTCCCAGGCGCGTCTAAATCCGCATGAACCGACTCGCACAAGCCCACACTCGCTCCCGTGCCCATGTGAAAAGCCAGCGCCTCGTTTCCCTGTATTTAAACTGCCTGGATCCACTCGTTTGAATCCCACCAAGCCGCGCTCGTGTGAACTCCCGCTCATCCAGCCATTCCCAGCAATCGCTCCATCCTTTGCTGAGCACCCAGCCATGCACAAAGCCCAGGCCAACTCCTCTCGCTCATTTAAAAACTATGGATCCCATCCTCATTAAATACTTATACCCATTTTTTCTTAAAATATTTTTTTTTCTTTTATTCATTGGGTTCCTACCATGCATCCATATATCTTTGCATGTCGTATACGTAACAGGTCTGAATTTGAATTCGAGCTTCATCTGCACATATTGAAGGACCGTTGCTTGTTGATTTGTGATTAAATCTTCATAATTAATTATTTCTAAAAAAATATAAAAAATATCAAATATTAAATAATAATAATTAAATAATAAATATTTTAATATTTTTTATGTCACATTTGATGCATTGATCAATCTTTGCCAACACAGTGCCTTGCATGGCCGTCTCTGATTACTATGGGGTACAGCTCAAGCTCGTTTTCACGGCCAACAATCAAAGACATCGATGTGGCTCCCTTTTTACAGCTTTCTTTTGTGGTGGTGGTTGTTACCTCTGTAATGATAACTCTATTAATTCTTGATGAAAGAACTTCTCTTGTGTCTTTTCTTTGAGCTCTATGCAGTTATTGTCGTGATGAACCTCTCCAGTAGGCATGGGGAGTCATTGAGTGAAGGTCGATGATCTTCCTCTATCACTTTCGTGGATGCAGAGAGACGTTGGGTCGAGATCAACGATGCGCTCACTCGACTTGCCTATAGGCGAGGAGGGGCATCGGACCAAAGTCAGTGATGATCTCTCTCCATCACTTTCACGAATGTAGAGAGATGTTGGGCCGAGGTCGATGACGCACTTACTCGACTCGCTAGTAGATAAGGAGGGGTATTGGACCGAAGTCGGCGGTGATCTCTTCCCATCACTTTTACGAATGCAGAGAGACATTGGGCTGAGGTTGATGATGCGCTCACTTGACTCGCCTGTAGGCGAGAAGAGGCATCAGACCAAAGTTGGCGGCGATCTCTTCCCATCACTTTAGTAAATATAGAGAGATATTAGGCCGAGGTGGACAATGCGCTCACTCGACTCGCCTAGAGGCGAGGAGGGGCATCGGACCGAAGTTGGCGGCGATCTCTCTTCACTGCATTTGAAGGGGTCTGATCTCCTCCGACACTTGCTCGCTTGTGCCAGTCTCCTCTGTCACTTGCTTGTGGGCCCATGCCAAGAGATCGGTGCTATCTTTTGGGTGAGTCCTGTCGAAGGGACAAATGTGACGTCTGCATCGGAGGCTTCATCTCGGAGTTGGCATGGTGACAGCATCCCAGACTGATGCATATATCATCCCGCTCGAAGTTTTTCTTCTCTCCTTTCTTTTGTCGAGAGAGTGGTGGTTGGGTCTTGAGGATGGAGCCATCATTTTGTCGATGATTGATCTTCTAGAATTCATCGTTTAGATATTCTAATGCCCAAGCCTTTCTCTTGAGTCTGTCTTTCTGCCCGGATGGTGCTGGCGTTAGTTTGAGATGGAGTTCTCCTCGAAGGGAGGCTCTGGTAGTCTATTTGGCTGATTGCCTCCTCTTAGTACTCGAGGATGTCTAGGCAGGTGATATGGAGTGAGCTTGGTCAGTTAGAACCATCGATACAAGACTTGAGCCACGTTCGCACATCGGTGCCCTCTGTCCAGACACAAGCCTGATGACTTCACTGGAATGGGGTTACCCTAAGAGTGTGGGTTCTTGTAGTGTCGTTGCCCTGTGACTATCATGAAATAGGTATAGATGCTCAGACTTGCCCCACCATAGTGCTTGGCTCTAATGATTGGTGGCAGACCACTAGGGGTGGTTCCTCCAGCAAGAGCGTCAGCATAGGGATGACTGCTGGCATGGGGTTGCGGTCCTAAGATCTGGTCTCCACCATCTCTCCTGAGAATGGGGCTGTGACTCCTGTCCTTTCTCTGGTGCCAATCTATTGCTGTGCCTCTTTGACTTGGTGATTTAACAAAAATAGTCGGATCGAGCGGTGTTGGCTCTCACCTAGCTAGAGTAGCCGATCTACGATCGGAGCACCGCATACCTGTAAGGAAAGTCTGAGAACATTGAAGAAGATGGTGGGGGTTCTTCGATGGAGGACCTTTCGATAATTTAATATCGACTGCAGAGGGAGAACAATAGAAAAAGATGGAGTTAAAAAGAATAAAGTCTAGAATCCTACCTCCTTTTCTCGGGGGGAGCACCCCTCCCTCCCCTTTTTTTTCATGGCTTCTCCTCTTTTTATCGAGGGGTTCTACCAAACAGCAGGCGTCTGCCAGAGTTGAGATAGTGACTGTTAGAGCCAGGATGGCAGGTGTTAGAAGCTCTATTGCATGATCTGTCACCCACATTCGACAAAGCAATGAATGTCGGTAGGCTGCTGTAGAGCCTATCGCCCATGAGACTCATACGTCGAAGGCTCCAAAGAGCGTCTAGCCTCACAAACGACTTGTAGGGAGCTGAAGTGGGAAAGAATGGGATCAGCAAGACATCATCGAACAGTCCTAAGCAAGTTGCCAATTCATTGCGGTGGTCGACTACGCGTCGATGCCTGCAGTGTCGTCTGGGCTGCATGATGTTGGCCTGATCATGTGTCTCGATTGCTCATGTCAAGATGCCGGCTGTTTGCCACATCTGTGGGAGTGGACATATTATCAGGTAGATGAAATATGGTCCAACAAGTATAGCTTGACATCCTTATATAGCAATGGGCCGTGCTTGGCACGGCACGGCCCAAGCCCACCAAGTTGAGGGCTTAACGGGTCGTGCCAAGCATGGCCCGTTTAAACAAAATCATAGCCTGGCACGCCCTAGGCCCAGGGGTGGCTAGCTGTGCCTGGCACAGCTTGTTGACCTATTAGGCCCACGGGTCTTTTTTTTTATTTTTTTTAAAAAATGGATCCATGACAAGTTGTGTCGGTACGGCCCGTTTGGACCCATTATGGTAGCTGTTACTGTAGCAAGTGGACCGTTTGGATCAGGCCTAGCCCTCCATTTTCTTTTGAATCATTTTGATTTTTATTAATAAATCGGTAGGGGTCCACACCAAACCCCCCATCATTACAAGATGGCTTTTTATTTTTATAAAAAAAAAATCTAACATCTCCTCATTTTTTTTATATTTACTCTCTAACTTTTTTTAAATTTATAAAAAAAATATTTTTTTAAATTCAAAAAAAATATTACGGGCCGTGTTTGGCATGGCCCATCTTAAAATGGTCGGGCTAGCATGCGGGCGGGGCCTTGCTTGGCTCGTGGGTCTTGCCAGCCTAGGTCCTTATGGACCATGCTAGACCTAAGCTACGGGTCATAAAACCTCCAACTTAGTCTGACCTCCTTATATATATCGTATCTCGCACGATCTATTATTATAGCAAGTGGATCGGATTGGATTGTGTCGTGGGGGGTTGTGTCATGGGCTGTCTGGCCCAGTGCCCATGCCTATCCTCACGTTGTAACGTGTTCCGTTCTGCCAATTTCGTGAGACGCCATGCACCCTTCCAAGTTACAATGCTCTGCCACTCTCTGAGTAGTAACAAGACTGGTTAAAACATGACGTCATTTTCCTCAAACGACTAAATTCTTCCCCGTGCAAGTTATCGAGGCCCCATTTCACTAGTCGTCACATCATTTATAGATACCGAGTTAGATTTTTCCCCACACTGATAGGAGCTCTTCCTCTTTGGTGGATTGCAATTTCTGTTTCTTGAATCCACTTCAAGCTCGGTGGTTGCACTACCTTGGACAAAATATGCAAGTACAGAAGGAGTTGAAACGGTGACAGAGTGACCACTCAGCATGAGAACAACCAATTCCATGCTCGGTCTCTTCGTTCGGTCTTCCTGGACGCAGAGCAAACCCTGCATCTGGAGGCTTCTTGCCTATTGTACTGATCACCAAGGCTTCGATCCAGCAAATATAAAGCCTTCCGTGTGTTCCAGTGCTTCCATGCCTTCATTACATGCAAGCAAAATCAATATCCACAACTAGGCCTGTCTGATGCAATTTGTGCTACTAAATCATTGGTATATATCTTAGCATTGATTAGAGTAAGAGTATCAAGTGCTTACATAGCTTAGGAGATTCGCAGCATACCCTGATCCTTCAAAGTCATTGATTCGTCGACCAGTCACAATTTCTAGAACAAGAACTCCAAAGCTAAATACATCCGATTTTGTTGAGAGGTGTCCATGTATTGCATACTCTAGTGCCATGTACCCACAGCATACCACCGTAGAATAGTCATGTGTTGAAGCAACAGTATGTTCCTAACTAAAAGAAAAAATAGATATGTTACGCCCCTGATCCGAGATTGTGAGTCGAAGGTCATGGTAATCGCCGCATACTCATAAGAAACTCTTCTTATAAGCATGCAAGACATCTCATCATGATATCATAAACATAAAGCTAAATAAATTTCAATTATTAATGATCAAACTTTAGTTCAAATAACAAATCAAAACTCAGTGTCTAAAAAAAAAATAAATATTTGACAAAGTCAACATTAAAATAAAATCTTGCATCAATTTTTAAAAAAAATCTTAAATCAAATAAAGTAAGCTGACTTCATCTCTAATCGCACTTCCAATAAAAATCCCGCATCATACTAATTTTTTGAATCTGTAAAAAAAATAGAAAACTCATCATGAGCTAAATAGTCCAGTAAGCAATGTATACCTTTAACTGAATAAATCAGGCAATAATATTACACATATCAGTTTACTAATAATAACATAATAAATATATGAGTTCAAAAATTTATATTTTAATTCATTGCACTATCAAATATTCATATATAAATTTTCAATTCATCATAATTTTAAATTATGCTTGTCATCTTAAATTATCAAATTTCTTAAGTTCTTCTTATCAACTATGAACTATGACCATATTTTTTCTGTGGTAGGATCATAACATCGCATATTTTCTTGCGATAAGCTGTGAATCATCTGGCAGTAAAGTTCTTCAGAACTGCTGGTCTCGCTGGCGATATGTTGCTGGTCTCGCTGGTGACATAAATCCTCAAGACAAATCAATTGCCAACGTATTAATCCCTATTGGCGAGATCCTTTACATAATCAGGTTATCAATTCATAACATCTTTCAATTCATATGTTATTTAAATAATAATATAAATAAATAATATTTGAATCAATCAATCATATTATTCTTTATGATCATACATCATCATAATTAATTTCAACAAATATCTTCAATCATAATTAATTTCAACGAATATCTTCAATCATAATTAATTTCAACAAATATCTTCAATCATAAGCATACCATGAATTAATATGATTTAAATTTATAATTTATCAGATAAATTCAATAAAGATAAAATACTACTTACCTAAAAAAAAATCCAAACTATGGATCCTATAAATCCTGAAAATCTTCTTTGTACCTGGTATGTCAAAATATCATATTTTGATCAAAATTTCATCATAATTAAAATAAAATTCTTAAAATCTAATGTCCCTACATAGATTGACTAGGTGATAGCATCCATATTTTTGATTGGTCCATCTAAGCTATTAAAGAAAAACCCTTCTTTACTTTTTTTTTTCTTTTCCTTTTTCTTTTCTCTTTCCTCCTCTCTTCTTCTTCTTCCTTCGTTAAAACAGTACAAGGGACTGTGGTCCCCCATCTTCTCCATCCCAATCCCATGGAGGTCTCACCAGAACAGCGAGTGGGGGGTCCAACCCAGGGCGGCGCAGCCACAGCTCCATGTTCAGGTGCTCGCCGATGATGGACGGCACCAAGCAGCATCGAAAAAACCCAAGAACAAGGACGGTCGAAACAGGGGTTCCTGGATTTTAAATTTTTTCCAAAAAAATAGTAATAAATCAGTAGAAATCCTGATTTTTATCAAAAAGAATTGAGGAGAGGATTTTTTGATTCATTACCTTGCTCTTTGTGGTGTTTTTAGGCCACGAAATCATCGGCAAAAACCTTCAATCCGAGAGCAAGAAAACAGAGAAAATCGAGAGAAAGAGGAAGTGGAAGAGGGATTTTTTTGATTATTAATGAATGAGGAAGCGAGGGGCTTCCATTTTATAGAGGAGGGTTCAGATTTCACTAGGATTCAATCTCCTTTTTAGGGTAGGAAGAAGACTCTCAACGGGAGTCTTCTTCCTCCCGATAATTCTCTTTTTCTTTTGTTGGGCTTGGGCTTTGGGCTTGGGTCATAACATTCTTCTCCCCTAAAAAAAATTTCATCTACAAAATTTTTCATACCTGTGGTCTCGAAGAGCTGGAGATATTTCTGCTTCATTTCTTCTTCTAGTTCTGAAGTGGCTTCTCTTTTCAAATGTCAACTTCACTGTATCTTGGCATAGGAAATGTTACGATGCCTTAGCACTTATTCTTTACAGTCCACGATCCATACAGGATATTCTTCATATGATAGATCTTTTCTAACTTGCAAGGGTTCAAGTTCCACAATGTAACTTGGGTCTGGCAAATTTTCTTCCACATAGAAATATGAAAAACATCATGTACTCCAACAAGTGAAGGTGGTAAGGCAAGTCTATAAGCTACCTCATCAATTCTTTCCAAAATCTCGAATGGACCCACATATCTAGGATTCAATTTGCCACGAACGCCAAATCTTGAGATTCCTTTTGAAGGAGATACTTTGAGAAATACATGGTCACCAATTTGAAATTTTAATTTCTGTCTTCTATTATCTACATAATTTTTCTGTCTACTTTGTGCGCTCGAAGTCGTTCTTTGATTAATTGAATCTTCTCAACTACTTATTGAACAAGTTTGGAACCCAATATTCTTTGCTCGCCAATATCATCCTGGTGAATCGGTGATTGGCATCTTCTACCATATAATACTTTATAAGGTACCATACCAATGCTAGCCTGATAACTGTTATTATAAGCAAACTCAATCAAAGATAGATGCTCATCCCATGAACCTTTCATATTTAAAGTATAGGTTCTCAACATATCTTTTAAGATCTGAATAGTTCTCTCTGACTAGCCATCAGTTTGTAGATGAAAGGCTGTACTAAAGTTTAATTTTGTTTCCAATGCTTTGTGTAAGCTCTTTCAAAATTGTGATACAAATTTGGTATCTCGATCCGATACAATGGTCACTGAAATTCTATGTAGCCTTACAATTTCTTTCATATATAATTTTGCTAGTCTTTCTAAAATGAACCCAACTCTAATACGTAGAAAGTATGCAGGCTTGTCAATCTATCCACAATCACCCAAGCTGTATCATTATTACTTGGAGTCTTAGGTAGTCCAGTTACAAAATCCATAGTGATATATTTTCACTTTCATACTGAAATATCGAGGGGTTAAAGTAGTCTTGCGGGAATCTGATGTTCAGCTTTAACTTATTGACACACCAAACATTGAGCTACAAATTGAGCAATTTTTTCTTCATATTATTCCATCAGTATATTTCTTTTAAGTCTCTATACATCTTAGTACCTCCCGGATGGACTGTATAATCAGTCTGATGGGCTTCCTGAAGTATTTCTTATTTGAGTATTGAATCGTTGGGTATGCAAATTCTGTTTTCAAACCTCAATGAACCATCATCATATATCTTGAATTTGGATTGAACACCAACTTCCACTGAATCCCTTATTTTCATTAACTGTGGATCACCATTCTGGGTGACTTTAATTCTTTCAATAAGTGTTGGCTAAACCCTCATGTTGGCTAATCGTACTGCTGAGTCATATACTCGAATATCTAACTTTATTTTTTTATATTCTCCAATATTTGGCGTTCATGTGTGATTAAAATAGCCAAATTTCTTATAGATTTTCTACTAAGGGCATCAGCAACAACATTAGCTTTTCTGAGATAATAATGAATTGTTAAATCATAATCCTTCAATGGTTCTAACTACTTCTCTGTCTCATATTTAATTTTTTCAACATAAAAATATACTTCAAACTCTTATGATCGATAAACAATTCACATTGCATACCGTATAAATGATGTCTCCAGATTTTCAGGGCAAAAATCACTACGCTAGCTCCAAATCATGCGTCGGATAATTCTGTTCATATGGCTTCAATTGTCTTGAGGTGTAACCACTACCTTATCATGTTGCATTAATACATAGCCAAGTCCCTTTTTAGATGCATCACTATATATTGTGAATCTTTTATTTTCTATTGGTATAGTAAGGATAGGGGCTGAAATTAATCATTGTTTTAACTCTTGAAAATTTTGTTCACAATCCTTGGTCCACTCAAATGCAACCCTTTTTTGAGTAAGACGAGTCAAAGGTGCAGCTATGCAGGAGAATCCTTCTACAAATTATCTGTAATAACCTGTCATTCCCAGAAAAATCTGAATCTCAAAAATATTTATGGGTCTATTCCACTGCACCACAGTTTTCACTTTTATTGGATCCTCAGAAATTCTGTCTTTAGACATGATGTGTCCCAAAAAGGCTATTTTGTCCAACTAGAAGTTGCACTTCTTTAATTTGGCATAAAGCTTCTCTTTCTTTAATATTTATAGTACACACCGCAAATGTTCCTTATGTTCCAATTTGTTTCTTGAATATACCAAGATATCATCAATGAACATGACAATAAATTTATCGAGATAGGATTTGAATATTCTATTCATTAAATCCATGAAGGTCACTGGAGCATTGGTTAACCCAAATGGCATCACTAAAAATTCACAGTGTCCATAATGAGTTCTAAATGCAGTCTTTGATATGTCCTCTGCTTTGATTTTTAATTGATGATATCCTGAATGAAAATTAATTTTAGAAAAAATTGTGCACTTTGCAACTGATCAAACAAATCATCGATTGAAGTAGAAGATACTTATTTTTGATAGTAATTTTATTCAACTCCCTATAGTCAATACAAAGCCTTATACTTTCATCTTTTTTTTTCACAAACAAAACTGGAGCTCCTCAAGGAGATACACTGGGTCTTATAAAATTCTTATCCAACAAATCCTGTAACTGATCTTTTAACTCTTCAACTCATCCATGGGGGCCATTTGATAAGGGTTTTAGAAATCAGATCGGCATTGGGTGCCAACTCAATGGTAAATTCAATTTCTCTGTCCGGAGATAGTTCGGGTAAATCATCAATGAATACATCTGAAAATTCATTCACAATAGGAATATCATGTAACCTCAATTCATCATGTTCTATATTCTTTATCGATACTAGATAACCTCTACATCCCTTTCTTAGCATTTGTCTGGCTCGTACAAACAAAATGATACGTGGAGGGATGATTCCTGTACTTCAATCAAAACTAAATACTAATTCACCTGATATTTGAAAATTTACTCTCTTTCTATGACAATCTCCAAAGGCATAATAAATAGCAAGCTAATCCATTCCTAAAATGACATCAAGATCATGCATATCCAGGACCATCAAATCTGTCGTAATTCTTTTTTTCCTATTCTGATACTACATGACTTGCACATAGTTTCGGTACTCAAAATACCACCTACTGATATCTCAACATATAATTTAGTTTTCGTAGGTTCACATACTATATCATGTTGTCTAATAAAAGTGGAGGATATAAAGGAATGTGTAGTACCAAAATCAAACAAAATAGAAGCATAGATACCAGACACAGGAATAGTACCTATCACCACAGCATTGGAGGCCTGAGCATCCTGTTACGTGAGTGCATAAACTCTTCCTTGAGTTTTTGACTTTTGACCTCCATCCTTTATTTGAGTGGATCTATTCTCGTTTCTCTGGGGGCAATCTGTAATTTTGTATCCCTTTTGTCCACAGCTAAAACAAGAACCAGTATTTTATGGGTAATTAGAAGACTCATGATCTCTTCGGCCACATCTCGAACATCTAGCCACCTTATTCTCACAATTTTATCATTTGTTGGCTTCTTTGCTGGACCTTTATTGTTCTGATTTTATCCTTGAGTTCCACCAAATCTATTTCTCTTCTTCTGATTATGTTCTCTCTCAGCATGTGCTTCATTAATTTTCTTCTCAATTATTAAAGATTTATTCACAACTGCGGTATAAGTAGTTAACTCATAGGGTATAACTTGTTTTCTAATTTTCATCTTCAGCCCTATTTCAAATTTATGCACTCTATCTTGCTCCTCTCAACCAATCTTAGAACAAACTTGGCTAACTCCATAAATTTAGCTTCATACTCTGCAATGGATCTGTTTTCCTATTTTAAATGAGTGAACTCTTGCTCTTTCTGTATGCTGACACTTCGAGGAAAATACTTGTCAAAGAATTTGCCTTAAAATCTCTCCCATGTGAGTGGTATCCTATCATTTCATACTTTTGTTCAAATATCCACCATCAGTTGTATGCCTCACCTTGTAATAGATATGCTGTGTAGCGGATCTTCTCATCATCGTGATATTCTAGTACGGCAAATGTCTTCTCCATCTCCATAATCCAGTTGTCAGCTTTAATGGCTCGATGGTCCCTTTGAAGGCTGGAGGAGCCAGCTTCTTAAACTCCATGATGTTGTTCCTCTGCACTAGATATTCTCCATGTCCATGAGTCGGTGGAGGATGCTAATATGGCTGTGCATGTTGTTGTTGAAGCAACTGTTGCTATGTTTGCACTACTCTAACTAGGGTTTGCATTAACTGGGTAATATTCGGCTCTTCCTGCATCATCGAAGTATTTTCAGTAGGATCAATGATTCCTCCTGCTGAGAGGTGCCACTGTTCAGTTGGGGAGTATTGTCACCAAATAATTTGATGTCCTTCCTGCAGCTCTTTGAGTATTCTTCATTCGTCGTGGAGGCATATGACCTATATCAAATTGGGATGATAACTTATCCTTAATAAAGTTATAAATTTATTTAAGACAGGTCAGGTCATAATCATTACAAACTAACATCCCAATATCCTTAATATCTACCCATCACTTACTCATTCTATTCTACATATCTTTATCTATCTACTTATGCTCTGATACCATATAAATTGTCACGCCTCCGACTTGAGATTGTGAGTTGAAGGTTATGGCAACTGCGCATACTCATAAGAAACTCTTTCCATAAGCATGCAAGGCATCCTATCATGATATCATAAACATAAAGCTAAATAAATTTTAATTATTAATGGTCAAACCTTAGTTCAAATAAAAAATCAAAACTCAATGTCCAAAAAAAAATAAATATTTGACAAAATCAACATTAAAATAAAATCTTGTATCAATTCTAAAAAATTCTAAATCAAATAAAGTAAGCTAACTTCGTCTCTAATCGCACTCCAATAGAAATCCCGATCACACTAATTTTTTGAATCTATAAAAAAAATAAAAAACTCATCATGAGCTAAATAGCCGAGTAAGCAATATATACCTTTAACTGAATAAATCAGGCAATAATATTACACATATCAGTTTACTGATAATAATATATAAATATATGAGTTCAAAATTTTATATTTTAATTCATTACACTATCAAATATTCATATATAAATTTTTAATTCATCATAATTTCAAATTATGCTTGTTATCTCAAATTATCAAATTTTTAAGTTCTTCTTATCAACTATGAACTATGATACATTTTTTCTGTGGTAGGATCATAACACTACGTATCTTCTTACAATAAGCTGCGAATCATCTGATAGTAAAGTCTTTCGAAACCATTGGTCTCGCTGGCGATTTGTTGCTGGTCTCACTGGTGACATGTCGCTGGTCTCGCTGACGACATAAATCTTCAGGACAAATCAATTGCCAACGTATCAACCCCATTGGTGGGATCCTTTACATAGTCAGGTTGTCAATTCATAACATCTTCAATTCATGTATTATTTTAATAATAATATAAATAAATGATATTCAAGTCAATCAATCATATTATTCTTTATGATCATACATCATCATAATTATTTTCAACAAATATCTTCAATCATAATTAATTTTAATGAATATCTTCAATCATAATTAATTTCAATAAATATCTTCAATCATAATTAATTTCAACAAATATGTTCGATCATAAGTATATCATGAATTAATATGATTCAAACTTATAATTTATTAGATAAATTCAGTAGAGATAAAATACTACTTATCTCAAAAGAAATCCAAACTATAGATCCTATAAACCCTGAAAATCTTCTGAATATGGTATGTCAAAATATCATATTTTGATCAAAATTTCATCATAACTAAAATAAAATTTTTAAAATCCAATGTCCCCACATGGATTGACCAGAAGCGTCCAAGATTTTTGATTGGTGGTATTAAAGAAAAACCCTTCTTTACTTTTTTTTTTCTCTTTTTCTTTTTCTTTTCTCTTTCCTCCTCTCTTCTTCTTCTTCCTTCGTTAAAACAGAACAGGGGACCGTGGTCCCCTTTCTTCTCTGTCCCAATCCCATGGAGGTCTCGCCGGAACGGCGAGTGGGGGGGTCCAACCCAGGGCGGCACAGCTGTGGCTCCATGTTCAGGTGCTCGCTGACGATGGACAGCACCAGACAGCGCCGGAAAAACCCAAGAACCAGGACGGCCAAAACAGGGGTTCCCAGATTCCGAATTTTTTCCAAAAAAAACAGCAATAAATCGGTAGAAATCCTTATTTTTAATCAAAAGGAATTGAAGAGAGGATTCTTTGTTTCAGTACCTTGCTCTTTGTGGTGTTTTTAGGCACGAAATCGCTGGCAAAAGCCTTCAATCCGAGAGCAAGGAAACAGGGAAAATCAGGAGAAAGAGAAAGTGGAAGAGGGATTTTTCCGATTATTGATGAATGAGAAAGCGAGGGGTTACGTTTTATAGAGGAGGGTTCGGATTTCACTCGGATTCAATCTCTTTTTAGGGTAGGAAGAAGACTCAACGGGAGTCTTCTTCCTCCCGATAATTCCCCTGTTTTTCTTTTTTTTGGTTGGGCTTGGGCTTTGGGCTTGGGTCATAACAAGATATCTTGTAATCAAGCGAAATATTGATTGAAATGCATAAATAAATATTGATTGAAATGCATAAATAAATAAGGACTGTAACATACTGTCCCAGCAATTCGGCTAGCAATTCCTCGTGTTTTGTCTTCATCAAAGAGCTTCGCTAAACCAAAATCTGAAATCTTAGGGTTGATGCACTAATCTAGCAAAACATTATTTGTTTTCAGATCCCAATGAAAAATCTTGAGTGGAGAATCTTGATGAAGATAAAGAAGCCCTCTTGCAATCCCTTCAATAATATTGTACCGCCTTCCCCAGTCTAGCAGTCTATTTTTCATGGGATCTATTCCAATGAAGTTAAAACCTAGTCAGTGCACGTAATTATGTCATAAGGTTCAATTTTTAAAAACAGTTAAATACAGCATGAGATTCTTGTCTTAATGCAACATTATCCTTTTTCTAACAGAATCAATATTTGGTAAAAAACAATAACATAAGAATCATTGAGCAAGATTCTGGAAAATGAGAGTTGACCAGATTTTAAGCAGGTAATAGTACGTACACATCATTAGGACTTCATATGCCCCTCAAAATAGAGGCTAAACTAGTATCCATGCTTACCTGTACAATCCTAACGTTTTATATCCTAATTTGGACTTTGTAGAATAACTTTGGCTTACATGTAAAAAATTCACCTATTTAGATCTAACCTTCTGTTAGTACCACAGCAAAATTGTTAGTGGAAGTAGTGTTGGTTGTAATCTAACATAAAATGCAGACTGCCTTGACCGTTGATCAACCAAAAAAAAAGAATAGACTAGAAGGCTGAGCAATGACCCAGCAGCTCATCATCTGCATGAAACCAAAAACCAAACATAAAGCAGAGCCTCCAAGAAGCAATATCTAACATGAAATAAAGGAACTGGCTTTTATGATAAAGAATCTGCCATCCAGGAGAGAATAAGCAATGACTCCATTCCATATAAGTTTCTTATCAAGTCTACTAGAATTAGTTCCTTGATTGTTATCAAAGAACAGTTCACTTAGAGATGAAGTAGGACATTAACAAGGTAAACTCTGCCCCAACCAAAAATCTGAAGGACACAAAAGGAATAAAATTCATGTCAACCGTGACAATAATACGATATGAAAGATCACTATATTTTTTAATAGAATTGCTAAAATAGTGATATTTATAGTCTATGCCTGATTTGGATGTATCTTTCATACTTCCAACCTAAATTCTCTGGAGAAACATGCATGCACATACTTATTACTATCAGGAGCTAAAACATGAGGGAACTAGGACCAAATTTCAAGTTAGAACCAATAGTCCTACCATAAGATGGAGGCTCAACACCAATGATCCAAACCATTAGATATGATCTTCTACCTAGAACCTATTTACATACCAAAAATCATATGATTTGATGCCCCCAGGTTTATGCAGGAGCAGTCAAATACACGTATTTTATTGTCTTATTTAAACTCTTCACGTTTGACAAATTGATGCATAGGCTAGTGCCTCCAAATCATATTATTTTTTGGTGATTACATCCAATGGCTCAGATCATCAATATCGAACTCTCATCTTTCAGCAAAGACTGATTAAATTGGACTTGAATCTGGTTGACTGGATCGATCCTAGTCCACCTCGAAAAAGAAATAAAATTATATGATCTTCTACATAGCAAAGGCTAGTGAAAAATACATGGTATAGTGATACGTAAGGTCCTGGTCATATTACTTCTTTGTAGTAAAACTAGTTGCATTTTCAACCTGTAAAGAGTGTAAGATTTTCTTATGAGAGAAGATGCAAGCACTGCATACCAAATAAAAATTTGTCAAGGCTTCTGTTGCATAGAAATTCGTAGACTAGTAGCCTTTCTTCCTGTTCTAAGCAGCATCCCAATAGCCTCACAAGATTTTATGCTGAAGCTAAGCATGGAAAACAACCTCATTTTTAAACTCCAAGAGCCCTTGCCTGGAACCTGCTGAAAGTCTTTTCACAGCTATTTCCTGGCTATTTGGTAGCACCCCCTTTTGCAAAGTCAAAATAACAGAAGAAAACATTTATGTTTAATTCAAACTGGATGGAGACTAACCATAATGTAAATTAGATGTCTAGTAGCCAATAGAGTACTCCGTTTTCTTATAAACTGATCCAAAACCACCTTCTCCAAGCTTATTTGTATGGGAAAAGTTATTGGTGGCAGTTCTAGTTGTACTCAAGTCAAATAATAGAGTTCCAACGTTTTTGTCCTCCTCATCTCCAATATCTGGTTGTCCTGACATATGTTTTACATCAAAATCATGAATTTGATTTGAGCATTTAACAAAAAACAATGTGCATATATTCTTCTTTGATGTTTAAATTAAAAAAAGAAAATGGCGGATACTTAATAAATTTGTAAATTTGGTCCTCCTCAAACAAATGAAAATGGCAGACAAGATAATCAGCATAACAAACGTGGAGACAACAAGAAGAACAATAATCACTGCATTGTTCTTTCTTCCTTAACCAAAATGATCATAATGTTTTAGAATAATAGATATGCCTATCTCATTGATGAGAATTTTACAACTTATCAATTATTGCTTACAAACTACCACTACTAAACTACGAGTGATGGTCAATATGTCGAGGTGATCATGCTATGTGCAGTAGTTGAAAAATAACTAACACAATTGTTAATGTGGCTTGAATTTTGGATATTTTTTATGGGCTCGAACTATGACCCGATCCAAAAAGCCTGCGTTGTGACCTGAATGAAATTTTTGGGAGGTCTGTGGTGGTAGTGGAGGGCATGGGCCGATAGGCCCGTGCTTGAAGCCCACCACTGACCTCATTAGGGGTGCGGGGGGCAACCCCCCCGCGGTAATATTATACTTTCTACCAATCTCGGCAGTTTTGTGAGAGACGTTTGGGAAATCAAATTGCGGCTCGGGTTTGAAAAGTTCTGAGTGATTGTAACTCTCTTTTCATCATAGTGGAATTTTTCTCCGTATCTTGCCCGTGGACGTAGGTTTTCAACTGAACCACGTAAATCCTGTGTTTATTTTTTCTTCTCTTCTTATTTTGTGTGATTGTACGAATCTGTGTGTGCCCTATATTTGTGCTTGTTGTAACAACAATAGCATGCCCTATGATAACCTGGACCAGCTGCACGAATTTAAAGAGGCCAAAAGAGGCAAAATAAAAACACATTGAAGAAGACTACAATTGAATCCAAGAAGAAGCCAAAGTTCTAGGGCAATTCAATTCTAGAGCTCTTTACAAATAGCCCTCACATCCCCTTGTGACCCTCTACTAGCAAACATCAAGCCTCTTTCTCTCTCTTTTCTCCTATTCATGTCACGACCTCTCGTGCTTTCACCTACCGAAAATCGGAGCTATTGGCACCACCAGAGCCAAGGTAAAACCCTGGTCATCCTTCTCTCTCTCTTCCCCTTCTTCTTTTAGCCTTCAGCATTGCCGCCGGCAAGCAGGCTAAGACCCGAAAAGACTGAGCCAAGAAAGGCCCCTATTCGGCCTCTCTTTTTTTCTCTTTTTGCTGGTCAGCCTATTGTCGTCTGCCGTCCATCAGTGCCACCCATCATCGGCCACACCCTACCACTCGTCGTTGTTCCTCCAGCCACTAGCCACCATGCCCGCTTCCTCCCTTGTTCAGCCAAAGAAGGAAAGAAGAAAGAAAGAAAAAGAAAAAAAAAAGAAAAAGAAGGGAAAGAGAGAGAAGAGGAGAGAGAAGAGTTCTCTCTCTCTTCTTCTCTCTAGGGTTCTCTCCTTACTCCCTCTTTTCCTCTCTATCTCAGCCATGGATCCCAGTGTGAACCTAAGATGATTTTTCCAAAAGAGACCTGAATCACTTGGATATATATGGAGTATGTCAATCCTAGTCCACCTCTTATCAGATATTCATAGAATCTGATCATTATTAACCCCTATTGAATCACCTTGGCATGATCCTTAATCATCTTGATCATGGTTTCTTTTTTTTTCGGAGATACGAAGACTCTCTCTCCACTTTCTCTCTATACTTTCTTTTTCTAGGAAGACATGCACCTTAGAATAAAGCCCCATCTTTCTGCTCTAGGGATCCAAGTTGACCCCGACAAGATGACCTCAAGTCGCTTTAATGCATTGGTAGTCTATTGGATCGATCATCTGATCAGCAACATTCTTTTATTATTATTTAATTAATTAAAATAAAATTTATTATGATTTAATATTTTAAATAAGATTAACTAATTTTTTTATTAAAGTCTGAAGATTTAAAACAAATAAGATAAGTGAATCTTACACTCCTTATTTATTTTTAAATTATTATATTTTCTATGCATATGATTCGTTACTGATGAAATCATATTTTTATAAAATAAGGATCAGCATATGTGATATGAAAAGTATATTTTATTATGACTAATGATTCTATAAATATATTTTATAAAAATAGTATGTTTATAAGTATGAATTTTATGATTTTTTCATCTATGTATATATATATTTTAAGAAAAAGATATAAAGATTCTTAAGGCTCTTAGATAGCTATGTATGAATCTATAGAATTAAAAAATTAACATCTGAAGCTAGCATCCATACGAATATAAGCCTACCAGTGGGTATAAAGTTGGTACATAAAATAAGAACTTTATTGATTAATAATACTGATCCTATCATGGCTATAAGTAACCATAGCATGAATATCTGTGAGCTATATTTTGAAACATCATATAAATGCATGACAAGAATGATTTACGAATCATATTTACGAAATATTCATGATTTATGTATGTATGATTGTCTTTATGACTTATTTTATTACATGCCCTATGAAATATTTTATTTTATAATATCTATTATTTTTTAAATATTATATTATCATGAAAAAATTGATGCTTAATCCGAAAAAGAAGCATAGATTTTACTTACTAAGACAGTGTAGCTCATACCTCTTTATTTTTTCTTTTTTTTATAGAAGAATAAGATTAAAAATGATAGAGGATCCAGGCTTGGGGGTCTGCGTAGCAAGCTTATAAATTTTATAGCTGAAACTTAGCTTATTGGATGATCATGACTTATAGTTAATTATTTATAAATTTTGAGATATAAGTTTAGTGTTTAATTTTAGATTTAGATACTCTGAACTAATCTTGATTTAATGATTCGATGAATGATGGAATGAATTTTTTTTATATTTTATTTATGATAGATTTTAGCTGATTATGATTGATAAACTTCATGTTATCAAGAGCGATATCTCTTAATAATATAGTCGTATTATGTCTCAAATTTGGAGTGATATTTTATAATATTAGAGCAATAGGTTTAATCATGGATAGAACTTAAAGTCCAATAATAGATAATTAGGTCCTATTTAGCTAGATTGTATTAGATTAAATGAGAGTAAATAAGTTTTCTTAGAGTTCATGTTGCTTATTTAAGGAAGCTGAATAATACTAATATTTTTGATAGGTAATAATGAAGAACAACAAAGATGAAATCTTAGCAAACCTTGCCACTAGGAGAAGAGAAGCAAGAATGACTACAAGGAAAGATGCCAACTAGTCAGTTGAACAGGCTCCTAATGTGCTAGCCACTCAAGCAGATATTATTAAAGTTTGCAAAGTGGTGGTTCAGCTTCTTCAACAACAATAGCAGACAAAGCTACTCCTCGACCTACACCATCTTTAGAGTTGTATTATCAGAGATTTAGAAGGCTCAATCCATCATTATTTGAGGGTGGACCTGACTCTCTAGTTGCAAAGATTTGGATTCAAAAAATAGAAAAGATGTTTAAGCTGGCCATACCCATGCTGAAAGAAAATGCTAAGTTTGGTGGACTACAATAAAAACTACATAGCGATGAATATATTTTCATCACAAATGCCCTTATTAGCGACAAAAATATTTTCATCGCTAAAAGTTTTTAAAAATTTGATTTTAAAAGAAAATATTTAATTAAATTAATAATGATGAAAATATTTTTATCACTATTAATCTATTATTTATTAGCGATATTAAATTTTATTGTAAATATTTTTTTTTATGACTAAAATTTTTCATCATAAATAGTTTTTGAGAAAATAAATTTTTTTAACGACGAAAATTTTTCATCCCAAATAAATGATTATTTGCAATAAATTTTTTTTTTCATCGTAAAATATTATCAATGACGTGATTATTGACGATGAAATATTAGCGACAAAAATTTTGTCGTTAATAACTATTAGCAACAAAAATAGGTTATTAGCGATGAAAAATTTTCGTCGCTAATAACCTGCTTTGTTGTAGTGTACATATGGGAATGTTAATAACTAACTGACATGGGAGGAGTTCAAAATAATATTTTATGATCAATATTTTTTGAATCAATAAAATTAGTAAAAAAAATGAGTTATTTGCTTTAAGACAGAAAGTTAATACGATAGTATTGGAGTATGCAAATAAATTCAACGAGTTAGGCCATTTCTGACCCCAGCTCATGGACTCCAAAAGCTGCAAAGCTAATGGATTTAAGCAAGGTTTCAGACACAAGATTCAGTCTTATTTGTCTTTTTATCTTTTTAATGATTATAAAGATGTACTAGAATGAGCTTTGAAAATAGAATCTGAAATAAAAAAATTGGAATAGGAGAGGAGTAATAAAAAAAGATCGAGACCAGTAGGAAATCTAAGTGACTGATAGAAAATTTCACTAATAACTCAGATAATAATAAAGAAGCTATGAACTATGAATATTGTGGTAAACATCATTATAGATCTTGTCTCAAAAAGCTATGAGCATGCTTTTTATGCAGCAAAGTAGGACATATGGCATGAGATTGTCTTGTTAAGAAAAAGAATAGTTTAAAGTTTTCCAACTAGCTAGTAGATCAAAAATAACAAAGAAATGTATGGGTGTTCGCTGTAATCCAGCAGTATACCAGTGCAAGTAATCAAGTACTTATAGGTACCATTCTAGTCGATCCATTGATGCTTATGTGCGATTTGATTACAAGTTTTCTCAATCCTTTGTGTCTTCCAAGTTTAACTACATATTTGAATAATTGAATAACTCATTATATGTTATCTCTTCTCTTAAGAAAGTTATTCTCACCAATGCCATGTTTAAGAATTGCACTATTTTAGTTGATATGAAGATTAACTAACTTCACTTGTTTGAAAATGAAGATACGTTAAGTTTCAAAGATGAAACTCTTTTAAAAGAGATAGAATATGATAACTTGAACCAGCTGTATGAAATTTAAAGCAGCCATAAAAAAATAAAAAAAATACATTGAAGAAGACTCCTGATGGGAGTCTTCTTCTTTGATTGAATCCGAGAAGAAGCCGGAGCTCTAAGGCAATTAAACACTACAGCTCTTTATAAATAGCCCTCACATCCTCTTATGGCCCTCCATCGATGAACATCAAGCTTCTTTCTTCCTTTTTCCTCCTGTTTTAGCCACAGCCTCTCATGCTTAAGCCTGCTAGAAATCAGAGCTATTGGCACTATCAGAGCTAGGTGAATCCCTGATCCTCTTTCCTTTCTCTCTTCTCCTTCTTCTCTTGGCTTTGGGTGCCTCCGCTGGCAAGCAAGCTGAGACCCGAAAAGATCGAGCCAAGAAAGGCCCCTATTCAACCTCTCTTTTTTCTACTTTTTGCTTAGATCACCCTACTATCGCCAATCATCCATTGCTACCACCCACCATTAGCCATGCCCTACTGCTTGTCACTGGTCCTCCGACCACTAGCCACCACGCTCGCTTCCTCCCCTATTTGGACAAAGAAGGGAAGAAGAAAGAAAGAAAAAGCAAAAAAAAAAGAAAAGAAAAGGAGAGAGAAGAGTGGTCTCTCTCTCTCTCCTTCTCTCTAGGATTTCTGTCTCTATCTAATCCATGGACTCTAGTATGAACTTGAGATAATCTTTTCAAAAGAGATCCAAAATCATTTTGATATTCATGCAGTATGTAAATTCTAGTCCGTCTCTTGACAGATATTTATAGAATCTGATCATTATTAACCCTTATTGAGTCACCTTGGCATGATCTTTGATGATCTCAATCATAATTTCTTTTTGGAGGGATACGAAGACTCTCTCTCCACTTTCTCTCTCGAGGAAGACATGCACCTTAGGATAAAGTCCCATTTTTCTACTCTAGGGATCCGAGTTGACCCCGACAAGATGGCCTCGAATAGCTTTGATACCTAGATGGTCTATCTGATCGATCATCTAGTCAACAACCTCTTTTTATTATTATTTAATTAATTAAAATAAAATTAACTATAATATAGTATTTTAAATAGGATTAGCTAATTTTTTTAATGAAGCCTGAAGATTTAGGATGAATAAGGTAAGTGGATCTTACACTCCTTATTTATTTTTAAATTATCATATTTTCAATGTATATGATATATTGCTGATGAAATCATATTTTTCATAAAATAAAGATCAGTTTATGTGATACAAAAAATATTTTTTATTATAACTAGTGATTCCATGATTAATATATTTTATGAAGATAGTATGTTTATGAAGTATGTATTTTATTATTTTTTCATCTATGTATATATATTTTAAGAAAAAGATATAAATATTTCAAAGGCTCTTGGATAGCTATGTATGAATCTACAGAATTAAAAGAATTGACATCTAAAGCTAGCATCCATAAGAATATAGGTCCTGCTAGCGGATATAAAGTTAGCATATGAAATAAAAACTCTATATCAACTAAGAACACTAGTCTTATATCACGGATATAAAGTAACCATAGTAAATATCTGTGAGCTGTATTTTGAAACATAATATGAATACATGACAAGAGTAATTTACAAATCATGTTTACGATATATTCATGATTTATGCATGCATGATTATCTTTATGACTCATTTTATTATATATCTTTTAAAATATTTTATTTTATAATATCTATTATTTTTTAAATATTTAATTATCATGAAAAAATTATTTTTTAATCTGATAAAGAATCATAAGTTTTACCTTTTGAGCTAGTATGGCTCATATCTCTTTATTTTTTTTTTTTACAAAAAAATAAGGTTAGAAATTATTGCTGCACCTTTCTGATGAAGTGATAAGGTGGCGGGATAGGTCGGGTCACCTGCCAAGCTGGAGTAGTCGAGTATTGGTCTAGACCTCAAGGACCTACAAGAAAGTTCATATATGCTAGAGAAGAAGGTGGGGATTCTCCGGTGGAGGACCCTCCAATAGTTCAGTTAGAAAGAGATGGAGAGGAAGAACAATGAAGAAAGATGATGAGAGTAAGTAGAGTGTCCAGAATCCTCCCTTTTTTCCTATATTCTTTCCTTTATAGAAAAGTTTGCTAGGCAGTTAGCACCTATCGGAGCCAAAGTAGTAGCTATCAGAGCTAGAGTAGTGGGTGTTAGCAGGTTTTATAGGGTCAGTTGTCCACATTTAGAAAAATAGTGGATCATTGCAACAGAATACCAACTTATCATCATTTGTGCACCTATGATTACCCATGGTTCCCAATCTGTAGACTAGTTTATAGGAACTATAGTGGAGCTTGTAGGGATCCGAGGTGGCGATGAGGCCAGGTCGGCTAAAAGTCGATGATGCTAGCTTCATCTAAGTACCGACCTCATGTGGTCAGCCATCTACGATGATGTCATTACTACATAAGGCACACATCTCAGGTTGCCCTCAACATGATGCTAGGTGTCTGCCATGTCTTCAAAAGTCAGACACATCATCAGGTGGGCCAATTTTGGTCCAACACTTGCCTCTTACTCAGTACGAAGTACTTTGCACTAGGAAGTAGTTCATCACTGGGCTTCTATGGTCATGTACTACGGTGAGCTCCTACATCTTTGCAAAGCTTCACTTCCTAGGTCGAAGAGGTTGAGCACCACTTTAGGCATCATCAGATGTGAAGCAAGTTTGGCTCCATGAGGTAATATTGTACAACACCAAAGATTTGCATCGGATCACTATCAAGGTAGCTCCTCAGATAGCATTCACAGTCATCGAGCACTCCTTGGTCTAGCTGTAAATTGATGCCTACAATGGCACAATCTCCACTACTGAACCATCACCTGTCATTCTGCATTAATTGCCCATCGTGGCATACATGGGGCATGCTATCTCAATTTGAAATAGGCACTGACATGTCCTTTTTGCATAATGTCAAGCTGAGGCTCAAGGCATCGCAATGATTTCAAAAGAGACAGTATCTGATATGCCACCTCAGTCAACCAAATGGTGACAAGTGCCAATGCCCTAAGCATCAGATTGCAAGATTCTGAGAATCACAACCATTGATGTCCCCATATTTATTCGATCACCTGAGAATGGTCTCCATCTTTTCGCCATTGCTGCAGCCTTTGTTCTTGGGGTCTTCTCACCAAGCATGCATCTTCCAACATTTCTCGACCAAGTTTTCAGTAAGGCATCCTTCGATCGGTGTTCTTTTCTATTAGAATTTTGGCACCTTAAATTCGATCTACAGTAGCAAAAACCCAGATGTGGAGAAGCTCAGCTCGAAGAGCATGTCGCGAGGGGTCCAGAGATGCAAGGCCTGCAGGCATGGTCCATGGGCGCGCAAGGCCCATTACAGTGCTGGCCCTGGCACAGGCGCACGGCCCAGGAGGGTGCACGGGCATGCGGCCCAGGATGCGCATGCACCCACATGGTGCATCCTGTGCACGGGAGTTGATGCGGTCCACAATGGACTGTATGGGATGGCATGATCCATGTGAGCGCCATGGACTGACATGGTCCATAAGCTGAAAATTGTGGCTCATAGAGTGGTTGTGCGCAATCCAACGGCTCAAGAAGCATCACAACATGATCCGATGGTCTAATCATGAGTTGGTGTGATTAGGTGGGCAGTAGCATGATCGTGGAGTTTAAAGAAGTGTGTAGAAGCGATTGGATGGTCCAGGACATTTGTGGAGTCCGATCAGAGTTGTGACTTCGATCTGGAGTGGGTTTTGGCCCTACAAAAAAAGGTTTGAGAGGTCGTGGAGCAAGAGATGAGCAGCTTGGCGTGAGCAGCTACAATGAGGCATGAACTCCAGCCATGAGTGTCCTGAAACAATCGTGGGAGTGGCCATGAGAGTAGGGGTAGAGGCTGAGGCAAGATATAGTGGCTTAGATCATAGGAAGCATCCAAGGGCATTGAGGATCCTAGCTCGACAGGCCTGTAAGAGGGTCTCCTTAAGGTATTTTATAAGAGCTTTTATGAGGGTAAGTGCTTCTTGTTAAAAGAGAGAGGTTTATGAGAGTTGAGAGTGTAAGATCTTCTCCTGTATTTATTTTCTCCTTCATAGTGAAGCCTTTGCATGCCCCATGGAGATAGACCTTGGTTTAATCCACAATTTGATTGCATCTGTCCTATTTCTTCTTTCTTTCTACTACAACAAGTGGTACTAGATCTCTGACAATTGCTATCAGAGCTAGATGATGTCAGGATGGTATTGATCAAAAATTGACACCAGAGCCAGATGGTACCAGGGTACGTGATTGTCCAGGTTGTAGTGGTGTTGATCAAGATTGAAAATGGAGAAGTCAGGCATAATCATGATGGAGATCAACCACGAAGGGTTGATCGATGCTCTCTTATACAAAGAGAAGCCATCTATCATAGAGAATGTCAGTGAAAGCCCAGTGCGAGGTGGTGCTCCATGGATTGGGCACGAGATGGGAGACTGGGGAGGATGATATGTGACATTGCTAGGAGGCTACCCCTAGCAGGTCTCAAGTCATGTAGGATGGAGATGGATTCGAACGACCTGACTCGACTCCCATGTTTGTCCATCCATGAGTAGTAGACATATACCCCAGGGCATGGGGGCGAGAAGATCCAAAAGCTCTCAAAGTCAGATGAAGATCGAAGATCGAGTTGAGGTGGAGATGGTTGAGATTTTGACGTCTCGAATTTGACCAACAGTAGTGAAAATCAGATGCAGAGAAGCCCAGTTCAAAGAGCATGTCATGAGGAGCTCGGAGACACGACCCGCAAGCACACAAGGCCTACTACAACATGTGGCCTAGGCACAGGCACACGGCCTAGCATGGGCATGCGGCCTAGGATGCACATGTGCCCACGCAGTGCCCATGCAGTGCCCCCTACGCACAGGAGTTGGCACGATTCACATAGGTGCCATGGACCGACATGGTCCATAAGTTAAAAATCATGGCTCATAGAGTGGTTGTGCATGATCCAATGGCCCAGAAAGCATCACAACATGATCTAATGATTTTGGTCATGAGTAGGCATGATCAGGTGGGCAGTAGCATGATCGGATGGTTCAGAGAAGCGTACAAAAGTGATCAGATGATCCAGGATGTTTGTGGAGTTCTATCAGGGCTATAACTTCAATCTGGAGTAGGTTTTGGCCCTATAAATAAAGGTCTAAGAGGTCGTGGAGAAGGAGACGAGCAGCTTGGCATGAGCAACTATGATGGGGCATCAACACCAGCCATAAGTGTCCTGAAATGGCCGTGGGAGTGGCCGTGAGAGTAGGGGCAGAGGCTGAGGCATGATGTAGTGGCTTAGATCATAAGAAGCATCCATAGATGTCAAGGATCCTAGCTCGATAGGTCTATGAGAGGATCTCTTTGGTGAATTTTGTGAGAGCTCTTATGAGGGTGAGTGCTTCTTGTTGAAAGAGAGTGGTTTATGAGAGTTGAGAGTATGAGGTCTCCTCTTGTATTTATTTCTTCTTTCATAGTAAAGCTTTTGCATACCCCATGAAGGTAGACCTTATTCTAATCCATGTATTTGATTGCATCTATACTATTTCTTCTTTCTTTCTACTGCAACAAGTGCATGGTACCAGATCTCTGACAATTGATATCAAAGCTAGATGGTGCCCGGATGGTGTTAACTGACATTTTCTTCTTCTTCATCCCCAAACTTAGGTTCTTCAACTTTTTCTATAGTCTTCTTTAGGTTTTTCTTCCTTCTCTTTTGACTTCATAGCTCCCCATAAACAGTGTTGGATGTATACCTAGAAGCCAGATTAGTTAACACTTGTAAAATACTTTTAGGGCATAATTTGTAGTTTGACTTTGATGTTAATAAAAATTAGGTTATTTTCATTCACATTATGTTTAAAGTGACTATGAATCATCCATTAGATTAATGGATAAGATAATATATATTCTCAAAAGTCAAAAATTTGAGACATGTACTAATCTTAGTTAATTCATAAATTACTCTCGATCATAGGATCATCATGAAAATAGTGATCGATCTGAAAGATTGATGTGTGATCGCTTCCTTCGGATAGATAAGTCTTGAATCAATAGGGTCAAGACACTAGAGCGAAAATACAAATATTTGTTAAGAACAAAGATATTGAGCACGATCAATTACGAACAATCATAAGGATATCTATCTTCTCATCAGTGACTTGTTCATAGTTGTAGTTATGTGTCTAGTTCTCTGACCTGAGATGCATCGACAGTTTATCTTGAAGATGTTGTAGTTTGACTATACCATAACTCGATCTCCTAGCCATACGGAGTCTTAAGGTGTATGTTGGCTGCAGTATGTTCATTATAGAAATTAGATTGCATCAAGATAGAATCTATCGATCTTGGTAGAGGAGTAGTCTGATGTAGATCATGAGATTGAGTCCTTAAGCCCATGACCATGGTAATGTAAAAGATAGAAAGAAGTTTCTATTAGGTTTGACATCAGACTCAAATCGGTTGATTCTATCATATGACAGGGATGAGATTTGACGAGTTTATCTTAACCTCGATTCTGTCGGGACTCACGATAGAAGAATCGAATCATACGGTAACTACACCTAGAGGTTCTTATTCAGCTCTGATGGATTACCACTACATACTGTTAGGTGTTATTGATAGATTGTGGGATTAATTAGAATTATTTTGATGATCAATAATTTTAATTGACTAAATTAAAAAAAATTTCAATCCATCAAAAAGAGTTTCAATGATGTTGCAGATAGAAATTACAACATATCCTATTACCATACAGAATTGAACCTATGGGGTCACACAACAAAGAACTTTGGTCTAGGATTATTTAATTGGACTCAATTGATTCAATTGGGTCTAAGGTATTCATGCTAGCACATCATTTGACTTAGATTTTCTTAGATTAGGTTTTCCTATTGGATAGGACTTAGCCTAATCTAATTGGACTATTAATTTGGCACCAAGAGTTGGTTCCATTTAATTTTCTTCAATTTAATTTGAATTTAATTCAAATTTTAATGGACACATGCCCATTTGAAAGTCAAATGGGCACATGAGAAATGGGATAAGAAAGAGGGGCAACAACATGTTGTCACCCTCCCCTTTTTCCCATGTGTTCTCAAGAAAAGAAGGTTGCATGCCCCTTTTGGATGAGATCCAGGGGCATGCACCCAATGTGGATAAGGATGAGTGGTTGATGGGTAAGTGGTTGCACATTCAAAACTAAATTTGAATTTAAAAGGTTTAAATTCAAGATAAGTTGTTATGATGAGATCTAATTGAATTTGAATGGGATCTATCTTATCCTATCTGGCTTTCTCATGTAAGTGTTACATGAAGAAACATCGGAGAAAAAGAAAGGGCTTCCACCCTTGTTTTTGCATGGAGAAATTGAGGGCGTCGGCCCTTATGGATAAGAAGGAGAGTGTGACAAAATTTGAATTGGAAATTCAAATTGGTGCCGCCCCTTGTTGGTTAGGAAAGATTAGAGTTTCATGTCTATAAAAACCATTTGCAAAAAAAGGGGTTTGGCATGCATTCAATTCCATAAGACCTGAAACCCTACCTCTGCTTCGGCTCTCCTCATCTCCACATGCCTATGGTGTTAGGCTGATCTTCTCCACCTCTTCTCCCTATTCCTCCACTATACGCTAAGGGTAGGCTACCTTATCCCACACCCAAAGGAGTTGGGCTTATCCAATGTGCGCTTGAAGGTGTTCTGATGCTGTCCAACTGAAGGAAGAAGGCTGCATCCATCAGTCCCAATGATTAGATCATCAATAGTTGAGAGCCTCAAATCTGGAGAAGGCATCCTAAATCAAGTTCGAGTGGATACCTGTAAAGGTTAGGCACATGTGCGGCTCCACAGCAAACCTCAGAGATCAATTGATCATCGGATCACATAGATCATCTATCCGATCAAGGTAATGAGTTGTTCCAATTTATTTCATACATGCTGAATTTTGACTAACGATATGTATTTTTGACCTATGTTTCAGGTGCCAGATCAAAAAAAATTTGAATTTTGCTGTGCCAATCTGATCGACCTGGAGAGTGATCCTCAAGCTTCAAACAGAAGAAGGATAGTAGCTCTGAATGTTCTATCCTTTTATGGTACGTCCTCAAAAAGCAACTAATGAGGCTTCTCATGGTCGGGATGAGCATCCCTGGGACCCGACCATAAAGAGTCCCATCTCATTGAATCCAACTTGAAGGAGTTCTGGGTTTAGTATTTTATCCCTTCTTCATTTAGGCTAGTGGTCCTAATAGGGAAGGTAGGGTTTCTAAGCGTCCAGAGGGCTGTGTCACTTTTTATGAAGAGGCACTTCTCTCTGACCTTCGGTTCCCTCTTCACCCTTTCATCTATAATCTTTTAGATTATTACCAGATTCTTCCCACCTAGATCGCTCTGAACAGAGTCAGATCCTTGATAGCCTTTATCTTGTCTGCGACATCATTAAGGTTTCTTCCCAATGCTCACTTTTTTATCTTTTTTTTTTCTTGAAGAAACACCCATACGATAAGGACTGATAGTATTCTTTCCCTCGACCGAAGTGTACGAACATAGCTAGTCTTCCATCTTCAGTACATAGTTGAAAGTATAGGTATTTTTTTATTTTTTTAGACCAACCGTGGGGTTTTAGGAGCACCTATGGTCGGCCTAGGTTGGGATCGAACTCTAGAAAAGATCTGCTCGAAGAGAACTTGGAAGACTACCAAAAACTGGTCGAGATCTATGTCTTCAGTTCTAGAATCTTTTAACCAAGCAGGGTCTATTAGATGTGGGCATCAGCCACGTTGCTCCCCAATATAGGTCACTATGCTTCATGCTTTTTGCCCTTATTTTTGCTTTCTTTTTGCTACAGACATTAACTTTCTCTCATTTTCATCATTGTAAAGATGAAGCTCACATTCGATGACCTCACAGCCATAAAGAAGAGGAAGAGATCGAATCCACATTGGTGCCACCCCTTGTTGGTTAGGAAAGATTAGGGTTTCATGTCTATAAAAACCCTTTACAAAAAAAGAGGTTTGGCATGCATTCAATTCCATAAGACCTGAAATCCTGCCTCTCCTCCGACTCTCCTCATCTCCACATGCCTAAGATGTTGGCTGATCTTCTCCACCTCTTCTCTCTATTCCTCCACTATACACCTACGGTAGGCTACTTTATCCCATGCCTAAAGGAGTTGGGCTGATCCAATGTACGCTTGAAGGTGTTTAGGCACCATCCAACTGAAGGAAGAAGAAGGCCGCATCTGTTAGTCCCGACGATCAGATCATCATTGATCGAGAGCCCAAATCCAACTTGAGAAGGTGGATCAGATTTGGAGAAGGCATCCTAGATTGAGTTCGAGTGGATACCTATAGAGGACGGGTACGTGCATGGCTCCATAGTGAACCTCGAAGATCAATTGATCATCGATCGTGGAGATCGTCTATCCGATCAAAGTAACGAGTTGTTTCAATTTATTTTATACATACTAATTTTGACAAACGATCTATATTTTTTATCTATGTTTCAGGTGTGGGTCGAGAATAGTTTTGAATTCCACTATACCAATTTAATCGACTCGAAAGCAATCCTCAACCTTTAACTGATATCAAAGCAAGATTGAGGTCTGAAAAATAGATCAAAATCAGATTTGATCAGATGAGATCTAATGTAGTCAGTAGATCTAAAGTAGTTTAGATTTTATTTCAGCATGTGTTAGATATATCTAATATATTTCTTATATATGTGATATGCATAGAACTAGATTTTACATATGTGATATGTAGTAGATTAGATCTAACTAATTTTCAAGTAGCTAAGTACTTGAATTGAGTGAACACCAAGCCGTCCGATCATAAGAGGAAGCAAAGATTAAGTCCCTCTTTTGTCCATTCAAAAGGGTTCTCTTATGGCAATGCCATGTGGAATCTCATGAAGAAGAACAGTGAAAGGATCAAAACTTAATTTTCTGCTAAATCCTAGATTTGAAACCCTAGGTTTGATTGATTGTGATGCATGATTAGTTGTTTAAATCTAAATTGGAAATATTTTTGTTATGCATGCATGATCTAAAAACATCAAACATATGAAAGAGTTTCTATCTGGCCTGCATAGTCATTCGAGTTCTGTTCGAGTCGACTCAAGTCCCTGACATGCCGGCTTGATTTGTATCCGAGCCGACTCGAATTCTGTAGGCTAGAAATAGGATTTCTATTCATCACAGGGAGCCGGCTCGATCTCTGATCCGAGCCAACTCAATGTGACGAGTCAACTCGAACCCAAGGCGAGTCGACTCGAGGGTGAATAAAAATTTTAAAATTTTGTATAAGATGCAAAACTTAATTAATTTGGATTCAAAAATATTTTAACATCTAAATTAGATCCATGAACTTAATTAAAAATTAAAAGTAAAATTAAAAGATCTAATTGAGAATTTAGATCTGATATAATTTCATAAATCATGGGTCAAGGGTGTGGATAGCTCAATTAGGTTTAGTAGGAGTGGTTGATCAAACCAACTCAAGAGTTATTTAGGTTTGGATCAAGAGTACTTCAGACCAACCCAATAGTTGTAAGTTTGGTAAGATCGATTAACAGCCATATGTTATCGATCAACTTAAGATCTGATTTGGCTCAGTGGTTCGAACCCAGTCAATAGGTTGATCTGATCGATTCTATTCAATGAATTTGGTGTCGAAGATAAGTACATAGATAGTAGTTCTTTAATTGGTCTTGTTGTCTAATCTGACCAATTCGTTGATATCTAAGGAAAGCATCAGGGGGACCCCACATATCTTAACTTATCTGACCATTTTAGAAGATTAGTTTTTATATTAGGTTGACTTGTTGAACTCGAGCTAGTCCATGCCACTAGATTAGTCATAACTATTATGACTAATTAAGAATGAGATCTGAATAAAATCCTTCTAAAAAAATATTAAGTCTAGCGGTCTTCCACTATTGTAGTTGTGGGCTCCTTCCAGGATTGATTGTTTTTGACTAGATACAGTAGTTCAGTTGCACCGAAAAGATGCAACCATGACTATTAGGCATGAGATGCTGTGAATTAGAGATGGGGTTGGACTCAATATTCTGGATACGGTGAGTCCCAATGATGGATCCATTTTGTATAAACGATGGATCTGACTTAACTAAGAGTGGGCTAATATTCCAGACATGGTGAAGCTCATGAATTAGAGATCGAAGTTTACTGTGACGTGTTTGTAGAAATACTGGATAAGAGTTGTCTACTTATCAATTGACCCAACACCAATAACTGTTAGGTGAGATGGTAAGTCAATTGGTGAGATCGTAGCACCCACTAAAGACTTTTAATCATGGAGGTCTTCGCTTCTCTTCTAAGAGAGTGTGTGGACTAAAAAAATAGTAGGAGCCCTACTTTATTTGAAAATAAAATCTCTAAAATAAATTGGTTAAGTCAATTACAAAATTTAATTAAAAACTTTGACTCTCTGCAAAAATAATGTCTGCTTTTAATCTCCTAGCCCATATCCTAGAAACCAATAGGTTGATCAGACCGAATTTTAAGGATTGACTCCAAAACTTGAAAATTATTTTGAGTTCTAAGAAATTGGCCTATGTTCTTGACCAAAACCTTCTCCCTCTCCCAATCTGTCCAATCACTGATCAGAGAACATATCATGAGAAGTGGTTGGACGATGACAATAAAGTTAGGTGCTATGTGTTGGCATCAGTATCAAATGAATTGCAATGCCAACACGAGGACATGAGAACTGCCAAGCAAATGCTGGCTCACCTACAAGAGTAGTATGGTAAGCAGAGCGTGCAGCTCGCTATGAAGTATCTAAGTGACTCTTCAAAGTGAAGATGCGTGATGGGCAATCGGTCTACGATCATTGTTTGACAATGATCAAAGACCTTGAGGAGCTTGAGAAGCTTGGCATGTTCTTGACTGATTCATATAGGTAGTTTATTATAAATTTTCATATGAATAAGATCCAGTACACCATCTATGAGTTGGTAAATATGCTGGTTACAACTGAGAAAATCTTGAAGAGTTTAAGGGGCTCTGTACTTGCTGTAGAGCGAACTTCTTCCAGGAGAAAGTCTACTGAAAAGAAGAAAAAGTCTACGAAGAAGCAGAAGATGGAGAACAAGAAGGAGAAAAAGGTGGTCCCGAAGAAGAAGGCCATCAAAAGAAAAAGTGTTTCCACTGTGATAAAGATGGTCATTGGAAGTAAACTGCCCTGCTTATCTAGCAACATGGAAGAAGAAGGAAGGTGGACCTTCTGGAGGTATGCTCATCATAGAAACAAATCTGATAGTTTCTTCTGCTTCCAGTTGGGTGCTTAACTCTGGATCTAGTACTCATTTGTGCACTTCTTTGCAGATCTTGAGGATAGCAGGAGACTGAAGGATAGAGAAATAATCCTACACATCGAGAATGGAGCAAAAGTTACTACTATGGCTATAAAAATCTATCCTTTGTGATTACCATCAGAGAATATTTTGATTTTGAAAAATTATTTCTTTATACCTACCACGAGTAGAAATATGATTTCTATATCTTGTTTAATGTAGGAAGACTATGTAATTTTTTTAAAGACCATTGTACTATTTATTTGAGAAATAAAAAAGTTGAAAATGATTTTCTTATCAATAGTCTTTTTCAGTTATATGTTATTGTTTCGGTTCATTGTGTCGAGCAAAATGTGAATGCTACAGGTTCCAAATGTCTTAGAGATAATGTGAATGAAAAGTACTTGTGGCACCTTAGGTTAAGTCACATTGCAGAAGAGAGGATTAACAGATTAAAGAAAATCAGACTGTTGAGTCTATTGACTTTCGAATCATATCTTATTGTGAATCATGCTTTCAAGATAAAATGACCAAGGTACCCTTTATGGGACATTGGGAAAGGACCAAAGAGTTAATTACTCTGGTGCATTCTGATGTTTATGGCCCATTCGATGTATCGATCAGAGAAGATTTTATCTACTTCATTACCTTTACCGATGTTTTTTATGATATAAATGTGTACCTTATGCATCATAAGTCTAAGACCTTTGAAAAGTTTAAAGAATTCAGACATGAAGTGAAAAAATAAATCAGAAAACCCCTTAAGGCTCTTCGATCAGATCAAGGAGGTGAATACCTTAGGGGGGAGTTTCTGAATTATCTCAAGAAACATGAAATTTTTCACAATGGACTCTACTTGAAATCCTCAACTCAACGGAGTTTCAAAATGAAGAAATTGGATCTTATTAGATATGGTCCGTTCCATGATGAGTTTCATAGACCTTCTTGATTTTCTTTGGGGATATTGTATTTTGACTGCCATATATGTACTGAATAAGATTTCATCTAAAATTATTCCTGTCATACTATTTAAGATATGGCATGGTAAGAAATCGAGTCTGAGTCATCTCAATTTAGAGTTGTCTGGTCCATGTCAGACAACAATTGGTGGACAAATTAGAAATTAGGTCGCTTAGAGCTAATTTTTTTGGATATCCCAAAGAGTCATTAGGATATTATTTCTATCTTTTGAAAGATTACAATGTGATTGTAAGTCAATATACAGTTTTTTTTAAAAAATAGTTTATTCAGGATGGAGGCATGAGAAGATAGATTAGGCTCGAAAAGAAAATCTCTGAAGAGCAACGAGTCTTGAAACCTGAAAAACCTATTCAACCTGAGCTGATCCACACACTTCCTTCTCCACCTCATAAGTTTAGTAGGATTTTCTGTCCTCCTGAGAGGTACTTAGATATTATCTCAGAGGATGTAGAAAAAATATTCCTCATAGAACATGAGGTACATGGACCTAACCCTAAAACCTACAATGAGGTGATGTCAGATATCGACTCTAAGAAATGATTAGAGGCAATGAAGTCAGAAATTGACTTGATGTATTCAAATCAAGTCTGGACCTTGGTAGATCCATCTGAAGGTATTATACCTATTGGATGTAAATAGATCCTCAAAAAAAATATAGGTGTAGATGGAAAGGTAGAGATCTTTAAGGCTAGGCTTATAGCAAAAGGGTATAGCCAGTATGAAGGTATTGACTATCAGGAGATTTTCTCATCTGTAGATATGCTTAAATCCATTTGTACATTGCTTGCTGTTGCAGCATATTTTGACTAAGAAATATGACAAATGAATGTGAAAATATTTTTTTGAATGAATATCTTGAGAAAGATATGTATATAAAACAGCTGCTTGATTTCACTTTTAGTAATGGTGATCACAAGGTTTGCAAGCTGCAAAGGTCCATTTATGGACTAAAGCAAGTATCTCAAAATTGGAATGCTCATTTCAATGATATAATCAAATCATTGGGTTTCATCAAGAATGAGAAGAAATCATGTATCTTCAAGAAGGTCAGTGGAAGCACTGTCACTTTTCTCGTATTGTACGTGGAAGACATCCTCTTGATTGAGAATGATATTTTCATGTTGACCTCAATCAAGGTTTAGTTATCTAAAAAGTTTTCTATGAAAAACCTAAGAGAGGCATCCTTCATTTTAGGGATAAAGATCTATAAAGATAGATCTAGGAGGATGCTAGGATTGTCACAAAAGTACATTGAGGAGGTGCTGAAGAGGTTCGATATGGAGAACTCCAAGAGGGGTTTGATACCCTTCAGACATGATATTCATCTCTCCAAGAAGATGTGCCCCAATATATCGAAAGAGATTGAATGCATAAGTAAGATCCTTATGCTTCGACAATAAGGAGCCTCATGTATGTCATGCTTTATACACGACCTGATATTGCTCATGCTGTGAGTGTCATAAATAAATATCAGTCGAATCCAAGTGAAGAGCACTGAATTCTGTAAAATGTATCCTTAAGTACTTGAGAAGAACTAAGAATATATTTTTAATATTTGAAAATGGAGAACTCAATGTGCAGTGATATACTAATTCAGACTTTATGTCTGATACCGATGATCGAAAGTCAATATCGAAAAATATTTTTTTGTCAATAGTGATGCTGTCAGCTGAAAGAGTTCCAAGCAGACTGTGATTGCAGACTCCATCATGAAAGCAGAATACATCGCCATATCGAAGGCTGCGGAGGAGGCATTCTGGTTCAAGAAGTTTATTGCAGAGCTTGGAGTGATGCCATCCAATGTCGTCCCTCTCTATTGTGATAACAACGGTGCCACAGCTCTAGCTAAGGAGCTAAGATCTCACTAGAAATCTAAGCACATTGAGTGAAGGTTCCACCTCATCCGTGATTACCTCAAGAAAGGATATGTTGAGATGAAGAAAGTTGACTATATGGACAACGTGGATGACCCATTGATGAAGCAATTGAGCCAGCAAAAGACTGAAGCCCATCTTGAGAAGAGAAGATTTAGATTTATAGTCAATTGACTTTAGATCAAGTAAGAGTTTGTTAATATATGCCCTAGAATTCAGATTGGCTGACACTTGTAAAACACTTTTAGGACATAATTTATAATTTGACTCTGATATTAATAAAAATTAGGTTTTCTTCATTCATATTATGTTTAAAGTATCTGTGAATCATCTATTGGGTTAATGGGTAAGATAACATATATTCTCAAGAGTTGAAAATTTAAGACATGTGCTAATCTTAATTAACTCATAAATTACTATCGATCATAAGATCATCATGAAAATGATGATCGATCTGAAAGATTGGTGTATGATCACTTCTTTTGGATAGATGAGTCTTGAATCTACGGTGTGAAGATATCGGAATAAAAATACAGATGCTTGTTAAGAACAAGGGTACTGAGTGTGATCAATTACGAACAGTCACAAGGATATCTACCTTCTTATCAATAACTTATTCATAGCTGTAGTTGTGTATCTAGTTCTTTGATCTGAGGTGCATCGGTAGTTCACCTTGAGGGTGCTATAGTTTGATTATATTATAACATGATCTCCTAGCCATACGGAGTCTTGAGATATATGTTGGCTGCAGTATGGTCATTATAAAAATTAAATTGCATCAAGATGGGATCTATTGACCTCGGTAGAGAAAGAATAGTCATATGCAGATCATGAGATTGAGTTCTTTATCCCATAGCCATAGCAATGTGAAAGATAGAAAGGAGTTTCTATTAGATTTCACATCGGACTTGAATTGGTTGATTCTATTATATGACAGAGATGAGGTTTGATAAGTTTACCATAATCTCGATTTATCGGGACTCACGATAGAAGAACTGGCTCACACGATAACTACACCTAAAGATTTTTATTCAGTTCTGATGGGTTGCCACTATATACTGTTAAGTATCACTGATGGATTATAGAATCAATTAAAATTATTTTGATGATCGATAATTATAATTGGCTGAATTAAAATTAGTTTCGATCCATCGAAAAGAGTTTCGATGATGTCGCTGATAGAGATCATAACATATCCCATTACCATACAGAATTGAACCTATGGAGTCACACAACAAAGACTTTAGTCTAGGATTGTTTAATTGGACTCAATTGGTCCAATTGGGCCTAAGGTATTCATGCTAGCACATCATTTGATCTAGATTTCTTCAGATTGGGTTTTCCTATTGGATAGGGTTTAGCTTAATCTAATTGGGCTATTAATTTGGCACCAAGAGTTGGTTCCATTTAATCTTCTTCAGTTTGATTTGAATTTGATTCAAATTTTAATGGACATGTACCCATTTGAAAGTCAAATGGAAGCATGAGAAATGGGATAAGAAAGAGGGGTGATGACATGTTGTCACCCTCCCCTTTTTCTCATGTGTTCTCAAGAAAAGAAGGTCGCACGCCTCTTCTGGATGAGATCCAGGGGCATGCACCCAATGTGGATAAGGATGAGTGGTCGATGGGATAAGTGGTTGCTCATTCAAAACTAAATTTGAATTTAAAAGTTTTAAATTCAAGATAAGTTGTTATGATAAGATCTAATTGAATTTGAATGAGATCTATCTTATCCTATCTGGCTTTCTCGTGCAAGTGTTACACAAAGAAACACTGGAGAAAAAGAAAGGGCTTTCGCCCTTGTTTTTGTGTGGAGAAATTGAGGGCGTCGGCCCTTATAGATAAGAAGGAGAGTGTGACACAATTTGAATTGGGAATTCAAATTGGTGCCGCCCCTTGTTGGTTAGGAAAGATTAGGGTTTATGTCTATAAAATCCTTTGCAAAAATAGGGGTTTGGCATGCATTCAATTCTATAAGCCCTGAAACCCTACCTCTCCTTCGACTCTCCTCATCTCCACATTCCTAAGGTGTTAGGCTGATCTTCTCCATCTCTTCTCCCTATTCCTCCACTATACGCCAAGGGTAGGCTACCTTATCCCATGCCCAAAGGAGTTGGGCTGATCCAGTGTGCACTTAAAGGTGTTCAGGCACCATCTAACTGAAGGAAGAAAAAGAATGCATCCGTTAGTCCCGACGATTAGATCGTCATTGATTGAGAGCCTCAGATCTAACTTGAGAAGGTAGATCAGATCTGGAGAAGGCATCCTAAATCGAGTCCGAGTGGATACCTATAAAGGCTGGGCATATGCGCGGCTCCACAGTGAACCTCAGAGATCAATTGATCATCAGATCGTGGAGATCGTCCACCCGATCAAGGTAATGAGTTGTTCCAATTTCTTTCATACATGCTAAATTTTGACTAACGATCTGTATTTTTGATCTATGTTTCAGGTGAGAAAAATTTTGGATTTTGCTTTGCCAATTTGATCGACCCAGAGAGCGATCCTCAACCTTCAAATAGAAGAAGGATAGTAGCCCTGAATGTTCTATCCTTTTATGGTACATCCTCAAAAAGCAGCTGATGAGGCTTCTCATGGTCTGGGACGAGCATCCTTGAGACCCGACCATAAAGAGTCCCATCTCATTGAATCTGACTTGAAGGAGTTCTGGGTTTAGTATTTTATCCCTTCATCATTTAGGCTAGTGGTCCTAGTAGGGAAGGTAGGGTTTCTAAGCATCCAAAGGGCTGTGCCACTTTTTATGAAGAGGCACTTCTCTCTGACCTTCGGTTCCCTCTTCACCCTTTCATCTATAATCTTTTAGATTATTACCAGATTCTTCCCACCTAGATCACTCTGAATGGAGTCAGGTCCTTGATAGCCTTTATCTTGATCTACGACATCATTAAGGTTTCTTCTCGATGCTCACTTTTTTATCTTTCTTTTTCTTGAAGAAACACCCATACGATAAGGACTGATGGTATTTTTTCCATCGGTCGAAGTGTACGATCATAGCTAGTTTTCCATCTTCAGTACATAGTTGAAAGAATAGGTATTTTTTTTATTTCTTTGGACCAACCGTAGGGTTTTAGGACCACCTATGGTTGGCCTAGGCTGGGACCGAACTCTAAAAAGATCTGCTTGAAGAGGACTTAGAAGACTACCAGAAACTGGTCGGGATCCATGTCTCTCAGTTCAAGAATCTTTTAACCAAGCAGGGTCTTTCAGATGCGGGCATCAGCCACGTTGCTCCCCAATATAGGTCACTGTTCTTCATGTTTTTTGCTCTTATTTTTGCTTTCTTTTTGCTGCAGATTGTTAACTTTCTCTCATTTTCATCATTGTAAAGATGAAGCTCACATTCGATGACCTCACAACCATGAAGAAGAGGAAGAGATCGGATCCACCCCCGCAGGCTGAGCCCCAGAAGAGGAAGAAGGCTACCACTTCGGGTCCTTCCTAACCTCGATCGAAGTCTCCTGATGTGGTGGTGGTGGAGGAGCTGAGGCCTGAGATCCCCGATGTCTCTTCACTTGAGGCAAAGGTCATTATTCCAATGACCGTGGCTCCTAGCCCCTCTTTAGGTGTCAACCAATCCTCTTCCGATGCCGTCGCCCGGAGGAAGTTAATAACATTGACAAAGACAATTGAGGAGGACACATTGGCATTGTTTGACTATCACCTCGCTAGGGAGCTGACGGACCTCCTTATTCTTCTGACGGATTGGGAGATGCGGAAGACATACTTGGTGGAGGACGCACTAGATTCTAGTACCATCGAAGTCATTTTGGTGTCCTTTTTCTTTATCCTTTATTTTTTTTTCTCCTTTTCTCTACTTCTCTCCCTCTTTTTTTTGACTTTTGTTCTCCAGACAGATGGTGCGTACACCTTTGCTTCTATAAGGGAGGCCTTAGTAGAAAATGACTGAGCTAAGTCTTCCTTTGAAGAGAAGTTGAGGAAGGCTGAGGAGGAGCAGAAAAAGCTAATGAAAAACTGAAAGCTACTAAAGAGAAGCTGGAAGCCACCTCCAAGCAAGTTGAGGATGCCATGATTCGGTTGGCATTTGACATCGAGGAGTCCCACAAAAGAGTAAGGACTCTGGAGGAAGACGTCAGGAGGGAGTAGGAGAGAGGAAAAGGGACTTGGCCGATCACCTCCATTGAAAAACAAAGATGGAGAAGGTACTTTCTATAGGGGAGGGCCAAATCAGGTGGGCAAAGCTTTGGGCGATGGAGGACTTCAAGACGTTCGAAGACTTCAAGTTCAAGGTCCTGAAGGGCACCTTCTCCTCATACATCATTGGCTTTAATGAATGCTGCGATCGAGTGAAGGAGCTCTTCCCTGAAGTCGACATTGGCCATCTCATTCTGAGGTTGGGTGAGGAGGCAAACAGTGGAGATGAAGAGGTTGAAGCCCTTGCTCCTAAAGCAGCAACTTCCCCAAAGGCAGTCAACCCTTCTGATGCCATGGCCACTATCGAAGCGATGATCTCGAGTGTCATCGTGGACATTACTCCCAACCAGGTATGTGAAGAAGAGGTTCACCCTGATGCTGCTACTGATGATATCCCTGCCCAGATCGAGGCTCCCTCCACTTCATCCGAAGCTCCCCTTGCTCCGACCAAAGCTCTTCCCACTTCGATCGAAGCTTTTCAATTTGACCTGGCTGAAGATTTCAAGGAAGATGAAGATGAGCCGATTCCAAAAGTTGCCAACAAAGCTTCAACTTTTCCATGATTTTATATGTTTTTAGTCTTTTGTTTTATTTTTATCCTTTGTAAGGACTTATAATAAAAGACTTCATAATGGAATGAAGTACATTACTTTTCTGCAAATTCCATCCAATATGTTTTCCTTTCCTTTGTTCCTTATTTCTTTTTGTTGTCTCTCTACTTATTTTGCATATACAACAAAAATGGAAGGCCTGATATCACTATGGGAACATTATCTACTTCAGGGATGAGGAAAAGGTTTCGAGAGGATCTCCCATTGCGACCCAGTTTCGTGCACTAGCCGAGAACACTGGCATATTCTTTTGGGCATACAGGATAGGCTTCAACCAGTGCATCGCGAAGGCAAAGGAGTTCTTTCCAAACATCGATGCCATGTTCTAATGCTGATAGATATCGATGCCAGGAGTTGTGCCAAGAAGTCTGGAGTGCCCCTTCAGACACTTACACCCATATTGCCAAAACTTCACTCAATGTGTCGATTGCCATCGATGGAGCTCCGGAGAATTAGGGTTGCATCAAAGGTCTAAGGGCTGACATCTTGAAGGATTTCAGGAAGCCACCCAATCATCCGGGAAGTTCCAAAGGCCGCCAAAGTTTGTCAAGGAGATTTAAGAGCTACAGAAGACATTAAAGACTTGTCCTTTACTCTTTTTCTTCTCTTTTTTTTTTCTTTTTTTTTTTTACAAAGGATGTATTCATACAAGTTTTGTAACGAAATATCATTTTAATGAAATGACATTATTTTCAAATTGTGGGTGCCACTTTTATTTTCAATCTCGAAATCATCATGCCAGACATAGACAATTGGCCGAAGTGACATGAGTGGGAGCTGAGGCAATTTGATAAGACATGGATATATTTAAATAAGAACATCATAGAATGTTCCTTAGGTAACTAGACTTACTGATCATACATCCTCAGATTTTCAAAATTCTAAGTTCGAGGTATAGATGTACCATCTAGTTCTTCAATCTGATAGGAGCCTAGTTGAATAATTTTGGTAGCTCGATAGAATCCTTCCCAATTTGGTACCAACTTGCCTTGTTCAATAGGTTTGAAGACTTTGGATTGGTGTAGAATAAGGTTGCTATGAACAAAGGACTTCAACTTCACCCTAGTGTTGTAGTAGTAAGCGACTCTTTGCTGCTAAAAGGCCATTCTGATTCGAGCTCAATCTTTAACTTCTTCAAGAAAGTCAAGTTTGAAGCAAAGACAATCAAAATTTTCTTGCTTATTGAAGCTTTCGACGTTGTGTGATGGTAGACCGATCTCCACAGGAGTAATAGCTTCCATGCTGAAGACTAGTTTGAAGGGCATTTCACCAATTGGCATTCGGGGTGTGGTTTGGTACATCCATAAAATGCTGTAAAGCTCATCAACCCAGAGCCCTTTTGCTTGATCTAGCCTCTTCTTCAAATCCTTGAAGAATAGTCTGATTTATGACTTCAATTTCTCCATATGACTGAGGATGTCTAACTGAAGTGAACTGATGTTTGATGTAGAGTTTGAAGCAAAAGTCTCTAAACTTTGCATTATCGAACTATTTGCCGTTGTCAGTGATGATCACACTTGGAAGATCAAATTGGCATATTGTCGACCTCTAGATGAAGTCTTTGACCTTCTGCTCAATGATTTGTGCCGAAGGCTCAGCTTCTATCCATTTCATAAAGTAGTCTATTACTATGATCAAAAAATTTTTTGACCTGATGCCATCAGAAATGGACTGAGGATGTCCATTCCCCACATCGCAAAAGGACAAGGTGATGAGATTGGGGTGAGCTAAGATGCCAGCTTCTATTGGATGTTGGCATTTCTTTGACATTAGTCACACTTTTTGACAAAATCCTCTGCATCCTTCTACATCAAATGCCAGTAGTATCCTTGGTGAAAAGCTTTGTGCACCAATGACTTGCTACCGATGTGGTTGCCACAGATGCCTTCGTGGATTTTTTGAAGTACATAATCGACCTCAGATGGCCTTAGACATCTAAGCAATGGCATTGAAAATGACTTCTCATAGAGTTGATCATTAAGGAGGACATACCAGAGTGCCTGCTGCTTAATTCCTCTGGCCTTCTTCTGATCAGCTGGGATGGTGCTGTTGCTTAAGTACTCGATTAGTGGATCCATCTAGCTTGGCTCATCACTGATTTGGTTGATGCTCGAGGTCTCTTCGATGTTGGAGACATAGATTTTCTACACCAAATCTATTGAATTGAAACTTGCTAGATGGGAAAGTACATCAACTTGTGCATTCTCCGATCTATATATCCTTTGGATGTCCAGCTTTTTGAAATTTTTGGAGAGATCCTTTATCTTTTAAAGGTATCCAAACATTGTAGGATCCTTGGTCTTGTAGTCTCCTTGTACATGACTTACAACAAGTTGAGAGTCGAAGAATACCTTGACTTCATCAGCATCGAGCTCTTTGGTTATCCTTAGTCCTATGAGGAGTGCTTCATACTCAACCACATTGTTCGTGGTGTTGAGTTGAACCTCAACACATACTCAATGATGACTCCATCAGGCTTGGCCACGATTAGACCTGCAATACTCCCTTGAAAATTTGAAGCTCTATCAATATGCAGTATTTATCAGTTGTCTTCTACACTAATCTCTGACCACAAATATTCAAGCTTTACTTTTCTTCAGTGATTGTGCATTTGATAATAAACTCCACTAGTACTTATGCCTTTATTGTTGTGCGAGATTGATACTCGATGTTGAACTCTTCGAGCTCGATCGTCCACTTTGCCAAGTGATCGGATGCATCTCATCTTCGAAGTATTGCTTTCAAGGGCTAGTCGGTGAGTACCACAATTATATGAGCTTGGAAGTATGGCCAAAGACATTTGTTGGTGATGACAATTATATAAATTATCCTCTCAACCTTGTATATCTGGTTTCTGCATCCCTCAAGACTTTACTAGTGTGATAGATCAGCTTTTGTATACCAACTTCATCCCAGAGGAGAACCAAACTAATTGCCAGTGAGACGACTGATAAATACATAAGGAGTTTTCCACTTTCGATAGATTTTGATAGAAGTAGTGCCGATCCTAAGTACTTCTTGTGTTCTTCGAAAGTAATCGGCACTCTTCCAACCACTTGAAGTTCTTTGATTGCTTTAATGCCTTGAAGAATGGAAGATATCTTTTAGCCAATTTGAAGATAAATCGGCTCAGTGCTCCACCCTTTCGGTCAAGCATTGAACTTCTTATTATTTGGTGCTTCATCTACACAAGTGCTCAGATCTTTTCCAGATTAGCTTCCATTTCTTGCTGGTCACTATGAAGCTCAGAAATTTTTTAGAGCTAACTCTAAAGCGCACTTGCTCAGGTTCAGCTTCATTTGATAGCATCTGAGTTCATTGAATGCTTTGTTCAGATTGATGATATGCTGACCAGCCTTAATGCTTTTTACTAGCACATCGTCCACATAGACCTCTATATTTTGGTCGATCTGTTCCTTGAAGACCTTATTGATGAGGCACTGATAGGTTGCACCCACGTTCTTCAGTCCAAATGGCATCATTTTATAGTAGTACAATCCTCATTCAGTCATGAAGGCTAACTTTTCCTCATTATCGGGTGCCATCCAAATTTAGTTGTATCCAAGAATGTATCCATGAAGCTTAGAAGCTTATAGCCTGAAGTGGCATCAACCAACTGATCAATTCTTGACAAAGAAAAGCCATCTTTTGGATAGATTTTATTGAGATTGATGTAGTCAATATAGATCCTCCACTTACGTTAGCCTTCTTTACCATGACCATATTGGCGATCCAATCCGGATAATGAGCTTTTGAATGAATCTGGCTTTGAGGAGTTTGTCAACTTCTTCATCAATCAGCTTTTGCCTTTCTAGGGCAAAGCTCCTCTTCTTTTATTAGATAAGCCGATGGTGAGAGTCAACACTCAATTTATGGGTAATGACATCAAGAGAGATATCTGGTATGTCAGACACTACTAGATGAACACATCGGCATTTGTCTAAAGAAAGCTAGTCAACCACTCTTTGAGATATTCGGACTGTTGGCTTTCAGTCTTAATAGTTCTATCAGGATTGCTTTTAAGCATTATGTAGGCAAGTTCCTCCACTGGTTTACCTCGGCTTTCATTTCTTCCTTCTTTAGGTCCAACCCGCCAATTGGCAGAGTCTCCTTGGGCTTATTTCCTTGGGCTATTTCTATGAAGTATTGTCGTGCAAGAACCTAGTCACCTCTGATTTCCCCCATTCTGTTCTTGGACAAAAAGCAGACAGCAGGTGGTACAGTGAGACAACAACTCTCAGAACATTCAATCTAGGCTACTCGAGGATGGTGTTGTATGCAGAAGGTATTTAGACCATTAAGAAGTTTAGCAACACAGTAGCCTACTGAGGTGATTTTTCTACAATTACAAGTAGTTTCAGTTCACCTTTGATAGCTACTGAATTATCGAAGAATCCAATCAACGGTGCATTGATCCACTTTAGTAGTTTTTTGGGCAATTTCATCTTTTAGAATGTATTATAAAATAAAACATCGACAGAACTTCCATTATCAATCAAAATTTTTTTATATCATAATTTGCTATTGTCATTAAAATAACAACAGCATCATTATGAGAAGTTTGAACTCTGATTACATCATCATTTGAAAAAGAAATGACATCATTAGGAGATAAGAAATTTGCTGCCCCAATTCACTGCCTCTTCTGAGTAGATCCTTCAGGTTCATTTTCTTCTCTTGTCCCCCTACCACCACTCAATTCTAAGATCATGTTGATGATGCCAGTAGTCAGATTGTTGCCGAGGTTATCATTCACATCAGTGTTAGGCCGATGTGATCCCTCATCAAACCTTTCTTTGTTCCAGATGTACTCCCCAAGATATCCTTGATGGATTAGGTCCTCGATCTCATCCTTCAGTTGACGACATTCCTCACTACCCTGGCCAATTGTCTCGGATGGAAGTAGCAATACTTCTTTTGATCCCTTTGGCTTGGCTTCACCCTCATTTTTTTGGGCCAGTGTATGTAGTTCCGACCTTTGATCTCCATCAAGATCTTTGCATGAGGGACAAAGAGGGGCATATAGTCATGGAAGCACCATTGAGGACTCCTAGTCCTTTACTGCTTCTGAGGGTGCTTGTTCCTTCCCTCCTTCTGAGCTCCGTGATCCTCCTTCTGGGCTACATGATCTTCTTCCTGACTTCTCTTCTTCTTGCCATTCTTCTTTCATCCTAGTAGGTGAAGGACTTCACTCTCCTTGGCATGGGTATACTTTCATGCTTGGGCGAGGAGATCGGCATAGTCTCTAGAAAAATTTTTGTTAAGAAAGAAGATGAGGCATTTATCCCTAAATTCTCATTTCATCATCGATATGGTGATGGACTCATTGAAGTCACAAACTTCAAGCCTGATGGTGTTGAAATGCACCACATAGTCTCTTATTGATTCCTCTTCTCTTTATTCGATAGAGAAGAGGCTATCATTATTCTTTGACTATAACCTTTAGCTACCGAAGTGTATCATGAACTACATTCTTAGATACTCGAAAGAGTGGATCAATCCCTACAGAAGGCTGGAGAACCAAACTCTTGCATTCTTCTTGAAAGTCACTAGGAAGGTGAGGCAAAAGAGGACGTCAAATGTGCCCTACAGCATCATGAGGGCTTTGTAACCCTCTAGATGGTCGAGTGGATTGGTCAAACCGTCGTATGACTCGACCTATGACATCTTGAACTAATGTGGGATCTATTTGCTCAGAATCTTCCGAGAGAATGGCGGCTGGCTGTTAAAGTTGAAGCCATCATTCTGTTGATGACCTCCCAATTAGAACTCGATAATTCTACACTCTAGCTTTGGACCTTCCTCTTGAGGTCATCTTCACGCTGGGAATAATGTCAATGTAGAGAGAGAGGCATAAGGTGGAGTCCTCTTTGGAGGGCTCTGATGATCGATATCTCCAATCATCCCTTCTTGGGCTCCAAGGGTATTGAGGCGAGCAGCATGGAGCTAGTTAGGTCGATCGTGACTGTCGGTGTGAGACTTGAGTCATATTCAAGTGCCGGTGCCCTCGCCGGACCCTTCTATGTGAGTCCAGTGGCTTCATTGAGATGGAGCCACCAGAGGAGCTCATGTCCTTGCTACGTTGTCCTGATGTAATTACTGTACAACAGTTACGAGTGTTTGGACATGCACCGCCAGTGTGGCTATTGGGTCTGGATGAATGGCAATATACTGTCGGGGAGGTTGCTCCTTAGTAGTCCATTCATTAGGAGTGCTACGCAGTGATGACTGCCAATGCGACATGGTAACACAACAAGAAATGCCATTTTTTATGATAAATTTATTTATGATGGAAATATATTTCATCGCAAATAAAGATATTTATGATGAAAATCAAAATTCATTGCTAATAATTATTTATTTATGATAAAAATTATTTTTATTGCAAATAGATGCATATTTGTGATAAAAAAAATTCATCATAATTATACATTATTTATGATGAAATTAATCATCATAAATAATAAAATATTTATTTTAATTTTAAGTTTTCAAATATTAATGACAAAAATAGTTTCATCATAAATAATAGAAGTATTTGTAATGAAAATTAAATTTTCATCATAAATACTCTTTATTTATGATGAAAATTCTTTATCACTAATATTTGAAAAAAATAAAAAATTTTAAAAATTCAACAATTAAAGATTACTTACGATAAAATATTTACGTCATAAATAATAAAGTATTGGCATTGAAAACTTAATTTTCATCATAAATATGTAATTATTTATGATAAAAATTTTTCATCTTTAATACGTGAAAAAAATAAAAAATTTGAAAAATTTAAAAATTAGAAATTATTTATGATAAAAATTATGCATCATAAATTATAAGTATTAGCAACAAAAACTAAATTATTTATGATGAAAATTTTTCATCTCTAATACATGAGAAAAAATAAAAAATTCAAAAATTCAAAAATTATGATTAGTTGTGACAAAAATATTACATCGCAAATAATGAGTATTTATGACAATTGCTTATTATTTATGATGAAAAATTTTTCATCGACAATAATGAAATTTTTTTGTGACGAACAAGACTTTTTCATCATAAATAAATTTTATTTACAACTAAATTTTTTTATCAGGAATAAGCTAAGAAAAATTAAAAATTTATATTTTTAGATATTTATGATGTAAATTTATGTCATAAATAACTCAACTATTTGTGATGAAATTTGATTTTATGTCTCAAATAAAGTTATTACCGACAAAATTTTATCGTTAATACATTAAAAAGTTAGATAAATTAAAAACTTAAAACATAAAAATTATTTATGATGGAAAGATTAACGTCATAGATCATTAGAATATTTGCAACAAAATATTAATTTTTCATCGAAAAATATTGAGAAATTATGATAAATTTTTGTGTCGTTGATAATCGAGAAATTAAAAAAATATAAAATTTTAAAAAGTTAGGTATTTGCGACTTAAGAACAAGCTTCATGGCTAATAATCGACTTTTAACGACAAAATTTTTTAGTCACAAATAATTAAAAGATGAAAAACTAAAATAAATGACCAAATATTTATGATGAAAATACTTCTGTCGCTAATAGTTTCAGTATTAGTGATGCAAAACTATATTTTCATCATCAATAGTTAATTTTTTAAAAAATAAAAAATAAAGATAATTTATGATAAAAATTATTCATCATGAATAATAAATTATTTATGATGATAAATTGTAATATCATCGCAAATCGTTGGTTATTTATGATAAAAATTTTTCATCACTAATAGTTGGAAAATATAAAATTTTAAATTTGAAAAAACTAAAGTATTAGTGACTTAGAAGGAGTTTCCGTCATTAGAAATGGTTTTAGCGACGTAAAATTTCATCGCTAATGTTTAAAAAATTTTAAATCTTCATTAATTTTTCATATTAAAAGATGTATATTATAATAAATTTTTCTATATTTATAAAAAATTATAAGATAATTTTAAAAAAATATGTTCAAAATAAAGAAATCTTGGTGTAAATGGTGGGGCACATGAAAAGTCAATATAATGTAACTTCAACCGAGAAATGTTCATGCATCTAGTTATGTAAATATCTTACCATTAGACTCTTGAAATTTATATAGGAATCTTTGCTTGATTTCCTTCATATATGAGCTCTGCAAGCTGGGGAACGTAGTACCCTAGTAAATTACATGATTTGATTTGATGATAATCGGTATTTACATGATTTGATTTCAATACCACATGACCGATCAAATGGGTAGGATTAATTTGGATTCCCAACTAAAAAAATAATCACAAAATTGGATCAAATTTAAAACAATCCTAAACCATAATAAGATTAAATTAGAAGTATTTTGGACTTCTGAGTAGATCTAAGACATATGCAATCAAAGAACAACTCACCGATCCCCATGCAATGCCTCATCTGTGGATACTTGTAATATTCAAAGGAAAATAGAGAAAATGACCGCATCACCGATGATAGTAGACTCGACGACCTAAGCTATCACCAAGCTCCGGTTTCCACTGACTCGACGGTCATCGGTTCCATCTCTGCCAAACCAAGCAGCCGAAGCTTGGGGGGAAGGGAGGCAAGGGCTGCAGCAGCGGCGGAGTGGCAGACAAACCCCAGGGAGTGGACACAGTTTGGTCTTGTTCCAGGAGTAGGCATTGAGTGTGAGATTGGGATTGTTGCTTCGTACCAAGAATATATACACACATATATATACACACACACATATACGTACATACATATCTATATATATATACACACACACACACACACACACATATACATATTATTATTCATTATCCAAATTAAGAGATGAATGAAAAATGAATGGAAGAAAATAATACAAAGAACAAGACATATTTTAAATTTCTCATTTAAAAAAATTCTTCTTTGAATGAGAAATTTTTTTTATTGATTATTAGCAACGAAAAGTAATTTTCATCGCTAATAATGTAATTCATGATGAAATAATATTTTTTATCATAAATAATAATTTCTCGAGGCGTTAATTTTTTAGCAAAATTTTTTTTATGGCAGGAACTATTAGCGATGGAAATCTTTTAATTTTCATTGCTAAAATAAGCTAAATAGTGATGAAAATTTTATTTTCATTGAAAATAATAATTTTTGGGGCATGAATTTTTCCAGCAAAAATTTTTTTATGAGGAAACTATTAGCGACGGAACTTAGTTTTCATCGCAAATAATTATTCATTCAAATTATTGCGATGAAAAGAATTATTAGCGATGAAAATTTTCGTCGCTAATACCCTACATCTGTCAAGTCCCATCGAAACCTATTTTTCTTCCTCTCCCCCCCAAGCATTTTCTCTTGCGCGTGCGTCCCAGCTCCTTCCCCTCCGGCATCCCGAGCTCCTTCCCCTCTGGTCCCCTATCCCCATCCGACCTCCTCCGCCACCACTGCTGGTAAGTATCCTTTTTTTTGGGGGTGTGCTGCAGCCAGCGTGCCACGACCGGAGGCTAACGGCCGCATGGGGCATGCGGGCCGCCGCATGCTGCAACCGGTGTGCCTGGACGACCGCCTGGTCGGGATGGCTGCCGCGGCTGTGTGGGGCCTGCGGGCCTGCAGGCCACCGCATGCCCGGTCGGCCACCTGGGCCGGGACGGAGGCTCCGGCCGCGTGGGTACTGCGGGCCACCATGTGCCGCGATCGACGTGCCGGGATGGCTGGCATGCCGGGACGGCGACCCACAGCCGCATGGGACCTGCGGGCCGCTGCATGCCATGACCGGCGTGCTAGGACGGCCGCTTGGCCGGATGGCAGCCCGCAGCCGCATGGGGACTGCGGCCGCTGCATGCCGCGGCCGACGTGTCGGGATGGCTGCCTAGGTAGGGACGACGGCTCGCGGTTGCATGGGGCCTGCGAGCCATCGCATGCCACGACCGACGTGTCGGGATAGCCGCCTGGCAAGGATGGCAGCTCGCGACCGCGTGGGGCCTATGGGCCGCCGCGTGTCACAGCTGGCATGCCGGGACGGTGGCCCGCGACTGTGTTGGGCCTGCAAGCTGTGTGTTGTGGATAGTAAATTTGAAGCGGCCGCATTTGGACTATGGGCCTGTGGGCCTGCGTGTCAGGCCTGGATGGGGTCGGTCGGGCCTAGATGGGACCGATCGAGCCTGGGTTGGGGTGGGTGGGGCCTGGATGGGGCCGGTCGGGGTCCGATCGGGCTGGTGCGGGTCGGGTCGGGCTGGGGCGGTCGGGTGGAGCCAGGTCGTGTTAGGTCGGGGTGGGTCGGTGGAGCCGGGGTGGGTAAAGATGGGGCCAGTGACAGTGGAGCTGGGGCGGGGTGGGTCGGGCTGGATCTGGTCGGGCTGGGGCTGGTCGGGTGGAATCGGGTCGGGCTTGGGCTGGTCAGGTGGAGTCAGGTCGGGTCGAGCTGGGATGGGGCGGGTCGGGCCGGGTCTGAAAGGCTGGGGCAAGTCGGGTGGAGCTGGGTTGGGTCGGGCTGAGGCTGGTCGGGTGGAGTCAGGTCGAGTCAGGCTGGGTCGAGTCGGGTTGGGATGGGGTGGATCGGGCCAGGTTTGAAAGGCTGAGGCAAGTCGGGTTGGGTCTGGCTAGGGCGGGTCGGGTGGAGCCGGGGCGGGTCGGGTCGGGTCCATGCCGGATCGGGCTAGCGCACCTGAATGATTATGATTGTTGCATATTATTATAATTATTGCATATTAATTTTTAGTATTACTACTGAAGTTAGTTAATTATTTGACTGATTATTTTTTCACTAACACAATGCACATTGCTGTTACTTGTTATAATTAAATTATTTTATGTGCTATTTTGTATGCTGCTGAAATGATAAATAAAAAAGGTATTTCTATTTTAGAGAAAACTCTATTGAAATTTCTGATCAAAAAATTTCAATATGAAGTTATTCCTTTTTGATAAATTAGAAATTCATCTTCAAATGCACGTTCAGAGATGGTATTTAATTACATTGAGCCATAGATTTCCATTCAAGTTTCAATCTTCATCGAGATCGAAACTTGAATGTCCTGTATTCGAACTTTTTAAAAAAATAATAATATTATTATTGTTAATATTGATATTTTATTTCATTATGTAATATTCAATAGTTATCTGTCTATTATTCTCCGATATGTGGTGGATAGGGTGTGTGGGCACCATATCCACATCATATACTTGGAGAACTATGGGAAGATGCTGTCAAAATTTTTATAAAAATGAGATAAAATATTCACTAATAATAATAATGAGATTATTACTTTTCTGAAAGGAATAGGACCATATCTGTTAGTAATGATTTGAAAAGGATAGGATCATGCATTTTTACTTCATAAAGGGATAGGGCCACACATTTTCTGTATTAATGTTCAGTCTGCTTGTCTTTTTTAATATGTGTTATTTTGTATGAAGTGATCCAAATTTAGATCCGAGTCCAGATTTTGGCTGAAATTCGGAACGTGATTCAGTCCGAAATTCAAATCAGGATCCTGAATCTCACGAAACTTTTTTTGATTGTTAATGATTTTGTATTTATTGTTAGATGAATATCAATAAAAGTTGGATGAATAATAGAAGAATTTTTTGCCTAAATATCGAAAAGGAGTTCGAGATTTCATTGATTTTGCATAGCATAAGGCTGACAGTGCTAGTTGAATAAAGTGTCCATATAAGAGATGTGTCAATATAGTATATCGTCACATAACACTTGTTGAGGAGTATTTGCTACAATATGCTATGGATAAAAAGTATACTTATTGGACATGACATGGGGAGGATGATCCGAATAAGGTGGTGTGCGACGATGACGATACTGAAGATGATAGTGATACTGATGGACCTGTCGAACATACGTGTATAGGAGAATTGTTACATGATTTACATCAAGGTGCTTGTTCGAATGTACGGATGAATACTGCTACATCTGAAAGCAATTCTGATCATGAACATAATATCCAGCTTGAGGTAGAAGGGACCTCTGAATAGTTTGCAAAGCTTGTAAGGGATGCATGAGAGTCACTTTATCCAAACTGTATAAAGTTTTCAAAGTTAGAGTTTTTGATAAAATTACTTCATATCAAAATCGTGAACCGATGGAGTCAGAAGTCATTTGATTAAATTTTAATATTGATTAAAGCAGCTCTGTCCGACAGAGAGAGACTGCCAAAATCATATTCTGAAGCAAAAATATACATGCAAGAAATTGAACTTGGCTATACTCCTATACATGCCTGCAAAAATGACTGCATATTATTTTATAAGAATAACGAACAAGCAACTGAATGTCCAAATTGTGGTGAGCCTAGATACAAAATCGATAATAAAAAAAGAAAGAAGATATCTTAAAAGATTTTGAGATATTTTTTATTGATTCTAAAACTTCAAAGATTGTATATGTCCACAAAGACAGCTGAAAAAATGAGATGGCATTATGAGCAGTGGATTCCAGAGGAGGACATACTTAGCCACCTGACCGACTCTTTAGTGTGGAAAGACTTCGATGCAAAGTATCCACACTTTGCGAGTGACCCGTGTAATATCAGGCTTGGTGTAGCGATAGATGGATTTAATCTCTTTGGCAATATGAGTACCTCTTACAGCATGTGGCCTGTGATGCTAGTTGTATACAATGTGTCACCTTAGAAGTGCATAAAAGAACTATTTATTTTTATTTACTATTGATTTCGAGTCTGAAAGCATCAAGTAATGAAATTGATGTATATCTATGATCTTTGATTGATGATCTAAAGAGTTATGGAAAAATGAGGTTCAAACATATGATTCTATGAGTCGAAGTAATTTTAAGTTGCATGCTTCGATATTATGGACTATAAATAATTTTTTGACATATAAAAACTTATCTGAATGGAGCACCAAAGGATATCTGCATGTCCAATATGCAATAGAAATGCATCCTCCTTATATTTAAAGCACGGATGGAAAATATGTTTCATGGGTCATCGACGGTTTCTTCCTGCTAATCATTCTTGGAGGATCTGTTATAATCAATTCTTTGATGGTAAGTCTGATCGATGTCCGTCACCTAAGGAGTTAAGTAGATCAAAAATTTTAGAACAACTTGAAGTCATTGAAAATATCTGATTTAAAAAAATATTGGATACTCACAAGTGGAAGCATACTGAAGCTGAACTGAATTGGATGAAGCGAAGCATCTTTTTCGAACTACATATTGGAAGTAGCTACTACTTCATCATAATCTAGATGTAATACACATTGAAAAGAATATTTTGATAATATCATCGGTACTATCTTGAATATTCAAGAAAAAATAAAAGATGGTACAAAAGCTCATCTTGATCTGCAGAAAATGAGAATCCGACTGGAGTTGCATTTAGTTCGTCGAGGTGAGAGATTTTTTATGCCACCTCATGTTATTCACTATTTAGAAAGAAAAAAGAATTTCTATGGATGGTTCAAAATCATAAAATTTTCTGATGCATATGTTCAAACGTATCGCGGTGTGTTGGAAACAATGACGATAATATCTCTGGCATAAAAAGTCATGACTCCCATGTGATGATGCAATGTTTGCTTCCTGTGGTCATGCGTGGCTATTTGGATGGTGATGTTTAAACGCATTGATGGAGCTGAAGTATTCTTTCGAGAACTATGTTGCTGAAAATTAAAAATTAACTTACTTGAGAGATCAGAGAAGGATATCGTACTCATTCTTTGTAAGTTAGAAAAAAAATTTCACCATCATTTTTTGATGTTATGGTTTATCTGGCTGTCCATCTTCTAAAAAAGCTCTTTTAGCCGGACCGATACATTATCGATGGATGTATCCTATTGAAAAGTAAAAAAGTTATACAATTTTATCATATCAGTTATAAGATGTAATATATTTCTAAAATTAAAATTTATTTTTGTTTGCAGATTCTTGTGCACCTTAAAAAAGTATGTGCGTAATAAAGCAAGGCCTAAGGCTCTATAGCAGAAGCATATGTAGCTACGAGTCTGTCACATTCTGATCAATGTATCTTAATAATATCGAAACAAGATTCAATCGTACAGATCGTAATACAGACCATGAATGGGGTGATAATGAGCCGACATTATCTATATTTAAATAAATGGTTCGACCTATTGGTGTAAGAAAATTTGAATTTATGGATGTGAACGAGCTATCCAAGGATATTTTTATGTTCTAAATAATTATGAAGAAATTAAAGATTTTATTGAGTAAGTATCATCTTACGATACTGTTTAATGATTAAAAAAAATTTTTATATCGATGTAAAATTAAAAATTATAACTTCTTGCAGTGAGCACAAGAGTATATTATGTAAAAGAATAATATGAATACCGATGATCGACATAGGAGAAATTTGAAAAATGATTTGGTGATCTTGTAAGTTGCATTAGTGATACGTTATTTATTTACTTATAAATAATATTATTTCAATCAACATAATTTTTATTTTATGATGCAGATGAAATATAAGTATTTCAATAAAGAAGTGAGTGCAACCGATGAGTTACATGATTTAGCTTGTGGTCCCGATCGAAGAGTTAATCACTACACATCTGTATCATTGGAGGAATGAGATTTCATACAAGGGAGCTTGAGATGCAATGACGGATCAAATAGTGGAATTGCTACCACAGGATATGAAGGAGAAAAAGCGATTGATTATTATGGTGTATTGGTAGATATCATAGAACTAAAATATGGGTCCAGTAATTTTATATTTTTATTTCAGTGTGAATGGTGGGATATTAGTAATAAAAAGATCAAGATTCATGTCGATTCAAATTTATCAATGTAAATCTTGTACAAAATATGGTACCAAAATGAGCCGTACATATTAGCAACTCAAGCAAAACAAGTAATATATTTGAAGGACCTAAAGTATCGAGGTAATTGGCATGTCATATAAAAAATAATACCTAGAGACGTATATGACATACTAACTCGATTAGAGATGGATAAATTTTGATTTACATGAAGAAGAAGTTTTCAGCAAGAAGAACAAACATCAGCCAAGTTTTTGGTTGATGAAGAACTTGCAACGGCACCTTTGAATAGGGCTGATCTCCCGTCCAACAAGTTGAAGCTGATTTTGTATCTAATCTGGATGAGTCAGAGGATGACGATCAGTTCATAAATGATGATGAGATAGAAGATAATACATATATCGATTACTGTGATTCGGACAGGATCTACATATCGAGAAGATACGAACATTGATGAGTAGATCTTTATTCTTCGTTCAATTTTGTGTTGCAATAATGGTATACGATATAATTATATTATTAAATATTATTTATTTTTATTATTATTATATAATATTATATTTATTTACATCTCAATTCTTGCAGATATGACCCAAGAGATAGACACGACGGTCGCGTTCACAGTTACCTGCAGACAGCTTGGAGGTTGAGGGCCTTCACCGATCTCCAATACCTCACCGGCTCAAGTGTCAGAGGGTCTTGCACTGGCAGATCCCAGTGAGCCGATTACGAGTGAGCTAGGTCCCAGTGAGGTGGGTCCAGTGAGGCTAGTCCCAGTGGTATTATCATTACACTATATATAATCAAATTTGATTCTTTTATTTGGATCATACTAATGATTTATTTATTGTTATTTCAGATCAGTCTACATGGGGGTTAGGCGAGGGTGAGGTCCATCGAAGAACCTCACTTTAGAGCATTAGAGATATGAGCACCCGGGATAGTGTCTCCAGATAGAGATACCGACCGGCTACCCAGACCTGTTAGGGGATGGTGTGAGCCATGGTAGATCGAACTGGGCATCATATGCCGCAACTATGCCCCGGTGATGCTCTTCAATTGGCGTCATGTTGTTTTGACTCAGAGACAGATTTTCTACACCCACTTACAGGTAAAATAAATTATATTATGAATATTTAATTTGCATAATTTTCTTCTATGTTTGTTATTGGCAGGATGTATTTGACATCATCGATTTTGAGGATGATCATGTGAGGCAAGCGATCGATACCCATCTATCCTTACGCTTAAGGATTATCCCATTACATGCATCAGCATTGGTACCGGGTGGTGCAGGCTCATGGGCAGGAGGCAAGTGGTGCAGCCCTACGACAGCATCACCATCGATGATTGGACTACCATATGCCAGCATTACGAGGATCCGATATATCAGGTTACACATCGAAATTTTTTTTAGATTTTAATGACTTAATCATTTATTATTAAATTATATTTGTTATCTACTAATTTTACTGCTAATTTATAGAGATGATGTGCCTAGAATGCGACGAACCGGGTGAGACAGACTGTGCCGCATTGTGGGGGTTCGAGATTTTTACTCGCCACATGAGCACATGGTATATATTTTTAAATTTTAATTATGATAAATTTTTTAATTATTTAAAATTTTTTAAATAATTTTTAAATTACAGAGAGATGCTGAGAGTGGCGAACTTTCTGGTAGGATCAATATCTACCAGCGGACCCACCAACGACGGTCGGGGGAGTAATGATGGGAGTCAGGAGCTCTTTGTAATTTTTTAATTAATTTTTTATTCATAATTTGATCTTTATTAAAAAATTAAAATAACTCTAATTTTTATTTTCAGGATCGTATGACCGACATGAGACCCAGCCTACCCCTGAGGGCTCGACCGCACCCACAAATGATGAGATCTGTGATCGGATGCTCGGTATGAGATCCTATTATTTAGGGGTCTAGGATATGGAATCACTTCTCCTTCATCTTCATGATCATCTAGGGTTGAGATCCATTCTACGTGCCAGCTCAGTTGATGGAGGTGCAGAGGCAGGCTGTCGAGGATCGACAGTAGGCTAAGCAGCGAGCTCAGGAGCTGGCTGCACGCATCGACCAGTATCAGCAGCTCCAGATCCAGATGATGGAGCAGATGGGCACATGAGCAGACAATCCAGATGCTGAGCCAGCAATAGGTCGGTCTGAGCTCCATCAGCATTCTCCATCCTGTTGTCCAGCTATGCAACCCAAGAGGGGGGTGAATTGGGTTTCTAAAAATTTAAAATTAATTTAAACTATGAGGATTATATAACAATGAGCAAGATAAATGTGGAGAGTAAAATTATGCAAGGTGTAGAAATTGGATGCAAGAATGCAAGAAGATAGAAAAATTTAAAAGGAGAGCAAGTAAGCACAACACAAACAAAAAGATTTATAGTGGTTCGGTGCCAACCTTGCATCTACATCCACTCCCCAAGCTTCTACTTGGAATTCAAATCTACTAAACCGTATTAACCAGAATATAACATCGGAACCTCCGACTCTAGCTGTTCAAGCTAGAACACTTATTTTTCGGATACAAACCAAACCAATACAATCCGATTCAAGGTTCGGATCAACTTTTTCACGTTTTGAAACCCTTCCAAAATAAAATATCAACTCAAAATAGAGTATAACAGTTAATCACATGAAAATACAGATGTAGCTCCTTTAATGAGCAAATAAAGCTTTAAATACACTTTACACAATAAGAAAGAAGCTTTTCTGATTTTCTCAAGGTGGTTGAAGACTTGAATGAGCTCTTGAGGGGTTGGTAGACTTGAAATCAAAGCTTCTTTAACTTCAAGAGGGGTTTTTTTTAGGGCTGAAATGAATGCTTGAAGAACCTTTTCAAAACCTTATTGATTCCTCCTTTAAGTCCCTTTTTATAACTTCAAATGATGATGGAGAGTATCTGGGCTGAAATAGAGCCGTTGAAGTACATTAAATGGGCATTAAATACAGCCAAAACGAGCTGAAAATAGCCGTTGCGGAGTTTTTCCGTCACAGGGGTCGACTCATAGGGTCGACTCATGCACATGAGTTGACTCATGGGGTCGACTTCTGTGGCACAGAACAGAAAATGACTGTTCTATAATTTTGACCTACACAGCAGCAGAGGTCGACTCATAGGATGACTCATACACAGGGGTCGACTCATGGGATCGACTCATAGAGTGTGCCACCAAAAAATCAGCTGCCATTCAGCCCTTTTGACATGAGTCGACTCAAATTTATAAATATGATTTTTTTCAAAATACACATCCAAAAATATTGAAATTGCCTCCAATAGATTACAAATCTTCTGTTCTTGCTCTTGAGGCTTCCGAATCAGAACTTAGTAAAATTATGATTTTGTCCCTGAAATACAATAAATCTTTTTCAAGCCAAAATTATTAGTAACCCCCTCAAATGCTTTGTAATCATCAAAATCAATTCAAGGAGCGACAATCTCTCCCTTTTTGATGATGAAAAATACTTGAGCAAAAGCATATATAAAGCATTGAACATGAATTTCAAATTTATGAAGATGCATCACTTAAATATCATAGCCAATTATTTGAATGAAATACATCATGAGCAGTTTGAAGATCAATTTGAAATGTGCTTATAAGATCATTTGCTTTGAAGATTAAATGAAAAATTACTAACAATTTTGGTTTGATAATTTTGCTTATTGCTCGATCTCGATTTTTTGATTCTTTGACACATTTGCTTAACAATTTTGCTTATTGCTTTGATTCTATTTTTTTATTACTTATTGCTCTTGATTCTATTTCTTTATTGCTTATTACTCAATCTTAATTTTGATTCTCTACTCTCCCTTTTTGACAGCATCAATTAAGATCTTAAGAGATTTTAAGGATAGAGAAAAGAAAAGAAAGATAACAAAAAGGACATATTTTCTTTACTCTCCCTTTTTATACCATATTTTACTTCTTTAGCCCTCTTCTTTGATTACTTATTTCTCTACTCTCCCTATTATAGCAAACATAAAGGATATATCAATTTGCTCATCTAGAAGATATTGCCATTCATAGTATTTCACAGCACAAAGATAAGTTATTTTTCATATCTCATAATTAAAACAGTTCAATTTGATCCCAATCATAAACATTCATTGAAGTCAAACATATATATATATATATCCAAAAAGTGACTGAATACATAGGTGTCCCAATACATATGAGTTAACTTAAAATAAAAAGTCATAGATAGAAACTATCCAAGAGTTAATTAGCCAACAAATACAAGGCCATAAAATAGATCCTAGACATAAAAGACTACTATGCTAGATTAATAGATATCATGGCTAGAGGGATCAGAATCTGAAGAGTCAGAAATATGATGAGAGATGTAGGATCAAATCCACGGGCATGACCTCGACCACGTCTGCCTGGCTACGGTAGAGGTACCAGTACGAGTAGAGGGATGAGAGAATCCTGGAGCTGAGAAGCTATGGACTATGCTATAAGAGAAAGTCTAATGGTGTCCAAAAGATCCAGGGCTCTCGACACAGACTGCATCAGGGCACCAAACTGAGTAAAGGCATTCTTATTAGAGCCCCTGATCTCTCTCGTTAAGAAGTCAAAGCCACTTTCTAAAATCTTCAAAGTCTAGCCGCATCTGCAGATAGGTCTGAGACCTCTGTGATGTTCTCATGCGGCTGGGGATGGGCTAAAGCTAATACTTGCCCCTGCAAATCTAAAACTCTGTCAGTCAGTCTCAAAATATACCCCTCAAGCTACTCAATACATACGGACTAAGCAGTAAGCATCTGAAAAATAGTAGAGATATGAGGGATCAAGTCTAGTCTGAGTTATCTGAGATGTCGACCTCTGAGCAAAGACTGAAGTGGCAAACTGCTGAGATAAAAGGGAGGCAACACGCTGGGACATCATCTTAATCTGATCATCTACTAGTCTGAACTCTGTAGGATGTACCCTCTCTCTGACTGTAGAACTGAAATATGCCTCCTCACAGACTCTGAAGGACCAGCCTCGTGATCAGATACGAACTGAATATCTGGAGATGCTCTATGATCACGAAGAGGTGAAGAAGTCCCTCCTCCTCTGCTCTATCTCTGCTCTCTCCTCAACACCTTTTGTCCAACCGCCATCAGTCTTAGAAAACCCATGCGATGCAGTGTGTGGCGGTTGATGGTGTCGGAATGAGATAATCTGGTAACTGCCTCCCCTCAAAACTGACTTCGAACCTCCTAAAAATCAGGGTGAGTGCCATACCAAAAGGCAAGTGAGCCTTGGACCTGTTCAGGGTCTCCCTCATGGCCTCAAACATCAATGCAGGAAGTTCAAGGGGGTCTGTGTGATCACATGATACATAATGCAAATGTCCCTACCAGATAGGAGGTCATGTCTACCACTCCTAGGGACAAACAGTTTGGTTACTATGTGATGTAACAGCCTCATCTCAATAGAAAAAATTTTTACTTCTAATTTATTTAAACTTCCAATATAAGTTCTCCCTAAGATAACATTAATTTCTTCTTCTTTGATTGAGAGCTCCATATTGATATAGCCTTCACAAGACAAATACAGTATCTGTCCCAAATGTACTGGATCAAGAATAATATCAACACCTTTTACTGTAGATTTTACTGTTCTATTGCAATAGCTCAAATTTAAGTAAAATTTTCTGACCAAATCGACATAAGTATTTTCCTTTAAAGAGCAGCAAAGTTTTCATCCTTGATTTTTAATCTTCGATCCAATAGAGAACCCTTCTTTTTCAAAAAACTTGAAATCAATATTTTTTTCGAGTTTCACTTTTCGATCAGAAAGAGGTACCTTGCTGGGTAGTTGGAGACTGTGTAGAAGCTGAAGCAGAATCTGGAGCTGGGATTGGAGCAGGAGAGGGCTCGTTGCTAATCTCTTTCTATGCACACTCTCTTCCAACCCGCGAATGGATTTTCTTCTTTACGGTAGCTTCGTTTTGGGAGCCATTAGGTCAAGAGAGACTTGAAAGGAGCTTAGGAGACTAAGTGTGAGGTAGAGAGGAAAGAATTTTGGAAGGAAAAAGCAAGGATTTGAGGAGTTAAATCATCGATTTGGAGAAGAGGGGATGATTCTAGGGCAAGCTCGAACCGTCCCAAATAAGGAAGGGAAAGAAGAGGAAGTTGGTTCCTAAACGGATGATTTGAAGGGTGAAAATCAGTGGGAGGAGAGATTTGAGAGAAAACTTTGATTTGAGGGAGAAGAGAGGGAGAGCTTTTGGTTCGATGGGAGGAAGAAGATGAAGGCTGAGTGGCTCAAAGAAAACTTTCAATAAAAAGAGAGCGGCGAAGGATTTTGACAAAATTACAAGTTTACCTAGGATCGACCCTGGGGGTCGACTCATGGCACAAAAAATTCAAAAGAATGATGGAAAAAATTCAAAAAAATTTGAAACTCTGAGAGAAAGATGTTTACCCAGATATTAATCATGTGAAGGATAGTTTTGAGCTTTTGAGCCCCCAAAAAAAATAAAATTGAGCTCAATAAATTTGGTTCAATGAATTTTTGGCATTAAGAACTTGGAATCAGAGAAATACTAAAGCTGATGGATCAAGGATTCTTAGTTCTCTCCTAATTTCAAAAATCTATCTTCACTTAAGGCCTTAGTAAAGATGTCAGCCAATTATTTTTCAGTACAAACATAGTCAAGAATTATATCTTTATTTTGGACATGTTCTCTTATGAAATGATGTCTAATTTCAATATATTTTGATCTAGAATGCTGAATTAGATTTTTAGTTAGATTTATAGTACTAGTGTTATCACATCTTATGGGAGTTTCATTGAGTTTGATGTCAAAATCCTCAAGTTGTTGCTTAATCCACAAGATCTGACCATAACAACTTCTGACTGCAATGTATTCGGCCTCGACCGTAGACAGTGCTACCAATTTTACTTCTTGCTAAACTAAGAGATTAAGTTAACTCCAAGAAATTGATAAGTTTCACTAGTATTTTTTCTATCTAATCTATATCCAGCAAAATCAACATCTGAATATCCTATTAAGTCAATTGATGATTTTTAGAATATCATAGTCCTAGTATTTGTGTACCATTTAAATATCTAAGGATTCTTTTAACTAATTCAAGTGTGATTCTTTTGGATTTGATTGAAAGTGAGCACAAAGATAAACACTAAATATAATATCTGATCTACTAGCAATCAAATATAATAGAGAACCAATCATGCCTCTATAAAATTTTAAGTCTATATTTTTTCCTTCTTCGTCTTGTCAAGCTTACATGATGGGCTCATGGGTGTACCAATTGCTTTGGAGTTCTCCATTCCAAATCTTTTGAGTAGTTCTCTTGTATATTTGCTTTGAGTGATGGAGATTTCTTTCTTTGTTTGTTTGATTTGAAGTCCGAGGAAGAATGTAAGTTCTCCCATCATGCTCATCTCAAACTCTCCCTACATGAGCTTAGCAAAATCTTGACAAAGAGTTTCATTAGTAGATCCAAAAATAATGTCATCGATATATATTTGAATAACTAAGATATCATCTTGACTTCTTTTAATGAAAAAGATTGTGTCTATATTTTTTCTTGAAAAATCATTATTAAGTAAAAATTTGCTTAGCCTTTCATACCAAACCTAGGTGCTTGTTTCAAACTATATAATGCTTTGTTTAATTTAAAAATATGATTAGAAAAAGTATAATTTTCAAAATCTGAGGTTGTTCTACATAAACTTCTTCAGTAATATATCCATTTAGAAAAGCACTTTTGACATTCATTTGGAATAACTTAAAATTCATAAAGCAAGCATATGCAAGTAGAAGTCTAATTACTTCTAATCTAGCAAAGGTACAAAGATCTCATCAAAATCAATTTTTTCTTCTTGATTATAACCTTTTGCAACAATCTTATTTATTTCTTATCACATTTTATGTTCATCCAATTTATTCTTATATACCCATTTTGTGCTAATTACTGAATAATTTTTAGGTCTTGATACTAAAGTCCATACATGATTTCTTTCAAATTAATTAAGTTCTTCTTGCATTGCATTTATCTAATTATAATCTTTTTTAGCTTCATATATGGTTTTAGGTTTAAGATGAGAGACAAATGCAAAATGATTGTATGCATCTCTAAGTAAAGAACGAGTTCTTATTCCATGTGTAGGATCACCAACGTTAGTTCTTGAGGTGATTGTGATCATACCTCCATTCTTTGGGTAGATCATTTGTACCTTGAGGTTGTTCTTATTGTTCTTCACATTCATCATCCTGTTTATTTTTATGTTCTTCATCATTTTGAATT
>NC_025998.2:26003435-26084946 GCF_000442705.2 Elaeis guineensis | reverse complement strand
AATGAGCAAATAAAGCTTTAAATACACTTTACACAATAAGAAAGAAGCTTTTCTGATTTTCTCAAGGTGGTTGAAGACTTGAATGAGCTCTTGAGGGTTGGTAGACTTGAAATCAAAGCTTCTTTAATTCAAGAGGGCTTTTTTCTTAGGGCTGAAATGAATGCTTGAAGAACTTTTCAAAACCTTATTGATTCTCTCTTTAAGTCCCTTTTTATAACTTCAAAATGATGATGGAGAGTAGTCTGGGCTGAAATAGAGCCATTGGAGTACATTAAATGGGCATTAAATGCAGCCAAAATGAGCTGAAAACTAGCCGTTGCGGAGTTTTTCCGTCACAGGGGTCGACTCATAGGGTCGACTCATGCACATGAGTTGACTCATAGGGTCGACTTCTGTGGCACAGAACAGAAAATGACTGTTCTATAATTTTGGCTTACACAGCAGCAGAGGTCGACTCATAGGATCGACTCATACACAGGGTCGACTCATGGATCGACTCATAGAGTGTGCCAACCAAAAATCAGCATGCCGTTCAGTCCCTTTTGACATGAGTCGACTCATGGGGTCGACTCAAATTTATAAATATGATTTTTTTTCAAAATACACATCCAAAAATATTGAAATTGCCTCCAATAGATTATAAATCTTCTGTTCTTGCTCTTGAGGCTTCCGAATCAGAACTTAGTAAAATTATGATTTTGTCCCTGAAATACAATAAATCTTTTTCCAAGCCAAAATTATTAGTAACCCCTCAAATGCTTTGTAATCATCAAAATCAATTCAAGGAGTAACAATCTCTCCCTTTTTGATGATGATAAAATACTTGAGCAAAAGCATATATAAAGCATTGAACATGAATTTCAAATTTATGAAGATGCATCACTTAAATATTATAGCCAATTATTTGAATGAAATACATCATGAGCAGTTTGAAGATCAATTTGAAATGTGCTTATAAGATCATTTGCTTTGAAGATTAAATGAAAAATTACTAACAATTTTGGTTTGATAATTTTGCTTATTGCTCGATCTCGATTTTTTGATTCTTTGACACATTTGCTTAACAATTTGCTTATTGCTTTTGATTCTATTTTTTTATTACTTATTGCTCTTGATTCTATTTCTTTATTGCTTATTACTCAATCTTAATTTTGATTCTCTACTCTCCCTTTTTGACAGCATCAATTAAGATCTTAAGAGATTTTAAGGATAGAGAAAAGAAAGAAAGATAACAAAAAGGACATATTTTCTTTACTCTCCCTTTTTTATACCATATTTTACTTCTTTAGCCCTCTTCTTTGATTACTTATTTCTCTACTCTCCCTCATTATAGCAACATAAAGGATATATCAATTTGCTCATCTAGAAGATATTGCCATTCATAGTATTTCACAGCACAAAGATAAGTTATTTTTCATATCTCATAATTAAAACAGTTCAATTTGATCCCAATCATAAACATTCATTGCAAGTCAAAGCATATATATATATATATCCAAAAAGTGACTAAATACATAGGTGTCCCAATACATATGAGTTAACTTAAAATATAAAAGTCATAGATAGAAACTATCCAAGAGTTAATTAGCCAACAAATACAAGGCCTATAAAATAGATCCTAGACATAAAAGACTACCTATGCTAGATTTAATAGATATCATGGCTAGAGGGATCAGAATCTGAAGAGTCAGAAATATGATGAGGAGATGTAGGATCAAATCCACGGGCATGACCTCGACCACGTCTGCCTCGGCTACGGGTAGAGGTACCAGTACGAGTAGAGGGATGAGAGAATCCTAGAGCTTGAGAAGCTATGGACTATGCTATAAGAGAAAGTCTAATGGTGTCCAAAAGATCCAGGGCTCTCGACACAGACTGCATCAGGGCACCAAACTGAGTAAAGGCATTCTTATTAGAGCCCCTGATCTCTCTCGTTAAGAAGTCAAAGCCACTTTCTAAAATTCTTCAAAGTCTAGCCGCATCTGCAGATAGGTCTGAGACCTCTGTGATGTTCTCATGCGGCTGGGGATGGGCTAAAGCTAATACTTGCCCCTGCAAATCTAAAACTCTGTCAGTCAGTCTCAAAATATACCCCTCAAGCTACTCAATACATACGGACTAAGCAGTAAGCATCTGAAAAATAGTAGAGATATGAGGGATCAAAGTCTAGTCTGAGTTATCCTGAGATGTCGACCTCTGAGCAAAGACTGAAGTGGCAAACTGCTGAGATAAAAGGGAGGCAACACGCTGGGACATCATCTTAATCTGATCATCTACTAGTCTGAACTCTGTAGGATGTACCCTGCTCTCTGACTGTAGAACTGAAATATGCCTCCTCACAGACTCTGAAGGACCAGCCTCGTGATCAGATACGAACTGAATATCTGGAGATGCTCTATGATCACGAAGAGGTGAAGACAGTCCCTCCTCCTCTGCTCTATCCTCTGCTCTCTCCTCAACACCTTTTGTCCAACCGCCATCAGTCTTAGAGAAACCCATGCGATGCAGTGTGTGGCGGTTGATGGTGTCGGAATGAGATAATCTGGTAACTGCCTCCCCCTCAAAACTGACTTCGAACCTCCTAAAAATCAGGGTGAGTGCCATACCAAAAGGCAAGTGAGCCTTGGACCTGTTCAGGGTCTCCCTCATGGCCTCAAACATCAATGCAGGAACGTTCAAGGGGGTCTGTGTGATCACATGATACATAATGCAAATGTCCCTACCAGATAGGAGGTCATGTCTACCACTCCTAGGGACAAACAGTTTGGTTACTATGTGATGTAACAGCCTCATCTCAATAGAAAAAATTTTTACTTCTAATTTATTTAAACTTCCAATATAAGTTCTCCCTAAGATAACATTAATTTCTTCTTCTTTGATTGAGAGCTCCATATTGATATAGCCTTCACAAGACAAATACAGTATCTGTCCCAAATGTACTGGATCAAGAATAATATCAACACCTTTTACTGTAGATTTTACTGTTCTATTGCAATAGCTCAAATTTAAGTAAAATTTTCTGACCAAATCGACATAAGTATTTTCCTTTAAAGAGCAGCAAAGTTTTCATCCTTGATTTTTAATCTTCGATCCAATAGAGAACCCTTCTTTTTCAAAAAACTTGAAATCAATATTTTTTTCGAGTTTCACTTTTCGATCAGAAAGAGGTACCTTGCTCGGGCTAGTTGGAGACTGTGTAGAAGCTGAAGCAGAATCTGGAGCTGGGATTGGAGCAGGAGAGGGCTCGGTTGCTAATCTCTTTCTATGCACACTCTCTTCCAACCCGCGAATGGATTTTCTTCTTTACGGTAGCTTCGTTTTGGGAGCCATTAGGTCAAGAGAGACTTGAAAGGAGCTTAGGAGACTAAGTGTGAGGTAGAGAGGAAAGAATTTTGGAAGGAAAAAGCAAGGATTTGAGGAGTTAAATCATCGATTTGGAGAAGAGGGGATGATTCTAGGGCAAGCTCGAACCGTCCCAAATAAGGAAGGGAAAGAAGAGGAAGTTGGTTCCTAAACGGATGATTTGAAGGGTGAAAATCAGTGGGAGGAGAGATTTGAGAGAAAACTTTGATTTGAGGGAGAAGAGAGGGAGAGCTTTTGGTTCGATGGGAGGAAGAAGATGAAGGACTGAGTTGGCTCAAAGAAAACTTCTCAATAAAAAGAGAGCGGCCGAAGGATTTTGACAAAATTACAAGTTTATCCTAGGATCGACCCTGGGGGTCGACTCATGGCACAGAAAAATTCAAAAGAATGATGGAAAAAATTCAAAAAAATTTGAAACTCTGAGAGAAAGATGTTTACCCAGATATTAATCATGTGAAGGATAGTTTTGAGCTTTTGAGCCCCCAAAAAAAATAAAAATTGAGCTCAATAAATTTGGTTCAATGAATTTTGGCATTAAGAACTTGGAATCAGAGAAATACTAAAGCTGATGGATCAAGGATTCTTAGTTCTCTCCTAATTTCATAAAATCTATCTTCACTTAAGGCCTTAGTAAAGATGTCAGCCAATTATTTTTCAGTACAAACATAGTCAAGAATTATATCTTTATTTTGGACATGTTCTCTTATGAAATGATGTCTAATTTCAATATATTTTGATCTAGAATGCTGAATTAGATTTTTAGTTAGATTTATAGTACTAGTGTTATCACATCTTATGGGAGTTTCATTGAGTTTGATGTCAAAATCCTCAAGTTGTTGCTTAATCCACAAGATCTGACCATAACAACTTCTGACTGCAATGTATTCGGCCTCGACCGTAGACAGTGCTACCAAATTTTACTTCTTGCTAAACTAAGAGATTAAGTTAACTCCAAGAAATTGATAAGTTTCACTAGTATTTTTTCTATCTAATCTATATCCAGCAAAATCAACATCTGAATATCCTATTAAGTCAATTGATGAATTTTTAGAATATCATAGTCCTAGTATTTGTGTACCATTTAAATATCTAAGGATTCTTTTAACTAAATTCAAGTGTGATTCTTTTGGATTTGATTGAAAGTGAGCACAAAGATAAACACTAAATATAATATCTGATCTACTAGCAATCAAATATAATAGAGAACCAATCATGCCTCTATAAAATTTTAAGTCTATATTTTTTCCTTCTTCGTCTTTGTCAAGCTTACATGATGGGCTCATGGGTGTACCAATTGCTTTGGAGTTCTCCATTCCAAATCTTTTGAGTAGTTCTCTTGTATATTTGCTTTGAGTGATGGAGATTTCTTTCTTTGTTTGTTTGATTTGAAGTCCGAGGAAGAATGTAAGTTCTCCCATCATGCTCATCTCAAACTCTCCCTACATGAGCTTAGCAAAATCTTGACAAAGAGTTTCATTAGTAGATCCAAAAATAATGTCATCGATATATATTTGAATAACTAAGATATCATCTTGACTTCTTTTAATGAAAAAGATTGTGTCTATATTTTTTCTTGAAAAATCATTATTAAGTAAAAATTTGCTTAGCCTTTCATACCAAACCCTAGGTGCTTGTTTCAAACTATATAATGCTTTGTTTAATTTAAAAATATGATTAGAAAAAGTATAATTTTCAAAATCTAGAGGTTGTTCTACATAAACTTCTTCAGTAATATATCCATTTAGAAAAGCACTTTTGACATTCATTTGGAATAACTTAAAATTCATAAAGCAAGCATATGCAAGTAGAAGTCTAATTACTTCTAATCTAGCAAAAGGTACAAAGATCTCATCAAAATCAATTTTTTCTTCTTGATTATAACCTTTTGCAACTAATCTTATTTTATTTCTTATCACATTTTTATGTTCATCCAATTTATTCTTATATACCCATTTTGTGCTAATTACTGAATAATTTTTAGGTCTTGATACTAAAGTCCATACATGATTTCTTTCAAATTAATTAAGTTCTTCTTGCATTGCATTTATCTAATTATAATCTTTTTTAGCTTCATATATGGTTTTAGGTTTAAGATGAGAGACAAATGCAAAATGATTGTATGCATCTCTAAGTAAAGAACGAGTTCTTATTCCATGTGTAGGATCACCAACGTTAGTTTCTTGAGGTGATTGTGATCATACCTCCATTCTTTGGGTAGATCATTTGTACCTTGAGGTTGTTCTTATTGTTCTTCACATTCATCATCCTGTTTATTTTTATGTTCTTCATCATTTTGAATTGTTGAGTCTTTTAGAGTGATCTCCTTCATCCCTTCTATAAGAGGATCTGCATCATCAATACCTTCATTCTTCTTTGAAGGAAGATCGTTAGTTTTATCAAAAATAATATGTATTGACTCCTCTACTACTAAAGTTTTTTTGTTAAAACTCTAAGAACTTTGCTAGAAGAGGAGTAACCAAGAAAAATTACTTCATCGAATTTTGCATCAATTTTTTCTAGTCTTTCTTTATCATTGTTCAAAACAAAACATCGGTAACTAAAAATATGAAAATATGTAATATTTGATTTTCTTTCTTTCCAAAGCTCATAGGGAGTTTTCTTTAAAATTGATTTAATTAAAGTATAATTTAACATGTAACATGCCGTGTTAATTGCTTCTGCCCAAAAATATCTTGGGAGGTTGCTTTCACATAGCATGGTACAGACCATTTCTTCTAAGGTTCTATTTTTTCTTTCTACTATCCCATTTTGTTGGGGTGTCCTAAGTGCTGAAAAATTATTGTCAATACCTTTTTCATCACAAAACTTTTTAAAATCTTGATTTTCAAATTCAGTTCTATGATCACTTCGAATATTTTAAATTGAAAAATCTTTTTTATTTATGATTTTTTGATAAAATTTTGAGAAAATATGAAAAAATTCATCCTTATGTGCCAAAAAGAAGACCCATGTAAAACAAGAGAAATCATCAATAATTACAAAATCATATCATTTTCCACCTAGACTAGTAGTTCTAGTGGGTCCAAATAAATCCATGTGCAATAGTTCTAATAGCCTAGAAGTTAAAACAAATATTTTTAGATTTGAATGAGACTCTTGTTTGTTTACCCAGTTGGCATGCATCACAAATTCTATCCTTTTCAAAATTTAATTTGGGTAAGCCGATAACCAATTCCTTTTTAATAAGTTTTGAAAGTGAATGCATGCTAATATGTGCAAGCCTACGATACCAAAGCCAACTAGTCTCATTAATCTTGATATTCAAGGCTACTAGACATTGCATGTTTATTTTGGAAAGATCATTCAAATCTACCATATAAACATTACCATGTCTATGCCCAACAAATTTAATGCCTTCGTTAATAGGACTAGTTACTATGCAAAATGAAGATTCAAAAATGACTTTGTATCCTTTATCACAAAATTGATTGTTGCTTAATAGATTATGTTTTAAACCTTCTACTAATAAAATATTTTCAATATACTTGGAGGGAGTGATACCAATGTTACCTATACCGATGATCTTTTCTTTGCCATTATCTCCAAAGGTGACCATCCCTTCATTTTTAGCATCAAGTGTGATGAATTGAGATTCATCACTAGTCATGTGTCTTGAGCACCCGCTATCAAGATACTATTTTTGATTTGTTCTTGGGATGCATGACACACCTACATACAAGAATCAAATTTTGACTTTAGGTACCCAAATTTTCTTGGATCCTTTTTGGTTAGTCATAATGGTTCTTTTTGGAATCCATATTTTCTTTACATTAGAATTTTTAGATTTATTAGAAAAATATGAATAGGATTTGTGTCCTACTTTACTAATTTAAAGAAGTCATATTTGAAAATTTATTGCATGATGAGTTCATAAAGATATTTTTCAGAAGTTTTTATTTCTTTAAAGGGTTATATCCAAGACCAGCTTTATCATAAATGGTCTTTTGATTGTCAAGTATCATTTGAAGTTTATTTGAACTTAAAGTGAACTTTTCAACTATTAGTTTTAACTTGACAATCTCATTTTTTAAGTTCAGATTTTTTTGAGACATGATTGATTTTTCATTTGAAATAATCTCATTTTCTTTTAGTAAAGATTGATTCTTCGATTTTAATTCTTTGTTCTTTCCCCTAGCTTTTTAGTTCATCAATTAGATCATAAAATGCTTCATGAAGTTCTTCAAAGGTAAAGTCAATAAAGTTTCAGTGTTTACCTCATTTTCATGTGCCATAAGGCACAAGTTGGTTTGTTCATTTGAATCTTCTTCTTCAGAGCTTGACTCATCACTTCCGCTCCATGTAGCCATCATGGCCTTTTTCTTGTACTTCTTGGGACCTTTCTTCAGTTGTGGGCATTCAGACTTAAAGTATCTCAGTTTCTTACATTCATAACAAATAAGAGGTTGTTCCTTATCCTTCTCTTTACTATGTTCTCCTTTTGTAGGTGGCCTCTTCCTCATTTCTTATCTTCTTTTCTTTAAAAATTTTTAAACCTTCTAGTAATGAGGGCCATTTCTTCATCCTGCTCTTCATTTTCTGTATCATCGGATTCCTCATCAGGTTGAGCAGTAGATTTGAGGATGATTATCCTCTTCTTTTTGACATCTTCTTCTTGATGTTGTTTCATGCTTAGCTCGTGTGTCATCAGCGATCCTAGAAGCTCCTCCAAGGGTAAGATATTCAGATCTTTGGCTTCTTGAATTGCGGTCACTTTGGCCTCCCAAGTCCTTGGTAAAGACCTAAGAATCTTTCTCACGAGATCACTATTAGAATAAGACTTACCAAGACTTTTTAGATCATTAATAATATCAGTAAAATGAGTAAACACTTCAGTTATTGATTCATCATGCTCCATTTTAAAAAGTTCATATTTATGCACAAGCATGTTAATTTTTATTCCTTCACTTGATTAGTTCTTTCATGAGTTACTTCTAATCTATCTCATATTTTCTTAGTTGACATATATGTTGAAATATAATTGAATTCATTAGCATCCAGAGCATAATATAAGACATTCATGACTTTTGCATTTAGTTGAGCCATTTTCTTGTCAACCTCATCCCATTCTTTTTCGGATTTGGTTGATTCCACACCATCAATTATTTTAGTGGGTGTGTGTGGTCCATTTACTATGATACTCCACATATCATAGTCAAGTACTTGAATAAAGATTTTCGTCCGAGCTTTCAATAGATATAATTTGACCCATTAAAAGTGGAGGCCGATTTGTGGACTGCCCTCGGCTAGTGAAGCATCAACTTGAGTTGCCATAGATCTTTAGCTCTTTGATGGTTAAATCAAAGTAGGGCTAGAGCATCGAGCTCTGATACCACTTGTTGCCAGCTATGCAACCCAAGAGGGGGGGTGAATTAGGTTTCTAAAAATTTAAAATTAATTTACAACTATGAAGATTATATAACAATGAGCAAGATAAATATGGAGAGTGAAAATTATGCAAGGTGTAGAAATTGGATGCAAGAATGCAAGAAGATAGAGAAATTTAAAAGGAGAGCAAGTAAGCACAACACAAACAAAAAGATTTATAGTGGTTCGGTGCCAATCTTGCACCTACATCCACTCCCCAAGCTCCTACTTGGGAATTCAAATCTACTAAACCGTATTCAATCAGAATATAACGTCGGAACCTCGACTCTAGCTATTCCAAGCTAGAACACTTATTTTTTGGATACAAGCAACCCAATACAATCTGATTCAAGGTTCGGATCAATCTTTTCATATTTTGGAATCCTTCTAAAACAAAATATCAACTCAAAACAGAGTATAACAATTAATCACACAAAAATATAGATGTAGCTCCTTTAATGAGCGAATAAAGCTTTAAATATACTTTACACAATAAGAAGGAAGCTTTTCTGATTTCTCTCAAGGTGGTTGAAGACTTGAATGAGCTCTTGAAGAGTTGGTGGACTTGAAATCAAAGCTTCTTTAACTTCAAGAGGGCCTTTTTTTAGGGCTGAAATGAATACTTGAAGAACCTTTTTAAAACCTTATTGATTCCCTCCTTTAAGTCCCTTTTTATAACTTCAAATGATGATGGAGAGTAATCTGAGCTGAAATAGAGCCATTGGAGCACATTAAATAGACATTCAATGCAGCCAAAACGAGCTAAAAACTAGCCGTTGCGGAGTTTTTCCATCACAGGGGTCGACTCATAGGGTCGACTCATACACATGAGTCGACTCATGGGGTCGACTTCTGTGGCACAGAACAGAAAATGACTGTTCTGTAATTTTGGCCTACACAGCAGCAGAGGTCGACTCATGCACAGGGATCGACTCATGGGTCGACTCATAGGGTGTGCCAGTCAAAAAATCAGCATGCCGTTCAGCCCTTTTGAGTCGACTCAAATTTATAAATATAATTTTCTTTCAAAATACACATCCAAAAATATTGAAATTATCTCCAATAGATTACAAATCTTCTATTCTTGCTCTTAAGGCTTCCGAATCAAAACTTAGTAAAATTACGATTTTGTCTCTGAAATACAATAAACTTTTTTCAAGTCAAAATCATTAGTAACCCCCTCAAATACTTTGTAATCATCATAATCAATTCAAGGAGCAACACATCCCTACCTCATTCTCCACATGCCGATATGTGATGGCTCTTTGATATATATTTTTTTAAAACTTTTATAATTTTAATTTGATATAATAAAATAATAAAATTTATTTATCATTTTATTGTGTAAATTTTTTATTCAAATTTCTTAATTTATAAAAAATATTATACATATAACTTAAAAAAATATGTCAAAATTTAAAAAAAAATAATTAGCGATAAAATTATTATCGATGAAATATTCATCACAAAAAAAATTATAAAAATGATTTAATTTTTCAAAAAATATATAATTAACAGTGACGAAAAATTTTTTATCACAAATAATTATTAGTGATGTAAAATTTTATCAAAAAAATATTTATTTATGACGTAAATATTAGTCGCTAAAGTTTTTTAATTTTTATTTTTTAATTAAATAAAATTTTTAATGATGAAAATTTTTGTCGCTAAAAAGTTCGAAATAATAGCGACGAATATATTTTCATCACTATTAATTTATTATTTATTAGTGATTGTTATTTTCATCATAAATTATTTTTTTTATGAATAAGTTTTTTCATTTTTAGTTTTTTATGATGAAAATATTTCATTGTAAATTACTTTTATTGGCGATGAAAAGAAATTTTCATCGTAAAATATTATCAATGATGGTATTTTTTACGATGAAATTTTAGCGATAAAATTTTTGTTGCTAATTATTATTAGCGACGAATTTGGCTTATTAGCGATGAAAATTTTTTGTAGCTAATAACTTATTTTCTTGTAGTGTAAGATGATTTTACAATCGGATTTTCACTATCATCTTTAGAAAATGAGATGAATGCCCTTTCTCTAGTACCAATCTGTTGCTGTACCTTTTCAATAAAGTGATGAGGTGGCAAGATAGCTAGAGTTGCCGTCAAGTTGGAGTAGTCGAGTATTGGTCTGGACCTCAAGGACTTGCAAGAAAGTCTGCACACGTTGGAGAAGGTGGGATTTCTCCGATAGGAGATCCTCCGATGGTTAAGTCAGAAAAAATTATAAAGGAAGAATAGTGAAGAAAGATGATGAAAATGAGTAGAATATCTAGAATTCTTTCTTTTTCCTCCAATCCTTTCCTTTTATAGGAATGTTTGCTAGGCAGTTAATGCTTGTCGAAGCTAGAGCAGTGGCTGTCAGAGCAAGATAGTGGATGTCAGTAGGTTGTTATAGATCCAGTTATCCACATCTAAGAAAGTAGTGGGCCGTTGCAACAGAATGCCAACTCATCATCATTCACACACCAGTGATTATCCATGGTCCTCGATCTGTAGATTAGTTCATAGGAACCGCAATGGAGCTTGTAGGGATCTGGGGTGCAATGAGGCTAGGTTGGCTAAAAGACAATGATACTGACTTCGTCCAACTACCAACCTCACGTGGTCAGCCATCTATCGATGATGTCACTACTGCATAGGGCACATGTCTCACATTGTCCTCGTCACAATGCCAAGTGTCCGCCATGTCTTCAAAGGTTGAACACATCATCACATGGGCCAATTTTGGTCTAACAAAAATGATGGAGGATCCAGACTTGAGAGTCTGCATAGTAAGCTTGAAAATTTTATAGCTGAAACTTAGTTTATTTGATAATTATAGACTTATAGTTAATTATTTATAATTTTAAGACATAAATTTAATATTTAATTTTGGATTATGATGCTCTGAACCAATTTTAATTTAATTACTTGATGAATGATAAAATTAAATCTTTTATTATATTTTATTTATGATAGATTTTAGCTGATTATGATTAATAGACTTCGTGTTATTGAGGACGGTATCCTTCGATAGCATGGCTGTATTATGTCTCGGATTTAGGATATGACATGCCCATCAAAAAATTGTGATGTGAATAATTGTTATCGACATTTTGAAGATTGCTTCTTGTGATAGTGGAAAAAAAAGAGGAAACAAAATAGAATCCTATCCAAATTTTATAAAATTTGAGGATAGCATACAAACTTTCATGTAACTTGTGTTTATCTAAGTGCTCTAAACCAACAGATGAGCCATATATGCAATTCATTCTAGCTAAACAAAATTTAGTATGTGAATTAATTAAGCGTGAGATGACATAAAGTAAATGAAGAATGTGTACAATAAAAGTTTGACATCCATTGGCAACAACAATCTAAGGTTGAATCCATCACAAAAAAAAAAAATCTTTTATCTCAAACATCTCTTCTTGCATTCTTTTCTTAAAGTAAAATTTTCATTCTAAAAACTTTACAGAAGCCTTTTTCTCCTTAACACCAATCAAAACAGGGTAGCTTTCTCCATCTTACCCTCTTAATTTTACTAACCTACGTACATATTCCAATGAGCCTATGCATGACTAGTCGGGGGATGTTTCCTATTTCAAATATTGCTTTGCCCTTAATCAAGTGAGAATTACTCATAGTCATGAGAAAGTTGATTTCAATTTTTTGTTGCTAGTTGTGAGTTGCAAAAGTCTAACAAACGGACTAAAGATGAAGATTATGAACAGCATCCAGCTGTGTAGATGAATCCATGAATATGATCAGAAAGCATATGCAAGTGATGTGGGATGGATGTAGTGTGCTATAATGCAAGATTCGGAAAAATAAAATAAAATAAATGGTTTGATCGGTAATTAATCTTGCTTCATTAGTCCTAAAATGCAACTGGCTTCAGAATGATGAATGAAATTTTGAGAGTTTTGTTATGTGAAATCGAGGGGTCAATCAGATGCTATGCAGCTCATTTCTCCTGTGATGCCACCACGATAGGTGGTGAGGTTTAGGCGGTGGAACCAGGGCAGCATGCTGCTATGATTCTGATGGACACTTGTCCCTTGCGATTCGGGAGATGTATTTTCAGCTGAATCCCCGTAATCTTAGTGCATCTCAGGGGAGACAGCTAGCTTCATTTGATGGAATTATAGCAGCAAGTTACCCTGGAAGGATACTTCAAGCTCTCCTATCAAAAGAATAAATGGTAACAAAATCTCTTGTTACCCCTTTCCTTTCCTGGTGGAGTGCTTCCCTTCGGAGGCGGAGAGACCGTATCATCCGGTGGAGGAGGTGGCGGCGCCGCCCCGACAGACTCGTTGTAGAAAGGGTTGATGTCAAACCTCAATAAGCAATTGCATCCCAAGACCGACTCCCCAACAATAATTGGGTATATTTCCGGCCGACACCGTCGGCACCCATAACATTCGTCTCCCGACTGATTTCTCATGCACTGCACCAGCCCGTACAGCGTCGTCGAGGTCATGAATTCTGCCCCCGGGGTGCGAACATAAGCGCCGACTGGTACGCCGCCTGCTCCGTCAATTGTTCAATAGCTCGCTCACCAAGTGCTCGAACCTCGTCGGTTCCGATACGTTCCCGACATCGCAGACGATCTCGCTGAATGAGATGTCATCGGATAAGGAGGAGGAGAAGCTGCGGTTGGAGTAGCGGAGGAAGCAGTTCTCGGGCCAAATGGCCGCGGACTTCCCCGAGGGGCGGAGATGGAGGAGGTCTTGGTCGGCGGTGGAGAGGCAAGATCGGCACTCGTCTTGGGAGACGTCGCCGCGGCAGAGGGCGAGGCCGAAGACTTGGTCGGGGGGCTGGCCCTTGGACAGGGTGGCGAAGCCGGTGGAACGGGTGGCGGAGGAGAGGGAGGGGAGGAGGAGGTTGAGGTTGGAGTGGTAGGTGCTGTTGGTGGTGTAGCTGGAGTCGGTGTCGCACACGTAGATGGGGGTCTGGGTGGCCCCATGGTGGGCGTAGATGGTAGTGAAAAGGGCGGAGAGGAAGAGGACTTGGGGGAGTTTGGTGAGGAGATGGGAAGGCGTTGGTAGATTCGATGCCATGGTGTCATCGGAAGGGGTCGAGAGGAAGAGCAAACGGTGGATGTTGTGGGGTGTGGAGTCTTTCATCGGAGTCTGGATTCTCTGACCGGAGAACGTTGGAGTAGTTATAAAGCTTTGCCAGAACCGATAGAACGAGAGCGTCGCCGTGCAGTACCGACGAGACTCCGTGCTCACAGCGGGATATTTCTGTAGTCCAGCGAACTCGCTAGTGCAAGTGGTGTTTTTTCCCTTTTTTTTTATTTTTTTTATAATATTTTTTATTTTTTATTTTTTATTTTTTTTAAATTTTTTTTTGAAATATTTTTTTAAAAATTAATTTGAAATAGAAATTATAAATAAAAATGATGATTTTTATTTAAATTTAAATTTTATTTTTATTTTTTTAAATTTAGAATTATAATTTTTATTTTTTTTCCATTCTTTTTTTTTTTTCTTTTTTTTATGATTTTTTTTATTTTTTATTTTTTAGATCTATTTTTTAGATATTTTTTAAAAAAATAATTTGAAATAACGATTTTTATTTGAATCAAAATTAAAATTTTTATTTTTTTTATAAATTAAAAATTATAATATTTATTTTTATTTTTATTTTTTAAAATAAATAATTAAAATCATCATTTGAAATGACGTATTCGAAAACGTCATTTGAAATAATATTTTCAAAAATATCATTTCAAATGATGATTTAATTTTTTTTTTTGACCATCCACATAGAACAGAGAAGATGATGACGTGTACATATAAAAATCATTTGAAATGATGTTTCATAAATTTAAATTATTTTTATAAATAAATTAAAAAATATATTATTTTAATAAATATTTTTTTTAATTATTTAAATAATAAACTCTAAAAGAATCAGCTTCCTTCAAAGTCAAATCCAAGGACTGTCACAGTATTTTGCTTTGGGGAAGGAACTCTTATAATCCCTCGTTCGGATTGCTGCTCGAAGATAGATGAGCTCAGCGCCAGAACTTCTGAGTGCCCAACAGCGCATTGGATGTCGTGGTTGGCTTCTAATTGGTATAATCCTGGATCCCACCTAATTACTGGACATATTCTTAGGTACTTGAAAAGTGGATCGCGAAGAGGTAAAGAGATTAGCAATATGATAATGATTTATTATGTTACTTATATAATTAGGTTAGCCAGGAAAAGCTGCATATTTGAGGATGCAAATTAGAGCTCTTTAGATTACTTTCATGAAAACCCAACTGTAAGCTTCAGAGTTCATCCAATCAAATGCCTTACAATGGTTCTTGACAACTAGAAGAAATCCGGACTCCTTCCTCGCACCAACTGTGCACGTCAATATGATTCACATCACTTTGAGGCCTCCATCCTCTAACTTCCTCAAGATTAATTTTAATGGCACTATATTGGATAGTGGAGCCAATTAAAGGACTGGCATTGTTGTTCTTGATTCCAGCTCACTTTTTTGTGGCAACAAGAGGATATCATCTCCAAGATCTCACGATTCTGCTAGCTAGTAGAATCATTGCTAGTAGGATCACGAGGGGCATGGAAAATCTAATTTATGCTACCACCATGGGGAAAATATTCTACGTTCCACACAAAACGGTTGTTTGAGTCAAATTTCTTTTGAGGTAGTTGGAAAAAGGAGTTCAGTCAAGGCTGCATCCAATAACTAGTTAGCTTGAAATAATCATTAGCTACTCAACTGTTTCCCACTGGAAGAACTGATTGGTAAGCTAGATTGGAATTCTTGTCAAGGCAAATCAAGGTAGGATTAAGACTTGGAACACCGTTGACCATAATTTTAGATAGAACCTATTGCTGTACCTCTACGATGAAGTGATGAGGTGGTAGGATAGCTCAGGTCGCCGCCAAGCTGGAGTAGTCGAGTATTGATCTAGACCTTGAGGAGCTGCAAAAAAAGTCCACACACATCGAAGAAGAAGTGGGGGTTCTTCGATGGGGAACCTCTAATAGTTAAGTCAAAAAGAGTCAGAGAGGGAGAACAACGAAGAAAGATGGTGAGAGTGAGTAGGGTTCAGAATCCTCCTTTCTTCTTCGTATCTTTCATTTTATAGGAAAGTTTGTTAAGCGATTAGCATTTGTCGGAGCCAAAGTAGTGGGTGTCGGAGCTAGAGTAGTAGGTGTCAGCAGGTTGTTATAGAGCCAGTTGTCCGCATCTAAAAAAGTAGTAGGCTGTTGCAACGAATGCCAATTCATCATCGTCTGCACACTAGTGATATCGTGGTTCCCGATCTATAGGCTAGTTCATAGGAATCACAATATAGCTTGTAGGAATTCGGGGCAGCAATGAGGCCGATCGGTCAAAAGCTTATGACACTGACTTCATCTAAGTGCCAACCTTATGTGGTCAAACATCTACCAATGACATCACTACTGCGTAGGGTACACATCCCAAGTTATCCTGTCATGATGCTCGGTATCCGTCACATACTCAAAGATCGAACACATCATCGAACAAACCAAATATGGCATTGTACGTAGAAGGCATTTGGATTACTAGGAAGTTCAACAGCACAACAGCCTGCTGAGGTGATTTTTATGTGGTTATGAGCAGTTTCACTTATCTTCAACAGCTATCAAATTATCGTAGAATCCGACTAGCAGTGCATTGGCCCGCTTTAGTTGTTCATTAGATATTTTTATCTTTTGGAATGCATCATAATACAAAATATCGATAAAATTTTTATTATCAATTAAAATTTTTTTACATCATAATTCACTATCGTCATTGAAATGACAATAGTATTATTATGAAGAGTTTGAACTTTGATTATATTATTATTTAAGAAAGAAATAATATCATTGGAGGATGAGGGATTTGCTTCCTCAATTCGCACCTCTTCTAAGTGGATCTTTCAGCTTCCTCTTCTGCTCCACCAGTTTTGGGTCCCATGAACCCGAATTAGATCCATGCAAGTTAGATCTTAATTTTAATTCCAATTCTCTATGTATCACGCCCTACCCCAGCATCCAAATTGGCCATGGAACAGTTGCACACTCTCAAGGATAAGATCCTAAAGAATATGCAAGGTCATAAAATTTATTAAAATCTCAAAATCTAATGAATACTATTGATCTCAATTCATAACATATATTCTACATTAATAAATATCAATTTTTAAATAATTTATTAAATTTAATTATCCAACTAATATTGATGATGCTCTATCTAATCAATCCTTTCAAATCATGCTCCCAACCTTAGCCAAGCATAAGGATCTTACAAAACTCTAAAAAGAAAAAAGGAAAGAAAGGGGTTGTGAGCTTTATAGTCTAATAAAAATTTTTACACATCAATACTAATATAATAATAATAAATAAGAAAATAACAATGGTTGTTATCCATATCAATCACATGTCAAAAAAAATATGATTTATAAATCATGCATAGCAAATATATCTTTTTTTTATACAATGAGTCACATCATATAATTATCTTAAACCAACATATATTAGATCAATCATATTAAGGTGCTCGACTTTAGACTACGCCATCATATTTTCAATCTATGATAGAACAACAAAAGTGACTAGTCCTATGAATTACCACAACCACCTATGATAGAATAACAATGTGGCTAGTCCTATGGATTACCATAATCATGTTTTAAGCCCATGGTGAGTAGTTAGTCAAAGGATCATAGGTGCTCAACTCTGAATTACCACAACACATTTCACATTCGTGATAGGACAATAATTCAGTGGCTAAAGGACCACAAGTACTCGATCTTGAATTACTACGATCATATTTTAAGCCATGATAGAGCATTAATAAAGTGGCTAGTCCAAAATACTACAAACTCATGTTCAATCAACAATTCAATTCTATGCTTGTTAAGTGTTATAATTTAAAATTGCACTCTTTTACAAAATTCGATGCACAGGATTACCAAAATCTATCTAAGTCAACAATAGCGATATGTCATATATAACTTCATATAAAATCATGCAAATACTTAACAAATAAGTATATAGCATATAAATATCAAAAGCCATATGAATCAAAATCACTAATGCACAAAATATTTTTTATATAAATAGGTGATCCATATTCGAGAATTCTTACTTCTACTAATGTCAAACTAAACTCAATAGGTTTATGATCTGAGGGTCAAGAACCCTACCCAAAATTCTCTGATCCAAGGGATTGTTCATTTATAGAACTAAATTTAATATTAAAAATAAAGTCCATTGGATAGGAATCATCTATCTAGAACCCTCAGTCGGGATTCATTAGGGGTTTGCCATCCAACCCCCTTCCCTAAAATCCCTAGCCTAATTAGAGAAATAAAAAGAAAATGAACAAAAGGTAGAGAGAGAAGGAAGAAGATAAGAGAGAAAAGAGAGAAGAAAACAACTCTCTCCATTCTTTTCAAATAGGGGACTACTCCCCTTTCTTCCTCTCTTCATCCCAAGCTCTCAAGCAGAGGAACCTAGGATCAGTGATCCATGATGATGCCTGTCGGTGGTCATGGTGGCAATCCTGACCATTGCCATGGTTGGCAGTGCTCAGTAAAACAACCAAAAGAGGGAAACTCATCCATGACCTTACGGTGATTGCTGTTTTAAGTGAAGGCAGAAAAATCAAAAAAAAAAAAAAGTGAAACAAGGTGGTCCACATCTTACCTAAGTCCAGCAAGGCTGAAGGCATATTCTGGTGATGAATCAGCAGTAGCTCTCCAGACCACTCCAAGAAAAATCAAGAAGAAATCAAGGGTTTTCGCCAGTAGAGGATCAGAGACGAGAGATGATGCATAGTGGGAGAAGTCGGGGTTCATTTTACAGGTGGAGTTTTGGGCTCCAACAAGCCCTAAGATTCAATTTCCTACAGAAATCGAGAGGAAGAGGTGGACTCCCATTGGGAGTCCCCTTCTCTAGCCTCATATGCCCAGCACGTGAGTTTCCTATCCTTTTTTTTGAGATCGACTTTAAAATTCATGCGGAAAAAAGAAGGTAGTCAATGGGTGGGGTTCTTACAATATGTCCATCGATTGAACTGAGTATGGATTTGGATAAATAAGAGTGTGTAAGAACCAAGACATCTAAATGTTTTGAATGAACTGAGTATGGATCTAATTCAAGTTACCCAATAAATTCAAAAAGAAATGAAAAGAAATGGTATGATGCTAATGCATAATGGCTAGATATGAGACAAGCCTTTGAAATTAGGAGCATGACATTATGGATCAAGGGCATATTGCAGAAGGTAAACACGATACCCATCAACAAACTCCTTAAGAAAAGTTAAATGTGCTGAGTATGTCTTGAGTTTTATTTCTAGAAGAAAAATGTACATTAACTTCTAGAATGTCTACTTTGGATATCAATTTGAGGCTATATTGACTTAGGACACTAGCCTAAGCTAAATATTATAGAAATGCTAGTTTGAGTATAAATCAGCTTATTCTTTATATATATCCCTTGTAACCCTCAGGGAAGAGTGTAATTGAGTGTCCTAGAGATCAAATATTTGGAGGCTAGAGTTTATAAGGTAATTTTATACTCTATAATCTTTATTTTTTTTTATAATGAAGCATTTTGCACCTTCTCTACCTATGGACATAGGTCAATAGACTAAACTATATAAATTTTGTATGCTCTTGTTCTTTTCTTCCTTTTCTTTCTTATTTCATTATTCTCATTGCCTGTTGCAACAAATGATATTAGAGTTTTGATATTTTAGTTAGAGTTGTAAAATAGATGAATAGGACACTCATGAAGAGAGATCGTTGTATGCCTTTAAATGCTAAACTCGATAAAATTTTTCGGACTGAAGTAGTTAATACAGCACGGTATCTAATAAATTGGTCTCCATCAACTACAACCAAGTGCAAGATTCCGCATGATGTATGATCTAGCCACTCTATCAATTATCCTGATTTGAGAATATTTGATTGCCCTACCCAACATATGTTCATGTGAATGATGCTAAACTTAAACCGAGAGCAAAAATATCCATATTCCTAGATTATACAAATGGGTGAAGGATATAGATTATGGTATATAGATGATTTTAGATCGCTCGAAATTATTACTAATAGAGATATTACTTTTGATGAGTTAATTATGTTAAACCAAAAGAAGGAATCTATTGACAATACAGGTATAGACCACGGTGTCAGTAAACAAGTGGAGCTTGATGTTGAAGCTTCAAGGAGAGTGTAACAAAACTCTCCAATTCAATCCAATCATATAGAGACAAGATTTTATACAGGATGATTAAATCACCACAATAACAAGCATAGTATTGCTATAGGTTGGGAGAGGAGATAGATTAGATCATCTTCATGATATGCAAATACGATTGTTTATACTCTAGCAGTAGCTAAGAGTATTGAGGGTAAGAAATCTTCTTAATATTAGGATGCAATTAATAGCAAGGAGTCTATAGAATAGGTTGCAACTATGAATGAAGAAATTGAGTCACTTTAGAAAAGTTATACTTAAAAGTTAGTATAGCTACCTAAGGGTACTAAAATAACAGTGGGCTACAAATGGATTTTCAAGAAGAAAGAAGACAATCTTGGGGCTTAGATGACACGACTCAAGGATGGTTAGTTGCAAAAGATTATATCAGAAGAAGGGAATGTATTTTCATAAAGTATTTTATCTTGTTGTGAAGTATAGCTCCATATATGTTCTACTTGCTATGGTTTGTGCATTTGATTTAGAGCTTAAGCAGCTTGATATCAAAACTATCTTTTATATAGTGAGTTAGAGAAATAAATCTATATATCATAGTCAGAGAATTACTTGTTTCAGATAAAAGGAATTATGCTTGCCTATTGAAGAAATCTTTATATGAACTGAAGTAGTCATTTAAATAGTGGTACAGAAGATTTGATACCTTCATGGTTAATAATTACTAGAAATTACTATGATAGTTATGTTTATTATAAAAAAACTCTCAAATGATTCCTATATATATTTGTTATTGTATATTGATGATATCTTCACTACAGCTAAGGATAAATATGAAATTAGTAGGTTGAAAGTTTAGTTAATTGGTGAATTTGAAATGAAGGATTTGGGTGTGGCAAATAAGATTTTGGAGATAGAGATTCATTGAGATTAGCAAGTAGGTCGATTGTACTGATCTCAAAAAAAGTATGTAGAGAAGGTGCTTGAATGTTTTAGTGTAGATAGATCCAAACCAAAGGGTACTCTTTTGGCTTCACACTTTAAATTATCTACTTTATTGCCACTGCAAACTAAGGAGGTGGAGAATACGTCATGTATTTGATATGTTAGTGCAATTGGTAGCTTGATATATGCTATGTTTGTACTAGGTCTGATATTTCATATACTATTAATATGATTAGTAGGCATATGGGAATCCTAAAAGACACAATAGCAAGTCGTGAAATGGAATATAAAATATTTAAGAGGCTCTACAAATATTGGCTTAGCCTATCATAGTAGCAAATCAATTGATGGTATTGCAAGCTATTTTTATTCTGATTAAGAAGGTGATTTGGATAAATATGATTATTGATTGGATATATCTTTACTTATTTTGGTTGCACTATTATTTGGAAGACTATACTTCAGTCTACAATTACTTTATTTACAGCTAAAACAAAGCATATAGCTGTAACAGGGGAGTCAAGGAAGCTATATAATTACATGTTCTTATTGATGGTCTTGGCTTTAACAGCAGTTAATAATGGTACACTATGATAGCTAGTGCCCCATTTACTTGGCCAAAAATCTAAAATATCATGAGCGGATCAAGCAATTGATGTCAAATATCATTTTATTCAGAAGATTATAAATAATGATATTATTACAGTTCAGAAAATAAGCATTGAAGAGAATCCAACTGATATATTAATAAAGTCACTTCCAATTAATAAGTTTAAGAATTTCTTAGACTTGATTGGTATTTGTAGAGGTTAATGCCCTTAGAGGTAGATAAGAAAGACATAGTGAGAAAGATTTCCATATATTTGACTTTGTAAACTTCAAGCCAAGGTAAAAATTTGTTGAGTATGCCTTAAAAATTTTCCTTCTAGGAGGATAAATTCACATCAACTTCTAGAAGATCTATGTTGGATAACAATTCAAGTCAATATCAACTTAGGATCCTGGCCTAAACTACTTATAATAGAAAAACCTGTTTGAGTCTAAATCAGCTTACTTCATTATATATATCCCTTGTAATCTCAAGACGAGTGTAATTAAGTGTCCTACGATCAGGTATATTAGAGGCTAGAGTTTGTGAGGTACCTTTTATACTCTGTAATCTCCAAAAGTGAAGCATTTTACATTGTCTTTACCTGTTGATGTAGGTATATAGACTGATCCTTTATATGCTCTTGCTCTTCTCTTACTATTTTCTCTCTTGTTCTTTCTTATTTCATTATTCTTTTTATCTATCGCACAAAATGCATGCACAATTATGTAATTAAGTCAAATATTGGATCCAGATTTGCTCTGGTAGTTTCTTTTACCGTATACAATTCTCCCTTTTTTTGATGGGGTCTATAATTGGACTCGTACCTGATGATTCAAAAGTCGACGTGTTTGAGCCAAGTCCGAACTTTCAAATCTACGTGACGATGCTATGAGGAAAATTATCCATATTCCATAAATGAGAGCTACCCGAGTCAATCTTCTTTTGAGGCAGCTGGAAAACAGAGTCCAATCAAGGATGCATCAAACAACTAGTTAGCTTGAAATGATCACTCGTCTGTTGTTTCAGATTTTTAGCCTCTGTTCAATAATAGCACTGTGAGGCGAGCACATTGCTAATTATTCTTTCAATTTTCACTAAAGAATACCTTGAGCTCGCCCCTTCATACACGTCATACGCCAATTTTATTTTTCAACTAGGGTTTCTTCTGTGAAGCCCTGCAAACTTACACCACTAAGCTTTTTTAACCAATAAGTATAGCTTCACTTCCTCGAGTTATAATGTGTTCCGTTCTTCCAATTTTGTGATGAGATATACACCTTTTCAAGTTACAGTGTTCAACGCTCTCTCAATGTGAGTGCTAACAAGACTGGTTAAAACATGATATCGTTTTCATCAAACGACCAAATTTTCCCTGTGCAAGTTATCGAGGTCCCATTTCACTAATCGTTACATCATTTATAGATACCGAGTTAGATTTTTCCTCGCACTGATAGAGCTCTCCCCGTTTGGTGGATTGGAATTTCTGTTTCCTGAATCCACATCAACCTCGGTGGTTGCACTGCCTTGGACAAGATATGCAGGTACAGAAGGAGTTGAAACAGTGACAGAGTGACCACTCAGCATGAGAACAACCAATTCCATGCTTGGTCTCTTCGTTCGGTCTTCCTGGACGCAGAGTAAACCCATATGAATGCATCTGGAGGCTTCTTGCCTATCATACTGATCACCAAGGCTTCGATCCATCAAATGCAGTGCCTTCCCTGCGTTCCAGTGCTTCCATGCCTTCATTACATGCAAGCAAAATCAAGATCCACAACTAGGCTTGTCTGATGCAATTTGTGCTACTAAATCATTGGTAGATATCTTAGTATTGATTGGAGTAAGAGTATCAAATGCTTACATAGCTTAGGAGATTCGCAGCATACCCTGATCCTGTAAAGTCAGTGATTCGTCGACCAGTCACAATTTCTAGAACAAGAACTCCAAAGCTAAATACATCCGCTTTTGTTGAGATGTGTCCATGTATTGCATACTCTGGTGCCATGTACCCACTGCATACCGTCATAGAAGAGTCATGTGTTGAAGCAACAGTATGTTATTGACTAAAGAAGAAATAGATATCTTGTAATCAAGTGAAAGATCAAAATTATAAAGATTTACAATGCTAACTAGTAGTCACAACAATTGAAATATGGATTGAATGTATAAATCAATAAGGCCTGTAACATACTATGTCCCAGCAATTCGGCTAGCAATTCCTCGTGTTTTGTCTTCATCAAAGAGCTTTGCTAAACCAAAATCTGAAATCTTAGGGTTCATGTACTGATCTAGCAGAACATTATTTGTTTTCAGATCCCGATGAATAATCTTGAGTGGAGAATCTTGGTGAAGATAAAGAAGCCCTCTTGCAATCCCTTCAATAATATTGTACCGCCTTCCCCAGTCTAGCAGCCTATTTTTCATGGGATCTATTCCAATGAAGTCAAAACCTAGTCAGTGCATGTAATTATGTCATCATGATCAATTTGTAAAAATAAATAAATACGACATGAGATTCTTGTGTCCATGCAACATTATCCTTTTTCTAACAAAATCAACATCGGGTCAAAAATAATAACATAGGAATCACAGAGCAAGATTCTGCAAAAAGAGAGTTGACCAGATTTAAGTAGGTAATAGTATATATGCACACATCATTAGGACTTCATATGCCCCTCAAAAATGAGGCTAAACCAACCTGTACAATCCTAAGTACTTTTTATATCCTTTCAATTTTGTAGAACGATCTTTGGCTTACATGTCAAAAACTCGCCTATTTAAATCTAGCCTTCTCTTAGTACTACAGTGGAATTGTTAGTGGAATTAGTGTTGGTTATAATCTAACACGAAACGCAGACTGCCTTGACCGTTGATCAACCAAAAAAAACAAAATAGGCTAAAAGGCTGAGCAATAACCCAGCAGCTCATCATCTTAATGAAACCAAAAACCAAAAACCAAACAAAGAGCAAAGCCTCCAAGAAGCAATCTAACATGAAATTAAAGGCACTATATTTTATGATAAAGAATCAGCCTTTCGGGAGTGAATAAGCAATGACTGCATTTCATGTAAGTTGCTTATAAACTCTACCCGAACTAGTTCCTTGATTGTTATCCAAGAAAAGTTCACTTCGAGATGAAGTAGGACATTAACAAGGTAAACTCTGTTCCAACCAAAAAACTAATGGACACAAAAGGAATAAAATGCATGTTAACCGTGACAATAAAAGGAAATGAAAGATCACTAAATTTTGTAATAGAATTGCTAAAATAGTGATATTTATAGCCTAGGCCTGATTTGGATGTATCTTTCATACTTCCAATCTAAATTCTATAGAGAAACATGCATGCACATACTTGTTGCTATTAGGTAAGGTTGGCAAAATATGACCCGAGCAGTCAAAGACCGACCCATGATTGACTTGCCATTGAGAAAGTTTGGATTTGGGTTTGGGTTAAATGTGTTCTGATCATAAATAGGTCAACTCGATCAACCTATTTAATATTTGGGTCGAATTTGGGTTTTTGACATTTGACCCATTTAATCTTTTTAACTCATTTAATATTTAGATTGAATTAAGTCAAATAATCCGTTTAAGACCTATTTAACCAATTTAAAACTTGCTGAACCTATTTATATCCTGTTTAACCTAATCCGTTTAACCCTTTCAAAATCTACTTAATCTGTTTAACCAAATTAACATGATTTGATCCATTTAATAAATGGTTTATGTAGGTCAAATTGAGTTATCTGTTTAATAAATAGGTCGAGTTCAGATATAAATTTTTAATCTATTTAATAAATTGATCATATTCTGATGGACAATTTTTTGACCAGACATGCATCCGACCCAACCCGACCTGATTGCCACTCCTACTATTAAGTAAGAGCGAAAACATGAGGTGAACTAGGATCAAATTTTAAGTTAGATCTAATAGTCCTACCACAAGTTAGAGGCTCAACCCTAATGATCCAAGCATTAGATATGATTTTCTATCTGTAAACTACTTATAGACCAAAAATCATATGATTTGGTGCCCCTGAGTTTATGTGGGAAGCAATCAAATAAAAGGCATTTTATTGTGTTATTTAAACTATTCGTGTTTGACAAGTTGATGCATAGGCTGGCCAATGCCTCCTAATCAAATTATATTTTGGTGATCATGTCCAATGACTTAAACCATCATTATTGGCCCCTTGTCTTTCACCAAAGACTGATCAGATTGGACTTGAATCTAATTGACTGGATCCTAGTCCACCTCTAAAAATAATTAAAATTATATGATCTACAGCATATAGAGAAAAAGGCTAGCGAAAAATACATGGTATAGTGATACATCAGGTCCTAGCCATATTACTTCTTTAGTGGTAAAACTAGTGGCATTTTCAACTTGTAAAAAGTGTAAGTTTTTCTCATGGGGAGAAGAGCAAGAAGTGCATACCAAATAAAAATTTGTCAAGGCTTGTGTTATAGAGAAATTCATAGACTAGTAGCCTTTCTTCGTGTTCTAAGCAGAATCCCAATAGCCTCACAAGATTTCTATGTTGAAGCTTAGCAAGGAAAACAACCTCATTTTTAAACTCCAAGAGCCCTTGCTTGGAACCTGCTGAAAGTCTTTTCACAGCTATTTCCTGGCTATTTGGTAGCACTCCCTTTTGCAAAGTCAAAATAACAGAAGAAAACAATTATGTTTAATTCAAACTGGATGGAGACTAACCATAACGGTAGAGTACTCCATTACCTTATAAACTGATCCAAAACCACCTTCTCCAAGCTTGTTTGTGTCGGAAAAGTTATTGGTGGCAGTTCCAATTGTACTCAAGTCAAATAATAGAGTTCCAACGTTTTTGTCCTCCTCATTTTCAATGTCTGGTTGTCCTGACATATGTTTTACATAAAACCATGAATTGGATTTGAGCTTTTAACAAAAAACAATGTGCATATATTCTTCTTTGATGTCTAAATTAAAAAAAGAAAATGGCGGATACTTACTAAATAAATTTGTAAATTTTCTCCTCCTCCTCAAACAAATGAAAACGGCAGATAAGACTATCAGCAAAACAAACATGGAGACAACAAGAAGAACAATCATCATTGCATTGTTCTTTTTTCCTGAACCAAATTGATAATGTTTTAGAAATATAAATACCTCTATCTCATAGAGGAGAATTTTATAACTTATCAAATTATTGCTTGCTAACTACCACTGCTAAACTACCAATGATGGTCAATATGTCAAGGTGATCAAGCTATGCACACTAGTTGAAAAATAACCAACATAATAGCATGCCCATTTAAAAGTGTCATGTGAATAATTGTTACCAAATTTTCAAGGATTGCTTCTTGTCATAGTGAAAAAAAGGGGAAACAAAATAGAATCCAATCCAAATTTTATAGAATTTGAAGTTAGCATACAAACTTTCATGTAACTTGCGTTTATCTAAGTGTTCTAAACCAACACATGAGCCATACATGCAATTCAGTTCTAGCTAAACAAAATTATGCATGGGAAGTAATTAAGCGTGAGATCACATCAAGTACAGGATTTTGCTATGGTGCTCTTTTATAATATTTTATTATAAAGAGCATTTTAAAGATTTTATTTTCTTCTCCTCCCATCGTCCCACCCCCGCACCGCCACCCCCCTTCCTCAGTGGTCTTCCTCCCTCCCCCCGGTGCTTCCCTCCCATCACCCCAGCACTGAGCATTGTGCCTCTCCCTCCCCCACCGCCCCGCTGCACTCCCCCCGCACCCTCTCTTCTTTCTTCTTCTCCGCCACAGCACCCCCTTTCCCTCACCCCCTAACTTTTTTTTTCTTCTCCACTGCAACCCCCCCTTCTTTCTTCTTCTCCACCACCCACCCGCGGGTCCTCTGCCCATTGGTGCTCCTCCATCAACATGGTTCCACCACCATGCCCCCCTCCCTCGCCCACGGCACTCCCACCACCCTCTGGCACATCCTTTGCCCATCGGTGCTCCGCCCTTTGCCCACAGTGCCCCCAGTGCGCCTCTACCCATCGGATCCTCTGCCTCCGCCACCGCCCTTCTCAGCTCCTCCGACAGCCCGCTACTTCTCCGCACTACCACCCTCTCCCACCCCCCCTCCCTCCATAGCCCATGGGTTCTCCACTCCACCCTCCCACTCTTGCTCTCCTCCCCGCAGCCCATGGCTTCTCCGCACCACAACTCCCGATGCCGTGGCTTTTTTATACCACACCCCTAACCACTTCCACCCCCTTCCCCTCCCGCACCTCTACCTTCGGTGGCACCCGTGGCTTCTCCGCACACGCCCTTTGCACACACCCGTGGCTTTTTGCAATAGAAAAAAAAAAAGGACATAAAATAATGCTCGTCTTTGAAATATTTACCGCACCAGTCATACATATGGATCTCTCATCCAGTTAAACATGAATGGTCCATATTTAATCCGATAGTCAGAAATATATAGAAAGTAAAAAGACTAAAATATCCTTGGAGCAACCCTTAAGTAAATGAAGAATGTGCAGGATAAAAGTTTGTCTATCCATTGGCAACAAATATCTAAGGTTGAATCCACTAAAAAAAAAAGAAAGATCTTTCATTTCAAACATCTCTTCTTGCATTCCCGTTCTTAAAGTAAAATTTTCATTCTAAATACCCTACAGAAGCCTTTTTGTCCTTGACACCAACCAAAACAGGATAGCTTTCTCCACGTCACCCTCCTAATTTTACTAACCGTCGTATTCCAGTGAGCCTATCCTTGACTAGTTGAGGCATGTTTCCTATTTCAAATACTGCTTTGCCCTTAATCAAGTGAGAATTACTTATAGCTATGGGAAAGCTGATTTCAATTTTTTGTTGCTAGTTGTGAGTTTCCAAAAGTCTAACAAACGATTAAAGATGAAGATTTTGAACAGCATCCGGCTGGGTAGATGAATCCATGAATATGATCAGAAAGCATTTGCAAGGGATCTGGGACGGATGTAGTATCCTATGATGCACGATTCGGAAAATAAAATAAAATAAAATAAATGGTACTGGTCGGTAAATCTTGCTTCATTAGTCCTAAAATGCAACTGGTCTTCAGAATGATGAATAAAATTTTGAGAGTTTTGTTATGGGAAATCGCGGGGTCAATCAGATGATATCCAACTCATTTCTCCTGTGATGCCACCACAATATGTGGTGAGGTTTAGGCGGTGGAACCAGGGCAGTATGCTGCTATCATTGTGATGGACACTTGTAATTCGGGAGATGTGTTATCAGCTGAATCCCTGTAATCTTGGTGCATCTCAGGGGAGACAGCCAGCTTCATTTGATGGAATTATAGCAACAAGTTACCCTGGAAGAATACTATAAGCTCTCCTATCAAAAGAATAAATGGTAACAAAATCTCCTGTTACCCCTGTCCTTTCCTGGTGGAGTGCTGCCCTTCGGGGGCGGAGAGACCGTATCATCCGGTGGAGGTGGCGGTGACGCCCCAACAGACTCGTTGTAGAAAGGGTTGATGTCAAACCTCATCAAGCAATTGTATCCCAAGACCGCCGCTCCTTGCTTCCCCCAACAAGTATTTGGTATATTTCCAGCCGACACCGTCAGGCACCCATAGCATTCGTCCCCCGACTGATTTCTCATGCACTGCACCAGCCCGTACAGCGTCGTCGAGGTCATGAATTTTGCCTCCCCGGTTGCGAACATGAGCGCCGAATGGTACGCCGCCCGCTCCATCAAGTTGTTGAATAGCTCGCTCACCAAGTGCTCGAACCTCGTCGGTTCCGACACGTTCCCCAAATCGCAGATGATCTCTCTGAATGAGATGTCATCGGATGAGGAGGAGGAGAAGCTGCGGTTGGAGTAGCGGAGGAAGCATTTATCGGGCCAAATGACCGCGGACTTCCCCGAGGGGCAGAGCTGGAGGAGGTCTTGGTCGGCGCTGGAGAGGCAAGATTGGCACTCGTCTTGGGAGACGTCGCCACGGCAGAGGGCGAGGCCGAAGACTTGGTCGGGGCCTGGCCCTTGGACAGGGTGGCGAAGCCGGTGGAGAGGGTGGCAGAGGAGAGGGAGGGGAGGAGGAGGTTGAGGTTGGAGTGGTAGGTGCTGTTCATGGTGTAGTTGGAGTCGGTGGAGCACTCGTACCAGATGTTCTCGCTGGCCCAGCAGGGGGCGTAGACGGTAGTGAAAAGGGCGGAAAGGAAGAGGACTTGGGGAAGTTTCGGGAGGACATGGGAAGGCATTGGTAGATTCGATGCCATGGTGTCATCGGAAGGGGTCGAGAGGAAGAGCAAAAGGTGGATGTTGTTGGGTGGGGAGTCTTTCATCGGAGTCCGATTCTCTGACCGGAGAACGTTGGACTAGTTATGAAGCTTTGCCGGAAGCGATGGAACGAGACTCGTCGCCGTGGACTGACGAGACTTCCGTGCTTGCAGCGTGAAATTTCTGTTTTTCCAGCATCGGGTATGAAGACCCCCAATCTTGACTTTATGTTCCTGCCGGCGGAGAAATTATCGCATGGCCAGGCTAGCGGATCAAACCAAATGCCGAAGCATCATGCGGTAGTGCCCGATCATGACCTGTTTAAATACAACAGGGCAACGTGACGAGTGGCTATTGGACTGATCCACTGGAACGGGTCAACTACTAATTAGACTTGCAGGCGAGGCAAAGACAGGACGACTGTGGAGAAGACCGCGCATTAGAGCTGTGTTACGACAATTCATATCCAGGAAACTGGGCTTGATTATTATTTTGTCAGTTAGACAATGACTATAGATCTGCAAAATAGATTAAAATCAATTTTGAAATAAAAATAAAGAATGGGAAGGGGGAAATGACCCGGAGATCGATTTCCATCCAGTCCGAGCCCCAAATTGGACTGAAAGGATCAGCTTCCTCCAAAGTCAAATCCAAAGACTGTCGCAGACTCGAAGTATTTTGCTTTGGGAAAGGAACTCTTATAATTCCTCGTTCGGATTGCTGCTCGAAGATAGATGAGCTGAGCGCCATGAACTTCCTCAATGCCCAACAGCACATTGGATGTCGTGGTTGGCTTCCAATTGGTATAATCCTGGACGCCACCTAATCACTGGACATATTATGAGGCTATTTGAAGAATGGATCGCGAAGAGGTAAAGAGATTAGTAATATGATAATGATTTATGATACCGATAGGAAAATCTTGCTTCGAACGGAGCAGGCACACAGAAAACCTCATTTGGTCTAATCTTGATGCTCACCGGTCCGAGATATTTTCAAGACCATTGCAAACTGGCATTTTAAAAAAAATTTATACTTAATATTATTGCTTGATTTATGCTGGCTAAAAAAATTTCGAAATTCACATGATAGTCTATCATGAGTAGATAAAGGAGAACACAACGACATATCTTTTCAAATAAAATAAAAAATAATAAATATATTTCGTCCAATAAAACAAGCCTAACAATCTAATTCTTCAAACTCATCACAGCACTTCCGCCGTTATTGATAAATTGAGGGCCAAAGGTGATTCTTGAGGTACACAATCACTTCTCTCTCAATATATATTTCTTCCATTTTTTCTTAAACTTTTGACATAAGCACCAGAGGATCTCTACTAGAGCCAACTTCAATCAGAGACTTATTTGGTAGATCAAGCCATTGCCACCAGACGCCTACCATATCTCTTCTCTGACCGATCTAGTCTCCACCAGAAGACTAGCGGCAATAGATTGGTATTAGAAGGAGGGATCTAGATCCATTTACAGGAAGAAGCAAGGAGCAAACATCCAATCACCATGGCACCATATAAAAGGATCTCGTCATGTTGCTCCAATGACACTGCTTTAAGGGCAATCGGAGTCCCTACCAACTCTTAGGCACCCCCATGATGGACGGAGGTGCTGCTTCCACCCTCCTAATCAACTATGGGGGTGGACCTTGATCAGTTCAAGTTACTTATGTAGTAAGTGCAAATCCTAGCTACTGCCGTACAAATGATGTAATGAGATACTAAGGGAAGGGCCTTGACTAGCACTGCCTCAGCATCCTTCATGTAGCCCAAAAGGAAAGAGGTAGAGTCGGCACAGCTGACCTAGAAGTCCTATTTAGGAAAGGCGATCCCCTACTCCACAATTCGGGAGAGATTTCACTTTAGGCCAATCTCATCATCGATCTTCATCTCGGCATTTAGAACTGGCGAGCTCTGAGATGCAATGATTTCCCTGCTTGTAGCTTGAAATTTAATTTCTGTTTGTCAGCATCAGGTATGAACACTCCATTGACTGTATGTTCTTGCCGATGGAAAAATTATCGCATGACCAGGTCCAATGGACCAACCCAAATGCCAAAGCAAGCTATGGCAGTGTCTGATTATGGCCTCCGTATTGCATGCATCAGGTTCAATTGGACCCCATCAAATCCCACAATGGATAACACGCCACGCTAACCCGCGTATGCCATCAATTCTTGATTGCATGCTATCCACCGTGCATATGTTCCGGGATTTGGCCTGGTTAACACCTGGTGCATGCAAAAATTTCTCCTGATTATGAGTTGTTTAAATTCAAGAGGGCAATGCGACGAGCGGCTATCGGACTGATCCATCGGAACAGGTCGACTAATAATTGAGCGTGCAGGCGGGCCAAAGGCAGGACGACTGATGGAGAAGACCGCATATTAGAGCTGCGTTACGACAACTGCTATCCAGGAAACTTGGCTTGATTATTATTTTATTAGTTAATCAATGATAATAGATCTGCAAAATAGCTTAAAATCAACTTTGAAATAGAAATAAAGAATGGGAAGGGGAAAATGATGCGGAGATCAGCGCCAAATTGGGCTGAAAGGATCAGCTTCCCCCAAAGTCAAATCCAATGACTGTCAATGTGTTTGGCCTTAGAGAGGGTCTCTTATATTCCCTCGTTTTGATTGCTGGTCGAAGATAGGTGAGCCGAGCCACGCACTTCTTGAATGCTCTACAGCACATTGGATGTCGTGGTTGGCTTCTAATTGGTATAATCCTGGATCCCACCTGATTACTGGACATATTCTTAGGCTACTTGAAAAATGGATCGCGAAGAGGTGAAGAGATTAGTAATATGATAATGATTTATTATGTTACTTATATAATTAGGTTAGCCAGGAAAAGCTTCATATTTAGAATGCAAATTAAAGCTCTTTAGATTACTTTCATGAAAACCCAATTAAGTTCATCCAATCAAATGCCTTACAACGGTTCTTGACAACTTAAAAAAATCCGGACTCCTTCCTCACACCATCTGTGCACGTCAACATGATTCACATTACTTTGAGGCCTCCATCCCCTAACTTCCTTAAGATTAATTTAATGGCACTATATTAGATAGTGGAGCCAATTAAAGGACTGGCATTGTTGTTCTTAAATCTAGCTCACTTTTTTGTGGCAACAAGAGGATATCATCTCCATGATCTCACGATTCTGCTAGTAGAATCATTGCTAGTAGGATCATGAGAGGCATGGGAAAATCTAATTATGCTACCACCATGGGGAAAATATTCTACGTTCCACACAAAACGGTTGTTCGAGTCAATTTTCTTTTGAGGCAGTTGGAAAAAGGAATTCAGTCAGGGCTGCATCCAATAACTAGTTAGCTTGAAATGATCATTAGTTACTCTTAACTGTTTCCAGCTGGAAAACCTGATTCGGATGCTAGATTGGAATTCTTGTCAAGGCAAATCAAGATAGGATCAAGGCTTGGAACGCCGTCAACCACAATTTTAGATAGAACCCATCCGAGAAAATTTAACGAAAGCATGGAGTCTAGGGATGTCTTCAAACTGCCAGGCCACAAAATCCCACCCCTTCAAGCTGACCAAAATTAAGCAGGGTCCAGACCTTGCTTTTGATTCAAAAGCCAGTCCAGGCCTCAGCATGATGCGATTGATGGTACGCAAAGTATTCATAGAGGGTCTTATTTGGTCCAAGAAAAAGTTAAAAAAAAATGCAGCACACTACTATATAATCAAGTTGTTATGCAGAAAAATTTATAATAGCTATATCGAGAGATATAGAACATTAGAAAATTATACAAATATGTAGAAGAACTTGCTATTTATCTTCTTTATTGATAAAATTTTCAAGATAGCCCGCAACCACAGACATGAAAAGAAGCTGAACCATAGTTAGGGTGATGCATGGTAGTACATGTGTCTACACTAGAAATTCTCTCAACCTCTCCAAAGTCTATATGGTGGCTCTCGATGAGGCAAACCAAAGTCAATAGCCATTTATAAAGACTATAATATTCTGGATGGAGAGGATCTAGCCTTTAGGGTCAATTATTTTTTTGGACCCTTCTATCAAGCAACCCCATCTTAAAACAGGCCCTATACCTTTCTTACCACACCAAAAATAAATTTCCAAGATAGACCTAGGCTCAAGAGTTATATGGATCGCATTGAACTTTTTTGGGCTTCACCAATCCAACATCCAATCCATTTTTTGTAATAGGAAAGTCCAATAAGTGGCAGCCTACATTTAGAAAAAATCCTAACATTCTCCCACTTGCATGGGCAGAATTGATTGATTTTTTATTTTTGAAAAAGATTTATTAAGAAAACAATCCTTAGGTCGGACAAATATTAGTGGCCACAAGAATAAATAAACATCTCAGTCCAGAACCCCGTTCGATGGATATATTATGTCATGTCTCAAATCCAATATCTAGATGAACCACGTGACACAACCGCATATTCCATATGACCATAACCCTATGAAATCTGCCAGGCTTGCCAGACAATTTTCACAACAAAAATTTTCAATATGATAATCCGGTGGTATCAAATACATTTATTCCCTTATCCGTCTCTCACCAGCAAACCCAAAAAATCAACAAAAAATTGGTATGAGCTCACTGGATCACCAAGAATTCTCCTGCCAGGTTCACCTTTTGATGAAAATAGTACTATAAACGAGCATATTTTGTATAAATTATTTTTAAATTCATGTATTATGAGGAGATAACTCATTATAATTTGCATGGATCATGATATGACTACACTTGACAAGCATAATGTGTATTAATAATAAAGGTGAATTAAACCTAGCATGATCTAATGAATGAATAATATAATAGGATGGTGGACTAGCCATGTTAAATTATGGACAGCCTTATCATAAGCAGGAACATGGCTTTGTGGATAGCCTTATCATCAAAAGTCTTTATGCGTCATGTGTGGTGCAATAAAATTAATGTGGAGTGCACCATCCAATCATATTGGAGCACGTAGCACACGTAATGATGGGATAAATATTTAATACTATATAATATTTTTTTTTAGTTTTCAATGATGAAAATGCCTAGAACAAAGAATGAATAGTATCATTACTTCTTAATGTCTTGTATGACTTTTCATGAATATATATGACGTTTTAAATCATATATATGATTTTTTATATATTTATGACATTCTGAACAATATATATGACTTTTTGATGTCTTGTATGACTTTTTATGAATATATATGATATCCTGAACAATATATATGACTTTCTGTGAATATGCATGACATCCTGAATAATATCTATGGCTTCTTAATGCCTTATATGATTTTTTATGAATATATATGACATCCTGAATAATATATATAACTTTCTGTAAATATATATGACATCCTAAATAACATGTATGACTTATTAATACCTTATATGACTTTCTATCAATATATATATAATATCTAAAATATAACATATATGGTTTCTTAATATCTTATATGACTTTCTGTTAATATATATATGATATCTTAAATAATATATGTCATATATATTCACAGAAAGTCATATAAGGTGTTAGGAATGCAGAAAAAAATCTGATTAAAATCGGATCGCCATGGTGCCTCTGCAAAATTTTTTATTCTAAATTTTGTAATAGATTTAATAAAGAAAAGATCAAGAATCTTGAGATTTCTTGAATCTGATGCCTTGCGAGGCCTAGATATGTAGGTCCTCTATTTGCACGCATGCCAGGCTCCATAGAAAAGACGGATGGTCCTCGGGACATCACTCCTTCAAAAGACAACAAGGGATGGATGAGATCCTATCTCATGGCTAGAAGGGATCTTGATCAGGAACCTTCACGCCAAAAAGAAAAGCGTTAAGAAAAGCCCACGCTAGAAATAAATCAGCATCCCCCCTTTTCTTATTTTTCCACACAGTAAATTTTTTTTTAGTTTGCCGCACAAACAAGACACTCCTCTCTACCGATGGTTATGGTCCTCCTTTTAAATAGTTGATGCATCTCACATCTGGGCAAAATCTATTTGAATTAGGACTTCAATTCAAACTAGATTTGAATTGGTCCTAACCTTATCCAAGTAGGTAACCCATGTGAGAAAGGATTGATGCCAACCATTGAGCGCTCCCTTTCTTCACGCGTAAACAAAGGATGGGGCGGCAACTTTTAGTGCTTCCACTTCCTTCTAGCCGGCCATTCATGAGAGAGAGAGTCTCAGGATTTTAGGACTCTATGGATCCTATCCAATCTGAATGCAATCTAAGTCCAATTCGAATCTGATTCGAATCGGATTCGATCCAAACTCGAAGAACCTGTCAATCCTCATCTAATTAGAATTCTGAATCAAATCTAACTTAAATTTTTAACCCAACTAGTCTTAGTTAAATCAGATCTAATCTAAAATTAATTAAGACATAAATTTTATCTCTCATAAATTTCTTAGATCACTGATCAGATCATCATCATCCCCAGAATTAAACTTGCACATCATGTCTAGTACTAGCTAGACATAGTCAACTGTTTAATTCCATATAAATCTTAATTTAATTCTTAATTAAGCTAATTTATTTGTTCAATTAAATCACGTACTTTCAAATTGAACACATAGACATTAGGTCAATTTTTTTCTACTTTGCCTGACTTTGTGCGTAATTCTATAGATTTGAACACTAAGCCGATAGCACAGAAACTATTTTTTGTACTAATCAAAATTACCATCTAGTAATGATTTCTAATGTTCGAATTGATCGAATGTTTGTAAGACGATATTTAAGAACCTTGGATTATGGTTACCGCATAATTCATCCCTTTGATCCTGAATACTCAGGACGACCTAGGGTTTAACTGTTAACCCTAGATGAACCATCCATATTGTATTTTAACCTTTCAAATCCATCATACAGATTATCCGATCGAGATTTTACTAAATTAAAATACAGTGATGTATTATCTCTTATAATCTGGAGGGGTCAATCCCATCTCAATCCACATACAGACTTCACAAGTACTTGAATGTACCTAGTAGTCTTCCATGATCACTGCATTAAAAATATAGATAGTTAGTCACCAAAGCACAGTGAGTTGCTTGCAAGCCACCATGGTGATCTCAAGTCTGAGGGATACTTATGTCTATACCCTTTGTGAGCTGTCCTTGATAGCAGAGCGCTATGCAGGTGAGTCATTTATTCAGTAATGATGTACTCCTATATCTCATCTATATGTCATACCAGTATTTTTATACTCCTTGATTATGAAGACAACTAACTTATATGGCACACAACAATCTATACTCGATAAACGTTATCATCCTTTAATAATGTATCATTTGGTCACGAACATGGTTTACGAACTATTCGATAAATCCTTCTTTATTGATTATTTTATAATTCTAAGGACTTCATCACAAAAAAATTCTAATAAGGAAGATGAACAATTTATGATGAAATATGTCAAATAATTTTTATTAATTTATAATTTTATATACTAATTATAAAGAGTATAATCATCCAAATGATTGATTTTATGACATATTTTTTAATACAAAAGTCATATATATTATTCAGAATATCATATATATTTACAAGAAGTCATATAAGATATTAAGAAGCTATATATATTATTCAATTTATCATATATATTCATAAAAAAATATATATATTATTTAAGATATCATATATATTAATAGAAAGTCATATAAAGTATTAAAAATCATATATGTCATTTAGGATATCATATATATTCATAGAAAATCATACAAAGTATCAATAAGTCATATATATTGTTCAAGATATTATAAAAATATACAAAGTTATATATATTATTCAGGACATCATATATATTCATAGAAAATCATACAATGCATTAGAAAGTAATAATATTTTTTTTTTATTTTATAGAGAAAAAAATATTTTCATCACTGAAAATTAGAGAAAAAAATATAGAATGGCATTAAATATTTGTCCCATTTAAGTGCACTACGTATCCCAATATTATTGGACAATGCACTCCCATTGCACTGCATGCAGTGTACAAAAAATTACTTGCCTTATCATATACAAGAACATGGTATTGTGGATAGCCCATTATGGGCAAAAACGTGGCATTGCAAATAACCCACCTCAAACAAGAATATGGTATTATGGATAACCTTACCACATATAGGAATGTGGTATTTTGTGCTTGCCGGTCATGGGCTGAAGCATGGCCATGGCAAGTCCAATACTGAAAAGATCATTAGATGTCCCAAGATTATTACTGAGTCCAACTTGATTGAATTTAAGGCAAAATACTCATCCAAAAATTGAAACAAATTGTTTTTGTTGGCATATGATTGATGCATTTTGTAATTTATCGATAGGTATATATCACATTTAATGATTGATTAATTGATATGTACATGTCACAATCATTATACTCTATTTGATGTTATTAATTAATTATATTTTTTATCATGTATTATATCATTTGTATTTGAATTTTTATAAATGGTATTAGTGTGGACCTGATTCATAACCTATATGGACTATGGGATATTATAATATAGATCTGTTAGGACAGACAATGGACTGATAGTGATATTTGTGATTAGATTTGAATGGATTTGGATCCTTAGCCTAGCTAGCAAGGATACCAATGCTCAAATTGGAAGAGTATGTGAAGACCATATGATCATATTTTTAGTCCCACATTAGTTATGCACTGGGTAGATCTTGAATATTTTTATAAAATCAAAAAATCTAAATGATACCTTTCAACTAGTCTTTTGGAAAGGTCTTGGGTTATTACAGATTAACACTAAACTATAAGGGCTGTTGGTGCAAAAATCCGCCTGCGCCGGAGAAGCTGGAGTTGAGGAAGCCGCGGTCGCCGCCGGGACCTGCAAGGGAAGTCTAAACCGGAGGTGGGGTTGCTCCGGCAAGACCCTCCGACGCTCAAGTCAGTTCTCTGCCTCAACAAGAATGGAGTGCTCGAACGGAGAGTTTAGCAGAGTTTTGAGATAAGGCAAAAGAGCTTAAGGAATAACGTATCTGGGTCCCCCTTTTATAGGCGGGAGAGGCAACGGACTGATGGCGACGTTTGTAACCGCCTGGTAGTGGGCCGCCCATGGTCAGGGGAATTGATTGCGAAATATAATGGAGCAGATACGTGGGCATCACCTCGACCCGCCATGTGGAATCTGTTATGAGGGGTGGAGCAGCGTCCGTCGTCAGGAGAATTGCATGGTATCCGTCGCAGGAGGTGGAGCAGGTTCGTGGCTGTCACTGTGGCCTGCCAGGGGATAGTGGAGCTGTGCGGAGTTCGCCACAGGAAGTAGAGCAGGGCGGCTATGGCCACTGCGGCTTGTCAGGGAATGATGGTACAGTGCGGAGTCCACCACAGGAAGTGGAGCAGGGTCGTGGCCGTTTTGGGGGCCTGTCAGGGGGCGTGGAGCTGTGCGGAGTCCGCCACAGGAAGTAGAGCAGGGCGGCTATGGCCACTGCGGCTTGTCAGGGAATGATGGTACTGCGCGGAGTCTGCCACAGGAAGTGGAGCAGGGTCGTGGCCGTTTTGGGGGCCTGTCAGGGGGCGTGGATCTGTCGATTGAAGCTCGGTAACGGCCGGAGCCCGGTTTTCGTTGAGGTCCGGGTGAGGCCCTCCGGGCGGTAGGGGTCGTGAACGGAGCCCGGCTCCCGCAGGAGTCCTGGCGGAGCAGCAGTTGATATCGACAGTGGAGCCTGGCTCCCGTAGGAGTCCGGGCGGAGCTGTAACTGCCGTCGGCGGTGGAGCCCGGCTCCCATAGGAGTCCGGGCGGAGCTGCGCTGCAAACAAAGTTAAGGGTGAAATCTGGCTCTGATAGGAGTCCGGATTGAGCTTACCAGCAGTTGATACTGAGAGCGGAGCCCGGCTCCCGTGGGAGTCCGGGCGGAGCTGCGCTGATGCCGACAGTGGAGCCTGGCTCCCGTAGGAGTCCGGGCGGAGCTGTCGTCGGCGGTGAAGCCCGGCTCCCGTAGGAGTCCGGGCGGAGCTGCACTTGCTGATGGCGGTGGAGCCCGGCTCCCGTAGGAGTCCGAGCGGAGCTGCACTTGCTGATGGCGGTGCCCGGCTCCCGTAGGAGTCCGGGCGGAGCTGCACTTGCTGATGGCGGTGGAGCCCGGCTCCCGTAGGAGTCCGGGCGGAGCTGCACTTGCTGATGGCGGTGGAGCCCGGCTCCCGTAGGAGTCCGGGCGGAGCTGCGCTGCAAACAAAGTTAAGGGTGAAATTCGGCTCTGATAGGAGTCCGGATTGAGCTTACCAGCAGTTGATACTTAGAGCGGAGCCCGGCTCCCGTGGGAGTCCGGGCGGAGCTGCGCTGATGCTGACAGTGGAGCCTGGCTCCCGTAGGAGTCCGGGCGGAGCTACCGTCGGCGGTAAAGCCCGGCTCCCGTAGGAGTCCGGGCGGAGCTGCACTTGCTGATGGCGGTGGAGCCCGGCTCCCGTAGGAGTCCGGGTGGAGCTGCACTTGCTGATGGCGGTGGAGCCCGGCTCCCGTAGGAGTCCGGGCGGAGCTGCACTTGCTGATGGCGGTGGAGCCCGGCTCCCGTAGGAGTCCGGGCGGAGCTGCACTTGCTGATGGCGGTGGAGCCCGGCTCCCGTAGGAGTCCGGGCGGAGCTGCACTTGCTGGTGGCGGTTCCGCCGTGGGTTCCGACTGTGGGTATTTTATACCCAACACCAGTCCCCCTACATCCGAGTTTTGAATTTCAAACGAAAGAAGTACACAGAAGTACAGTCGAAACCGTCCCTTCGAATCCCGCGTCCCGCCGTTCCCAGATATTTTGGCATTAAATGAGCGCGTGCCGGAGTCTTTTCGAATTGGGGCGGTACGAGGGGACGCTTCGAAGACCCCGCAGGTACGCTGGCCTAGGTACGGCGCAATTATGACCCTGCCAACCGCCAGCCGCCTTCAGCCGTCTGCCATGGGGAGTGGGACACGTGTCGGATGCGGACTGGCCTGGGGGGATTCGAGATCATTATGGCGCCGGATCCCAGGGTCTATTTAAACCCGTCCTCCCCCCTTCAGGCGCCCCACTCTGTTTCTGATTTCTTACTAGCGTCTGTCATCTCCCTGAGAGTCTGCTCTAGCGAACGCCCTCTCGAGCCGTAGGCGCCTTCCGTTTCTCGCTCCCCAGGCCCCCAGAGCAAGATAGGTTAGTGCCCACCTTCTTCTTCTTACCGCCTAGGGTCCTCTCCTCCTTTCACTTCTTTTGTGTCTTCTCCTGAGTTGACCTCCGACGTCTCCCTCCCTTCTCGGCTTGCTTTTCCAGGGTCCTTTAGGTTTTCCCCCAAAAAAAAATGTCTTCCGATTCTTCTGCCCCCGTAAGTTCTGGGAGTTCTTCTGCTTCAAACCCCCAGGCCCCTGTCTCTGTGGACGAACCCGCGTTCGGGGCAGGGCCTCGCCCGATTTTCGCACCGGGCGCCATTCCATGTTCGTCGACTCCGGACGAACTTCTCCTGATAAGGGCTCGGTATGGGGTTCCTTCAGAGTACGACCTGGAGCTTCCTGGCCCCTCTGATCGGGCCAGCGCTCCCCCTCTTGGTCGCTTTTGTCTGTACCAGGAGGCATTCCGTGCCGGACTCCGGCTTTCGCTTCCTGCTTTTGTTGCCGCCTTCTTTCGTTTCTTAGACATTTTCCTCGCCTCTGTCGCCCCGAATTCCTTTAGGTTTTTGATAGGGTTTCTCTCTCTCTGTCATATAGCCGAGGTCCAGCCTTCCCTCTCCCTGTTCAAACATTTCTACACCTTCAAACGCCATCCTTCAGCGAAGGACTGGTGGTACTTCTCCCCCCAGTTCGGTAAGAAGGGGTTGCTGAAGGGCGCCCCTTCTTCGATTCATAACTGGAAGGGGAAATTTCTCTTCATTTACTATCCGACCCTGGAACTGGGCCTGCCCCCTTGGGGGTCTCTGAGGGATTCCGTCCGTCGGGCTCCCAGCCTGGGAGAGGACGACCTTCAGGCCGCCCAGAAGCTCCTGAGTTACCCCGCTCCTTCCCTTCCAAACCTGCTGAGGGAGCAGCTTCTTTTCAACATCGGCCTGAGCCCTCAGGATCCAGCAAGTATATATCTTTCCTTTTCTTGTCTTCTTCTTCTCTCTCTTTCTTTCTCTCTCCCTTTTCCTCTTTTCTCTTTCTTTTTTTTCTTTCTTCTTCTCTTTTTTTTTTTTTTGGCTCTGGACTGATCGATGCCGCTTTTTCCTTCTTCATTTCTTTTCCTTTTTTTTTTTTTTTTTTTTTTAGCAATGGACGCCGAAGCCACACGGATGCTCGCCAAGGCCATGAGAGCCCAGAAAAAGAAGGGCGCGACGACTTCTGGCTCGGCGAAGAGGGCCAGGGTGGAGGAGACGAGCTTGGCTGCGCCCGTCCAGGCGACCCCGGCAATCGACATTCCTTCGGATGCCGAGCCAGCGGCCCCCCGGGCTCCCTCAAGGAGCCCGCCGACCGGGGTCCCCATTCCGGAGGTCCGCCCCACGGAGGCGCCTGCCGCGGGGAGGAGGAGAAAATCGGTGGCCCGCAGGCCGAGCAGCCACCGAGCCGCTGCAGACGAGTCCGTCTGCTCCGAGGGGGGATCGGAGAACCCCTTCAACGACAAGGCTCTGATCCGTCGGCTGCTCGATGGTTGCATTCTGTCCGATGTCGTGGAGAGGATCGACCGTGCCGATCCCGAGCAGCGGGCCTGGGACACCTTGGGGTCCTTTCTTGAGGTAAGCGGATTTTTACTGGCACAGTTGCTCGGTCTTCGTTGTGATTCTCTATCTGTCCCTGCAGATCGGGCACCAGCTCTTCGCCTATGTCGAGGCGTTGGGCCGCATGAGAAGGGATCTTCTTCGGGCGGAGGAGCGCTGCCAAGACGAGGTTGCTCGTCTTCAAGCGAAGACGGCCGAGGTGGCCGCCCTCCGGGAAGCCCTGGAGAGAGAGAGAGAAGACCGGGAAGAGAAAAGACGAGTCCGGGAGGAGGAGAGGCGAAGCTTGGAGGATTCGGCAAGGAAGGCGGAGGCCGAGGTCGCCCATCTGGCCGAGCAAACTCCGGTTCTGATCTCAGAGGCCAGGACCCTTGCGGTGGAGGAGTTCAAGGCCTCCGCGGAGATGAGGGAGCTGAACGTCCAGTTCGGCCTAGAGGCGTTCACCAAGGGGTTCGAGCTCTGCCGAGAGAGGGTGGCCAGCAGATACCCCGACCTTGATCTCAGTTTTTTGGAGGAGTCTGACGACGAGGCCGCCCCTTCGTCTGCTGCTGCCGCAGTCGCGCCCCCCGCGCCGAGCTCTCCACCCCCTGCCCCCGAGGTCTGAGACCTCCGATCTTGTATCTTTCTTTTGTCGCCATATTTCCTTTCCGCTTGTCTTCAAAATTAATCAATAAAGTTGAATTTCTTATTGGATGGCCTTTCCTTCCCCCCGCTCCTTCTTTTCTGCCTTTCTTCTTGTAATAAGTTGGTCTTTGACGTTTGCTTCTTCCGATGGCAGTGTCCCGCCGAAGCACTCCCCTTGCCCCTGGGGGTCCTGCTGAAGTCAACTATCCAACGGCTAAAAAAGGAGGTCCTTCACCTGACGAAGAAGTTAAAAAAGTTGGAGGACGAGCTCCGCAAGTCGAAAAAATGCTATTCCGAGGCCGCCGCTGAGGCCGCCCACTTCAGGAGTCTCCAAGTGAAAGCAATCATGGACTACAGCCGGAGGAAGGCGAACTTCGCAAAGGAGCTCGAGGAATGCACGAAGAGCGCCAGCGACCGAACTTGGGCTCAAGAAGCCAGGATCAGCGCCCTTAAGGTGGAGCTGTCAGCTGCGAAGAGGAGGATCGGCCAACTAGAAGGGAACTCATCCCGGCTCACAGCGCGGGACGAGCAGATATGGTCACAAAAAGTTTCCGACCTCCAGAGGCAGCTTCAAGATGCTGAGGTGAGCCACGATGTGCAGCGGGCCAGCTGGCGCCGGCAGGTAGAAGAGTACAAAGGGAGATTCCGTCGGGCGGCGGACGAGGTTGTTCGTCTCCAGGGGCAGTTGGTTACTAGGGCGCAGCTTGCTAACGCCCAAGATACCGAAGAGCTCCAAGCCTTGAGAGGCACCGTCGAAGGAATTTCTGTCTCCCTTGGGGAGAAGACAGTCGAGCTTCAACAAGTAAAAATCCAACTGGGGCTTGAGCGGAAGGCCGTCGCAGATGCAGAGGCGGAGTCCGAAGCTTTGCGGAAGTGGCATCGGGAAGCGGAGGCTGAGAGCCGGCGACTTCGTCAGGCGCTCCAGGATATGCTGCAAAAGAAGGAAGAACTAGAGGAAACGGTGGAGAGCCTGAGGCAGTCCTGGTCGAGGGATGGAGGTGATCACCCTAGGTTAGAGGGAGCAGGACCTCCTTAGAGTTCTTTTGTAGTCACCCTCTTTTTGTAGCTGCCCCTTTTTTTCTTGTCGTTTTGTCCCTCTTTCTCTGGCCGTCCTGGCCCTGTAGTACATATATTGGAAATGAGGAAAAAGCACTTTGTGTTACCTTGTCCGCGCGTAGCACCAATATTGTCGTTCGTTGACTCTTTCTCGTCGTTTGGCCTGTTTGGCTTAGAGGTCGTCGTGGGAAGGGGCTCTTCCCTTCCATCTGATCTCGTCATGTGGCCAAGCCTCGCCACCATTCTTAACCCTTGCTGGCGAAGTAGCGGATGGAACCCGGCTTTCTTGGGAGCCCGGGCGAAGTCTTCCTTGGCGGCTGAACCCGGCTCCCGTAGGAGTCCGGGCGAAGCTTTCCTGGCGGCTGAACCCGGCTCCCGTAGGAGTCCGGGCGAAGCTTTCCTGGCGGCGGAACCCGGCTCCCGTAGGAGTCCGGGCGAAGCTTACCTGGCGGCGAAACCCGGCTCCCATAGGAGTCCGGGCGAAGCTTTCCTAGCGGCGGAACCCGGCTCCCGTAGGAGTCCAGGCGAAGCTTACCTGGCGGCGGAACCCGGCTCCCGTAGGAGTCCGGGCGAAGCTTTCCTGGCGGCTGAACCCGGCTCCCGTAGGAGTCCGGGCGAAGCTTACCTTGGTGGCGGAACCCGGCTCCCGTAGGAGTCCGGGTCTTCCATTTTGCTTGAGCTGGCGCGAGGTTCTCGTTATCAGCCTGGCTTGTGGGGGCGCGTTAGGGCGCTGTAAGGCCTCTCCCCCCTCCGGTCTAAAAGAACCGGGTCTTCAACTTTGCTCATGTCAGGACGAGGTTCTCCTCCTGTTCCTGACATGGCTGTGGGGGCACATTAGGGCGTTGCAAGGCCTCTCCCCCCATCCGGTCTAAAAGAACCGGGCCTTCGACTTTGCTCAAGTTAGGGCGAGGTTCTCCTCCTGTCCCTAACAGGGCTGTGGGGGCACATTAGGGCGTTGTAAGGCCTCTCCCCCCATCCGATCTAAAAGAACCGGGCCTTTGACTTTGCTCAAGTTAGGGCGAGGTTCTCCTGCTGTCCCTAACAGGGCTGTGGGGGCACATTAGGGCGTTGTAGGGCCTCTCCCCCCATCCGGTCTAAAAGAATCGGGCCTTTGACTTTGCTCATGTCAGGACGAGGTTCTCCTCCTGTTCCCGACATGGCCGTTATTTTTGGAGGGGTCATATCCAGTCATAATACATCCGCGTTAAGTAGGAGGAGCGCGTTAGCTAGAAAGAAAAGTAGATTCAAAACGAAATAGTAAGCAATACATTTACAGTTCTCCCGCTCCTCCTTGAGGCCCTCCGGCGATGGAGTCGATGGTCCCGATAGGAGGTCGGTCCCCGAGCTGCTCCTCCCTTTTCTGCAGTTCGGGCGGTGGGAGGGCTCTTGGCCGGTCTCCTCTACCCTCATGCCGGCGGCGGATGAATCTGTCGAGCCGACCTCGCCGGATGAGTTCCTCGATCTCGTCCTGGAGCTGGATACACTCTTCGGTGTCATGGCCGTGGTCGCGGTGGTAGAGGCAGAACTTGTTGGGGTTGCACTTCCCGGGGTGCGTGCGCATCCTCTCCGGCCTAGGAAGCAACTCCCTGACCTCCATCAGTACCTGGGCCTTCGAGGCGTTGAGGGGGGCGTAGCTGCGGAACTTCCCTGGCGGGGAACCCCGCCGAAACCTGTTGTCCGGGCTCCTCTGCCTGCGCGCCCGGGGGGGAGTATGGGCGCGCTTATGCCCAGGAGGGGATCGGGAGCGAGGCCGGGCTTCCTTTGGCCTCTTCTCAACTACGAGCTTACCAGAATTTCCCGCCTGGCACTCCCTCGCAGTCTCTTCATCTTTCATTCTGAAGGCCTCTTCCGCTCGGGCGTATCCTTCAGCCCGAGCCAGCAGATCAGCGAAATCTCTGGGGTACTTCTTCTCCAGGGAGTATAAGAGATCATTCTTCTGAAGGCCGCCTTTCAGGGCGGCCATGGCAACCGACTGGTCCAAGTTCCGGACTTCCAACGCCGCGATGTTGAAGCGGTTGATGTAGGCCCGTATGGACTCCCCTTCCCTCTGCTTGATGTTGATGAGGGACTCCGAACCTTTTCGGGGACGTCGGCTGCTGACAAAATGGGCCACGAATTGGTGGCTCATTTGATCAAAGGAGAATACGGTACCCGGCTTCAGAGCTGAGTACCAGTTTCTTGCTGCTCCCTTCAAGGTAGACGGAAAAGCCCGGCACAAGATGGCGTCAGGGGCGTCGTGGAGCAGCATCATCGTTCGAAAGGCCTCCAGATGATCGACCGGGTCTGACGTCCCGTCGTAGCTTTCGAACTGAGGAAGCTTGAAATTCGGTGGGATCGGTTCCTGCATAATCGTTTGGGAGAAGGGAGGGTCAGTGCAGATATCCTCACCGTAAGCGGGAGGCGCATGGCGGAGTTCTTCGATCCGTCGGTTCATCTCCTGGAGCCTCCGGTCCAGGAAATCCTCTCGACTTCGAGTCTCGAGGGTCCTTTGGCAGAACGGGGGCAGGGATCTCCCAGGGGTGGAGTCGTGGTCCGATTGAGGGCTCTCCACCCTTGGATTCACCTTCCTGGGAAGGACGGGGCGGCTGGCCCAGGTGGCCCGCCCCACCGCCGGGTTCTGGCATTCCGAAGATGCCCCTTCCGGATGTGCCGACGCCTGCGGCGGCTGCTGCTGCATTGCCTGTACGGCCTCGACGAGGCCTTTGACCTGCTGCGCCAGCAAGTCAAACTGCTCCACGCCGACCGCCGTCGTCGGAGGGGGAGGAGGAGCTGGCTGAGAAACGGGAGGGGAGGCCGGAGCCTGAGATCTGGCCGCGGAGGCCGTGGACCGCCGGGTGGACGCCCTGTGCGGAGGCATCGGGTGTCGATCTCGCGGGGGAGGATTAGGAGTAGATGACGGAGAGATGGCCGGAGGCGGCTCCGTTGAGCGCTCCTTCAAGAACAAGGGTGCTGCGAAGACACACGCCCTTCTTCTAGCGCCAATCCTGTTGGTGCAAAAATCTGCCTACGCCGGAGAAGCTGGAGTTGAGGAAGCCGCGGTCGCCGCCGGGACCTGCAAGGGAAGTCTAAACCGGAGGTGGGGTTGCTCCGGCAAGACCCTCCGACGCTCAAGTCAGTTCTCTGCCTCAACAAGAATGGAGTGCTCGAACGGAGAGTTTAGCAGAGTTTTGAGATAAGGCAAAAGAGCTTAAGGAATAACGTATCTGGGTCCCCCTTTTATAGGCGGGGGAGGCAACGGACTGATGGCGATGTTTGTAACCGCCTGGTAGTGGGCCGCCCATGGTCAGGGGAATTGATTGCGAAATATAATGGAGCAGATACGTGGGCATCACCTCGACCCGCCACGTGGAATCTGTTATGAGGGGTGGAGCAGCGTCCGTCGTCAGGAGAATCGCATGGTATCCGTCGCAGGAGGTGGAGCAGGTTCGTGGCCGTCACTGTGGCCTGCCAGGGGATAGTGGAGCTGTGCGGAGTCCGCCACAGGAAGTAGAGCAGGGCGGCTATGGCCACTGCGGCTTGTCAGGGAATGATGGTACTGCGCGGAGTCCGCCACAGGAAGTGGAGCAGGGTCGTGGCCATTTTGGGGGCCTGTCAGGGGTAGTGGAGCTGTGCGGAGTCCGCCACAGGAAGTAGAGCAGGGTGGCTATGGCCACTGCGGCTTGTCAGGGAATGATGGTACTGCGCGGAGTCCGCCACAGGAAGTGGAGCAGGGTCGTGGCCGTTTTGGGGGCCTGTCAGGGGGCGTGGATCTGTCGATTGAAGCTCGGTAACGGCCGGAGCCCGGTTTCCGTTGAGGTCCGGGTGAGGCCCTCCGGGCGGTAGGGGTCGTGAACGGAGCCCGGCTCCCGCAGGAGTCCTGGCGGAGCAGCAGTTGATATCGACAGTGAAGCCTGGCTCCCGTAGGAGTCCGGGCGGAGCTGTAACTGTCATCGGTGGTGGAGCCCGGCTCCCGTAGGAGTCCGGGTGGAGCTGTGCTGCAAACAAAGTTAAGGGTGAAATCCGGCTCTGATAGGAGTCCGGATTGAGCTTACCAGCAGTTGATACTGAGAGCGGAGCCCGGCTCCCGTGGGAGTCCGGGCGGAGCTGCGCTGATGCCGACAGTGGAGCCTGGCTCCCGTAGGAGTCCGGGCGGAGCTGCCGTCGGCGGTGAAGCCCGGCTCCCGTAGGAGTCCAGGCGGAGCTGCACTTGCTGATGGCGGTGGAGCCCGGCTCCCGTAGGAGTCCGGGCGGAGCTGCACTTGCTGATGGCGGTGGAGCCCGGCTCCCGTAGGAGTCCGGGCGGAGCTGCGCTGCAAACAAAGTTAAGGGTGAAATCCGGCTCTGATAGGAGTCCGGATTGAGCTTACCAGCAGTTGATACTGAGAGCGGAGCCCGGCTCCCGTGGAAGTCCGGGCGGAGCTGCGCTGATGCTGACAGTGGAGCCTGGCTCCCGTAGGAGTCCGGGCGGAGCTGCCGTCGGCGGTGAAGCCCGGCTCCCGTAGGAGTCCGGGCAGAGCTGCACTTGCTGATGGCGGTGGAGCCCGGCTCCCGTAGGAGTCCGGGCGGAGCTGCACTTGCTGATGGCGGTGGAGCCCGGCTCCCGTAGGAGTCCGGGCGGAGCTGCACTTGCTGGTGGCGGTTCCGCCGTGGGTTCCGGCTGTGGGTATTTTATACCCAACAAGGGCCATAGCACTATCTACCAACAAAAGACATTCATAATTACAAATATCAATACACCATCATGATGGATCTCATGACATCGTATATGGTCTAGCACACGTGATCTATGAGTAATAAAGAACATATACTATAACAAATATAACTATTAGTGATATTTTTAAGTATTAGTATAGGTCAGAAAGAATACTGTAAATATCTTTATTGATATTTTTTTGATATTTTCTTATGTACCATCTTAAGGTGGTGTCAATAATTAATTATCAATATTTTCAAAAAATAGCAATAGAAATTTATATTTTGGTGGCACATGTAAGTGCCTTTGAAGTTTCAATTTTGGTATATGTAAGTACCTTTAAAGTTTTAATTCCAATATTTTATACATGCCAATAAAAAATTATTAGAAATAAATCATACATCCTAGAATTTGAAATATTAATGTCTTATTTGAATGACAAGCTCTTAACCACCAAGTTGTAACTTGTATTATTATCACATAAAAATAATTTATTTGACTTGTTAACACACATTCATATCATTAAATAAGTATTTGATGTATATTTTAGTATTTGATATACTACTTATTTTTAATTTTTTTATTTTTTATAAAATTAAAAATAAATTTAATTTATGGAATTCTCTATTTTAATATTTTATTATTAAAAATATTTAAAAATTAACTTGTGTGTGCCTCCATATTTATATATAACTTTTTCATAAATTCTTTAAGAATAGTTAATTCATGATTACTTTATTTATGCTGTAATAAAAAGTAATAATAAATTTTGAAGCAAAAAATGTTAATATTCTTATGTTATATTTTTATCTTGAATGTCTTTTATTCTTGATGTTTTAAATTACCTACATATAGTAATGCTAAAATATATATGTATGACAATATAATTGATGGGATCACTATGATTAAATCAAGCTCTATATAAAAATTAATAATTTAATATTTAATAAATATTTTTTAAAATTTTATAAATTATGATATTATTTACTAGTATATTAGTTAAATGTCATAATAACAGTTCTGATTTATAGCACTTCAAGTAATATATTGTAAAATAAAAATTTATAGCAATATTTATAATAAAATATCATAAATAAAAAAAAATTTATTAAAAGATAGAAGTATTTTTACTATAATATAATAAAAAAATAGCAGTATACAATAAAAAATACCACAAGCAACTTGCCATCACATCCACATTCAATTCACTGTATGGTTGCAAGAAGATCCCTTATAGGATTTCAGTCCCCTTACACATTTAGAAAAGCCTTTCGTCTCAATTCATATAAGACCCCTATGTCTTACTTAAAGGGATACAGAAATGATGCACCATATATAACACTTAAATTTTATATATTGAGAGCTCAAAACTTAAATTTTTAATATTAGACATAATAGAATGTCAATCATAACTCCCAACTAACCAAAGATGTCAAAAGTAATCAAAATGCCCATATACTCTACATGGATCTATCAAAATCAACAGGCCTAAGACCCTTAATTAGTTAGTAAATTTATACTCAATGATAGTTTTCTCATGCTCTATATCCCATTATCAACCATTCCCTTAAAAAGGGAAAAAAAAAAAAACTTTAATTCTATGTACTTGGCTCCACTTGAATCTTTGTATTCTTCATAGAGAACATAGTCCAAAACTTATCATAATAAATCCTTATCGGCCTAAAAATTGAATCAATGACTCTAAGCCCTAAAATAAAACTTCAGAGCCACTTAGCATGAGCTCCAGCCTCATATATAAGATATGATTGCTTCTGCTTTGCATGGAAGAATAGGCGACTAGTGACTGCTTAGAACTTTTCCCAGAGACAACATCTCCCCTACAAGCATGAAAATATAGCCTATAGTGGGTTTCATATCGTCTAAGCAACCAACAGGATCTATACCTGCATGATCAATCACTTCAAGATGATCACATAAAACATATTCTTCTTACCTGATTCCTTAAGATAATCTTCAAACCACTTCATGCATACTTCTTCAAGCAAATCCCCGTTAAGAAAAGTTGTTTTGACATCTGTTTTGGTGAGCTATTAGTTCTATGCATATTCTAAAGGAACACTTAAATGAAACTGGTGAAAAAGTTTCTATATCGTCGACACCTTCTCTTTGTGCAAAGCATTTGGTCACTAACCTGGCTTCGAACCTCTCTTACCCCTGGAATCCCTTTTGGTTTTGAATACCCATTTACAACGAATGGGTTTGGAATTTTAAGCAGCTTCACCAGTCCCCAAACATTGTTGTGTGCCATAGAGTACATCTCCTCCTCCAGTTTGACAATTTATTAGCAATAACTGCTTTTTAAGTCACTAGATTAGTAACCTCCCCAATGTCATAACTTGATTGTCCCTAAATAAATTACAAAATAATACAGATCTCCAATCTCTCTGGGGATTCGTGGCATATTCGGAACAAGTTGGGCAGGATGAAGTAGTTGAAGAGTAACATTGATCCTATTTCAATTCTCTCTGTAGGTGGAGGCACAACTCTGTCATGTACAGTAAGAGAGATACTGCAATTGATTTAGGCTCTAGAGTCTCAATATGACAACATTATGCTCTAAAAATTTAGTCATTGACTCAACAGTCTTCGTACCATTATTAGGATAGTAAAAACTTGTAACCTTTAGAGGCCTCTAGATAATCAACAAAGAAACAATGAGTAGTCTTTTAGTCAAATTTCCTTTCAAGAGTTTTAGATTCTAACTTCAGCTGGACAATCCCAAACCAGCAAAATTCAAACTAGGCTTCTTGCCACTCCACAATTCAAAAGATGTATTGGGAATAGCTTTACTAGATAGTCTATTCAAAACATCCAGTACAATTTTGAGTGCTTCACCCTAGAAGAATACGGGTAACTTATTGTTGCTCGTCGTACTTTTGACTATATCCTGCAGAGTAGTGTGATTACGGTGCTTAGCTACACAATTCTATTTAGGGAATCCTGACATTGTATATTGTGCAATTATCCCACAATTTTCTAAGTACTCAGCAAATGATTTCATTGATTGACCTACATCTGTATATTTACCATTGTACTCACCCCTATGATCTAACCTGACAATTTTAACCATTTTTTCAATTATCTTTCCACTTCAGTTTTAAAAATCTTGAATTTGTCAAGGGCTCTAAATTTATTGTTGAGTAAGTAGACATAGCCATACCTAGATTGGTCATCAAATAAGACGATAAAAATTTTCTACCACAGAAGGTAGGAGAGAAAGATCCACTAATATGTCAGCATGGGTTATGTTTAAAAGCATATTGCTACTTGTGTCCCCTTTTCCTACTCTTGGTCCACTTACCCCCAGCAAAATTGGTACAAGTTTCAAAATCACCAAAATTGAAGTTTGGGAGGATTGTATTCTTTATCAATCTTTTAATTTTATGTTTTGATATGTGACCAAGTCTTTTATGCCACAACATAAAAGATTTTTGTTTAACCAAAACGCTTAGTTTTAGCCTTTTCAACATTCATAGAAAAATTATTAGAAGTCAAAATTCAACCTATACAAAGCATCATTCAAAAACTGTTCACCAACCAAAGATGAATTAAGAAACAATTCAGCTTTTCCATTACCGAAATGAAAATTATAACCAAACATCAAATTTTCAAATAGAAACCAAATTTCATCTTGCGGATGGTACAAAAATAATGTTTTCCAAAACAATATTAAAACTAAACTAAACATTTGAAACAACTATTCCAATAAAGGTAACCTCAAGTTTGACTCTATTGCCTAAGAACACACAGACTTCCCCTTCACTTGGCTCAGATTTGTTATTTACCCCTTTGTTATTTCCTTTCTCAAGCCAAGTGTCGCATTTAGGACATGCTTTTTTCCGATAAGCGTCGGTATATATAACAAGGCCAGCAAGTGTCATCTTTCTTGATGGTAGGTGGAGTAGGTTTTCTTTGATTGTTTTGATTTCTAGTATTTCTGTTAAACCTAGTAGTTTGTGGTGGTGTGAAGAACCCTTGCCAATATGACCCTTATGCGGTTGATGCAATATATTCACACTCTTATCTTTCTCCTTTTCGTCCTCTCCCGAACGCATACTGAGATAAGTTGGTTGACGTTTCATATCTCCTTTTGAACATTATAAGTGGTTTTAAGGCTATTGAAAGAGGCAAGAATGGAATTTAGGATTTGGTAAACAAGAAAAGAGTTACCAATGAGTAGTTCAGGGTTAACTGAGACGGTTTGCACTACTTTGCATCCGTAGAATAAAGGCTCTAACTCCACTAACCACTTCATATCTCATTTTACACAATTTTTCATCAGTTCTCTATCTTTAGCCTTTTCAGATTTCTAGGATCATTGTCCTATGGCATCAAAGAATTTATTTTTATTTTAGCATTGGGTCTTGGTTGGCGTACTGCTTCGGAAGGACTCAGATACAGATTTTTTTTTTTTCCTTATTTTATGATATGTATGCTCAACTTATTAGCTCTCTCCCATTTTTGATAATAAGCCCCCTGTTCTGCAATACTTGCATCATCAAGAATAGAATGGCTCATTCTTACACGGCAATATCCAGGTCATCCAAAACCCAAGGCTAACTCAACACCCTCCCAACTTGCAAATTGTTCCTTGCCAAAATCTCAATAGAGTATATTTAATTATTCACAAGAATGTTTCTAATTGAAAATAAACATGATTTAATTGATACAGACAATGTAAATAGTAAAATCAATAACTCATAACAGTATTATAGCAACATCCACATCGGAGTTCAAAGTGCATCACTGCATATTCCCTTTTGAACCTCCCACTCAAGTGAAATAATAAAAAAGACTCTTTAGAGACTCATCCCCTTTGGGCAGATAAATCCCCTCAGAATTAGTAAAGAAAACCCTTGTTGATTACTCACATCTCTTTGAAAATTAATGCACATATAACTCCCTTTGGGTAGGCAATAGGATGCTGTAATTTAGAAAGACAATTGTCCCAAGAATCCTTATTGAACAATCCCATAAGTCTCTATGGAGGCCCACTTTGGTAGTACCATCTATGTCGTACCACACAATTATCCAGCTAGAACAATTATAATTTTACGCACACAATCAATTAATTAACTATTAATCCATAAATTGGCACCAAAATCAAGCCATAAATTCACATTATTTTATATAGTTATATACATTCCTAATTAAAAAAAATAAAACTCCAGCATATACACAATTTTTTACAAAAACTATTTTTGGATTTATGCCTATACTTTCAAATTGTAAATATATAAAATACATGCACAGATAGAGAGGGTACACAATACCAAGTTATTTAAGGAGTATAAAATTAATTCCAAGTAACATGTCTTGAAGAAAAATCGCAATTCATGCTGATATATTTAAAATTTCTAATAAATATTTCCAGCACACCAAAAGTTTCAGAAATTACATGTATAAGTATAGCATGGCACGTGAGAAGGATGGTATAATGATCAACCAGAGAGGTCCGGTGCATTCAATATTTGATGAGAGCAATAAAAGCCCTAAATTGTTTCAGCATTTCACCAACGAACGAAACTCAATATCTTATTTCCAATTCCAATCATACATACTAATATAATTATTTGATGGGTCATATTTTTGGCATCTACGGCTTTAATTCCATATGTATAAAAATTTATAATAGCAATACTTAGAAATAGAACACCCAAAAATTATACAAATATGTAGGAGAACATTCTATTTATCACCTCCATTGATAAAATCCTGAAGGTAGCTTGCAACCACACACAAGCAAAGAAATTGAACAATAGTTAGGGCGACATATGATATTACTTACATGTATGATTAGGAATTTCCGCTGCCTGTTTAATTTCTATATGGTGGCTCTTGATGGGGCCCATTGTCAAGAGACATTTGTATTATGGTATTCTAGATAGGAAAAATTCTTTGTGCATGCAATGGAGAACGACATACACCATCGTGATTAACTCATACGTAGGGTCGAAAGAAATTTTTTTTTTCATGCACCGCATCCCGATTCCGATCCCGCGTGTGAGCCAATCACTGTGGATGGTGCGTGCGTTCTGCATCGTCGTGGTGCACAAAGAATTTCTTTTCTAGATAGAGAGGGGACCTAATTCTAGGTTTAATTTTATTTTTGGGTCTCCGATCAACCTATCCTACTTTGAAACAAGCCCTACACCTTTCATGAGAAATTCTTTATGCACCGCGAGCGGTGTAGAAAATCCAACATGGAGCGCATCATTTTATATAATTGGTCCAGTAGTCACTGCTTTTCATGCATATTTAATCTCTGCAGTTTTGCTTTTTCATTTAAAAATTTTGAATAATAAAAATATTTTTATTTTTTGAAAAAAATTATGATATCCTATATGCAGGATGTCATAGCATGGACATAAGATGTCATAATTTTTTTTCAAAAAATAAATATTTTTATTATTTAAAATTTTTAAATAAAAAATAAAATTATAAATATTAAATATATATTAAAAAATAATAATTATATTGATCAATCACATAAAATGAGACGCTCGACGTCGAATTTTTCACACCTTAAGATACCACATCGAATTTTTCCACCCTAAGATACCACATCGAAAGCAATCACCCGGGTGGACCTAGGCTTAAGAGCTGCATGGATCACATCGAACTGTACTGGGCTCTAGTCGCAACCCCTAATTAAGAAAAATTCCAACATAGCCTCTACTCCTTGACAAAGTCTCCTGGACTCCCTCAGATGGGGATGGATCTGGAGTTCTTAGATGTCTGTCTTTGCGGAGAACACCACCATCATCCCGAAGGAAGTTGAGCCTCCCTGTGGCGACTACATCGACACACTCGAAATAGATATTGCCAATGTTTCGCAGAGCTCCCCTCCTTCCTCCGACCTTACTTTCATTCACGGCAATGAGGATTTTATGATGCTTCATGGTGAACTTTTGGATGATGTTGAGCCTCGTCGCCTCCCAAATGCTGGATCCACAGGGAGCTGCTCGATCACCTTCCTCGAGAATATCAGGCGATGTTGCAGAAGAAACAGAGAAAGGTTTGGCTTCCTCTGTTCCAAAGAATATTGGGCTCTAGATCCTCTTCTATTCTCTCTATTGGAGTCTGCATCTTGTCATTAAAAGTTGTCTTACATCTTCAAATATTCTCCTCGTTGCTCTTGTGCTTTAGTTGGCAAGTGCTGCTGCTCTTAATCTGGTGAAACTGAAGGTTGGTCCTTCCTCTTTGATGTCCGTAATTAGTGGGAATATTCATGGACTTTGAGACCAATTAAGAGGAGAATTGTTAAATATTTTCCCACTACCAGTGATTGTTGTGCTGTAGGTATTCAATAATCTCAATTCTGTGGTTGCATAGAACCCAAAATGCTAGTTAGATCTTCACAGTTGTTTATGAGCCCTGATCATAAAGCCTTGTTCTGAAGAGAAATAAAGCAAATTATATCTACATTCCATGGGTCATTGGGGGGAGATTTTAATGCCACATGAAAGTGCAAGAAAGGAAAGGTCTCCCGCAAGCGAAAAAAAAAAAAAAAATCCAAAACTTCTCCCTCTTTCATTAGATCTTCTCACCTTCTTGACCTCCCCTTAAGGTCCAAAATTTTACTTGGAGTAATCACTGAGATAATCCAAATACGTTAAAGTTGGACAAATTTCTAATCTCTAGCATCTTGGACGACTTGCACTCTAACTCCCATCAGTTAGGCTTACTAAATTCTTGCTCAGAACGTGTCCCGATCAAATTCTTTCTGGTGGGTCCCTCGAGCCTTTTCAGGTTTGACAAAAGCCGGTTGGTTTTTGAACAAATTTCAGAAGTGGAGGCCAAGGCTTGGGGCTTAGCTAGTTCGTATGTCCGGTTGCGGGCCAATATCCTCCTAAAATTAAGGGCGACTAGGAATTCTTTGAAGAGGTGATCAGCAAAATACCAGATCCACGGCACAAGCCACAAAGGAGAGATCAAGTTGCTGCCCGTTTCGGCTAGGTCGGAAGATGTGCAATTGGGCCTTGTGCAGGGGTGCTGGAGTGATCTACAAAATAAGTCCAAACTTGAGGTTTTCACTCCAGCGAGGACCTTTCGATGCTCAAGTCAGATTTCAGAGAACATAGGGAGCAGCAATAAGTTCTCTAAGAAGAATTGCTTACCTGGATCCTCGAGACTTTTGTTATTTAAAGAAAAGGGTTGAGAAAACGGACTACTCCAAAATCTTGGGCCATTAATCACACCATTGCGGTATTATAGCCCTCATTCGCTCTCATAAAATGAGGAGGTCGTTACTGGCAATATATTGAGTGGAAGATTTGAATATCCTTGAAGATCGTGTTTGACTTATTGACTTTCTTAAATTGAATGAGTGGTGTCATCTCATTGTACATGAGAGTCTCACCTATTAATTACATGAGCTGTCAATCAGGAGCTAAGAGTATGAGAGATTTTAGCCTTCATATGCTCTCCACGTGGGGGTATTTATTGTTTTTGGCTTTTTCTGTATGGTGTCATTTAAATGAAGTCTTAGCTCAGCATGAAGATGGCTAAGTATAAAAACACCTCAGCTTGAATATAGTTCATCTCAGTCTCATATAGCTCAGCTCAGCGTGAATATAGCTCATCTCAACCTCATATAGCTTAACTCAGCATGAATATAACTCATCTTAGCCTCATATAGCTCAACTCAACATGAATATAGCTTAGCATGAATATAGCTCATCTTAGCCTCATATAGCTCAGCTGAGTATGAATATAGCTCATCTTAGCCTCATATAGCTCGGTTACTCTGGAATCTACATCCTGGATATAAATCTGAGGCATCAAAGTACTTCCGTAATACTGCCCCCCTACTCCTAAGTTTGAGAATCAGACGAAAGGAGTACTGCTGATCTAGGGACGTCCATCCATGCATCCCGTTAAGGCATTTTTCCTCTGCTCGGTATTTTTGCTCTACTCTTCATACGAGCGGCATATTGGCTCTGCTCTTCTTCAATAATAGGCCGATTAAAGACCATTTACGTCAAAGCCGATCGAAGGCTTCTTCTAGGCCGATCGAAGGCTGATTATATCGAAGCTGATTGAAGGCTTCTAGGTCGATCAAAGGTCGATTATTGTGAACTGAGGGTCCTTTTGATTAGCCCTCATTTGTTTCGAGATTGAAGATTAACGGATAAGGATTGGCCCAGATGAAGATCGACGTATAAGGATCAACCCAGATGGAGATCGACAGGCGATGTTTGGACTCGGATGAAAATTGATGGATAAGGATCAGCTCGGATGGAGATCGATGGGTAAGGATCAGCTCGAATGGAGATCGATGGGCGATGTTTGGACCCGAATGAAAATCAATGGATAAGGATCAGCTTGAATAGAGATCGACGGATGATATTTGGATCCAAATGAAAATTGATGGGTAAGGATTAGCCCGGATGGAGATCGATGGGCGATGTCTAGACCTGGATGAAAATCAACAGGTAAGGATCAATTCGGATGGAGATCGACGGGTGATGTTTGGACCCGGATGAATATCGATGGGTAAGGATCAGTCCGGATGGAGATCGACGGGTAAGGATCAGCTTGGATGGAGATCGACGGGCGATGTTTGGACCTGGATGAAAATCGACGGATAAAGATCAACTTGGATGGAGATCGATGGGTAAGAATCAGCGTAGATGGAGATTGACAGGTGATGTTTGGATCCGGATGAAAATCAACATGTAAGGATCAGCTCGGATGGAGATCGAGGAGCTTCAGGGGTCCTCACTAGTTAGCTCTCAGCATGGTCTGACCCTTGCCCTGGTTCAATTTTGGCTTAGAAACCTGTGGCCCTATAAGAAAAGGAAGAGAACAGATTAATGGATGGAGATTGAGAGCCTTTTACCATGAGGAATTTCATTTGAGAGTCCTTTGATTTTGCTTAGCTTTTTATTTGCCTTGGTTTGGGCTTAGTTTTTACTTCAGTATAGCCTAATTTTGGGCTCTGATCGACTTTGATTTTCTCTTCTGCTCAGATTAGACTTCACCTCGGATCTACATGATCTCACATCGGATCTGCATAATTTCAGCTTGGATTTTCTGATTTTACCTCGAATCTACATGATTTCAGCTCAGATCTGCAGATTTTACCTCAGATCTATATGATTTCAGCTTGGATCTATAGATTCTACCTCAAATTCTCAAAATTTTACCTCGGATCTGCATGATTTCAGCTCGAATCCATAGATCTCACCTCAAATCTATATGATTTCACCTCGGATCTGTATGATTTTAGCTCGAATCCATAGATTTTATTTTGGATCTGCATGATTTTAGCTTGGATCTACATGATTTCACCTCAGATGGAGTGGATCGGCCTTGATCTGAACATCGAATCTATTTGATGTGGATCCGGCTTTGGATTGGCCATGTTCCACTGCCTCCATGCACTCTACGTACTTCATTTTTTTGACTATATTGGGGGTCCATGTCTAGCATGTGGTCCACCACTTCTTCCTACTGGTTGTCCATCTGGGTTACAATAAATAGATAGATGTAACATACCTTGAGGCCGCTCATGGATGGCCATGGCAATGTTAGAGGCCAGATCTTAGCTGCGGATGATTTTGGTGCTGTCAGAGGTGAGGCATATGAGCGGGGAGTGTGGAACTGCACATGGATAATTTGGATCATCCTCGATCCCGACTCCACATTGGCCAAACTTTCGCTCCGGCTTGGACATGCCACTCAAGGGGTCTATAGTCCTGTAAGAAGGAAATAAAATTGGGGGGCTTGAGGAAAAGACCTGTTGTCCCATTCGACTTATTTTTTATTTGGACGGGCTTTTGCTCTTATAGAGGCCTTGGATCCAACCATAGATGACCTCGGTGCAGTGGGCCCAAGGTCATTCTATCGACGAACTTATCGAGATTGGGACCTCAGTCTAGGTGAGCTTGGCAGCTCGGATCGAGGCAAGCTTGACTTTGAAAGGGAGGAGGCACGAGTGGTGAGGAGAGAGTAGTTCAGATGAAGGGGCACCGAGTGGGATGAGATCGGATGGCCCAACATTGCTAGAGGCAACCTTGGCACCATTTACGGGTGTACCACGCATGTGGGAGGGCCTCGGACCCCCAGATTCGATGAGGCTCGTCGCCGTCGAGAGCATTGGACAAGAGTGGAGTGACCCCAGGGCTCGGACCTAGGCAAGGTTGGCACCACCAGAGGAGAGCTTGAAGGAGATCAAGGACACCATGAGAGACAGATCTGGGCAAGGTCGTTCCAGTCTACTGTAATTCTGGATACTGCAATATCCTTTTTTATTTGAATTTTGATCTCCTTTCTTATTTGGATCCTTCTAAAAATTTAATTTTTGGATTCAAAAAATCAAAAAAAATTTATGATCTCATTTTTTATTTGAGCATTGTGATCTCCTTCTCTGTTTGAGCTCACTGGACCGACGCATTGAACTGATCCGCACTTATCTCTGTAGCTGGCAAAAGTGATGGTGCTAGTGGTGATGGCGACGTAGGAGCCTCGCTACCAACACGAGCTTCCTCATTTTTTGAAGAGGCATCGTTAGAACATCATGAAGAAACTTTGCATGGCACCATCGCATGCTTTCTTTAGTGGTATGATGCGAAGATTGCATCATTCCTCTATCTGTTGCTGCTCGTTTCAGTTAGATCAAAAGATGGACGACTGAGTCTTGCATGGTGGTATTGGAGTAACCTGCAAAACAAGTCCAAACCAGAGATTTTCACTCCGATGAGGATCCTCCGATGTTCAAGTCAGATTTCAAAGAACAAAGAGAGTAGCAGTGGATTTTCTAAGAGAGATTGCTTACTTGGGTCCCCAGGGCTTTTGTTATTTGAAGAAGAGGATTGAGAAAACGGGCAACTCCAAAATCTCGGGCCATTAATCATGCCGTTGCGGTATTATAGCCCTCATTCGCTCTCGTAGAGTGAGGTGCCTGGTGTCACTCAAGTGGAGTCTTAGCTCAGCATGAAGATAGCTAAGTATAGAAACACCTCAGCTTGAATATAGCTCATCTCAGCCTCATATAACTCAGCTCATCATGAATATAGCTCATCTCAATCTTATATAGCTCAGCTCAGCATGAATATAACTCATCTTAACCTCATATAGCTCAGCTCAGCATGAGTATAGCTCATCTCAACCTCATATAGCTCAACTACTCCGAAATCTACATCCCAAATATAAATCCGAGGTATCAAAATACCCCCATAACAGATCAAAAGGAGGAATGATGTCCAATGTCATTCTCTGCTATAGAGCTTTGACATTTCTGCATACGAGAGCTTCACTATTTTCATTAGGTGTAAGAGATTCATTGGAAGCTAGCAAAAATTCAATAGCTAAAAGAAGATGACAATAACACAGTCTTTTTTTTTTTTTTACAAATTTGCCAACCTCCACAAAAAATATAACAGGACCGCTGAAATAGAATGGAATGGTGTTAGAATTTCTAACTGTTGCTGTTAAGGGCTTATGACTCGTGAGATATTGTTCACTCTGGTTCATGGGCTTCACAGTTTTGTCTTTCAAAAGACATCTTGTATGAAAAGAATGGTTCCTTTCTATATAAATCAAAATCTCCCTAACTCACAATCAATATGTGACTAATGATGCCCTTCATTCTATACCACAACAATGCTAATGCATAATAGTTAGATATGAGACAAGCTTTTGAAAGGAACATGGCACTAGGGATCAAGAGAATATTACGGTAGGCAAGCTAGACATGCATCAATGTACTCCTTAGGTAAAGTTAAATGCATGCAGAATTATGTAATTAATATGACTCAAATTTCTCATTAAGCCAAACATTAGATCCAGATTTGCTCCGGCATTCTCTTTTACCATATACAAACCTGAAATTTTTTATGGGGTCTATAATTAGATTTGTACCTAATGATTCAAAAGTCTATGTGCCCTAGTTGAATTTTTGAGTCTCTGTGACAATGCTACGAGGAAAATTATCTATATTCCATATACCTGAGTCAATTTTCTTTTGAAGTAGTTGGAAATAGAGGTGAAAGTGGCATGGATATTATCCATCCAGTTCTGTTTTTATATCCGAATTTAATCTAGATATGGATAGAAATTTCAAAATCCAGCTAATATCCATATCTGTATCCATATCCATAAAAAAAAAATGAATATGAATATGGATAGACAACTATCTGATCCGTATCCAAATATCCAAATCTATATATAACTCTATATAATTTTATATGGCAGTTATTAACTTTAAGAGAAATATACAACCATATAAACATATTATTAACTTGATTTATCATTTATTTAGTAATACCATTGACTTTGTAGTCATAAAGTTTAATTATCTAAGTTATATCCATCATTATATTCATACTTTCAGTATTTCAATTATGTCCATATCCATTTAAAATAAATATAAATATAAATTTTTATATCTGAATAATATCTATATCCGTACATGTGTTCATTAGACAAAACAAATATGAATATGGATATGCTGATATCTGATTCGGATTTGATTTGGTTTCAACCCTAATTGCCAAATAGCCTTCAATCAAGGCTGCATCAAATAACCAGTTTACTTTTAATGATCACATGTTACTCAGCTGTTCAGATTGTTAGCCTCTGTTAAACTAACATAACACTGTGGAGCCCAGCGCAAATTATTCTTTGGACTTTCACTGAAGAATACATGTGCTCGCCCCTTTATACACGTCATATGCCAATTTTTTCCTTTTTAACAAGGGTTTTTTTTGCGAGTTCTGCGAACTTACTCTACTAAACTTTTTTAACAATAAATATAGCTTCACACCCCCGAGTTATAATGGGTTCCGTTCTTCCAATTTTGTGACAGCATATACACCCTTCCAAGTTACAAGGTTCTGGCGGTCTGAGTGGTAACAAGACCGGTTAAAACACGACATCGTTTTCATCAAACGACCAAAATTCTTCCGTGTGCATGCTATCGAGGTCCCATTTCACTAATCGTTACATCATTTCTAGAAACGAAGGAAATGGAATTTCTGTTTCTTGGACCCACATCTGGCCCGGTGTTTGAATTACCTTGAACGAAATATGCAGGCACAGAAGGAGCTGAAACAGCGATAGAGTGACCACTCAGCATGAGAACAACCAATTCCATGCTTGGTCTCTTCGTTTGGTCTTCCTGGACGCCGAGTAAACCCATATGAATGCATCTGGAGGCTTCTTGCCTATCATACTGGTCACCTAGGCTTTGATCCATCAAATGCAATGCCTTCCCCTTGTTCCAATGCTTCCATGCCTTCATTAAAAGCAAGCGACATCAAGATCAACAATAAGGCTTTTCTGATGCAATTTGTGATACTAAATCATTGGTATATATCTTTTTTTATTGATAGGAGTAAGAGTACCGAGGGCTTACATAGCTTAGGAGATTCTCAGCATGCCCTGATCCTTGGAAGTCATTGATTCGTTGACCAGTCACAATTTCTAGAACAAGAACTCCAAAGCTAAATACATCTGATTTTGTTGAGAAGTGCCCATGCATTGCATACTCCGGTGCCATATACCCACTGCATGCCATCATAGAATAGTCACATGTTAAAGCGACAATGTCTTCTTGACTAGAAGAAGAAATAGATAACTGGTAATTAAGTAAAAGATCAAAATGGATAAGGATTTACAATGTTCACAAGTTATCACAACAATTGAAATATTGATTGAAATGCAGAAATTAATAAGGACTGTAACATACTATGTCCCAGCAATTTTACTAGCAGTTGCTCGTGTTTTGTTTTCATCAAAGACCTTTGCTAGGCCAAAATCTGAGATCTTAGGATTCATGCACTGATCTAGCAAAATATTATGAGTTTTCAGATCCCGATGAATAATCTTGAGTTTAGAATCTTCATGAAGATAAAGAAGCCCTCTTGCAATTCCTTTAATAATCTTGTACCTCCTTCCCCAGTCTAGCAGTCTATTTTTCATTGGATCTATTCAAACGAAGCAAAAGTAGAGTCAGTGTATGCCATTATGTCATAATGACCAATTTTTCAAAAATTAAGTAGATAAAGCATGAGATTCTTGTCTCCATGTAATAATTATCCTTTATCTAACAGAATCAATATTTGCGAAAAGAATAACATAAGAATCACAAAGCAAGATTCTGAAAAATGAGAGCTGACTAGATTTAAGTAGGTAATATATAGTATGTACAGATCTTTAGGAACTCATATGAACCTCAAAATTGAGCCTAAACTAATATCCTTTCTCACCTGTACAAGCTTAACATTTTATATCCTTTGAACTTTGGAGAATGACTTTACTCATCAAAAATTCACCTAATTAAATCAAGCCTTCTCTTAGTACTACAGTGGAATTGTTACTGGAAGTAGTGCTGGTTATAATCTAACGTGAAACCCAGACTGCCTAGACCAATGATCAACCAAAAAAACAAAATAGACTAAAAGGTTGAGCAACAACCTAGCAGCTTGTCATCTGTATGAAACCAAAAGACTATTACATAGAGCAATGCCTCCAAGAAGCAATCTAACATGAAATAAAGGAACCATCTTATATGATAAAGAGTCAGCATAGGAGTCAATAGGTCATGGCTGCATTTCATTCAAGTTTCTTATCAAGTCTACTAGAAATAGTGTCATGATTGTTATCAAAGAAAAGTTCACTTAGAGATGAACTAGGACATTAACAAGGTAAACTCTACTCCAACCAAAAAACTAAAGGAGCATAAGGAATACAATTCATATTAATGATGACCATAACAGGAAATGAAAGATCACTTAGTTTTTAAATAGAATTGCTAATTAGTGATATTTGTAGCCTATGCCTGATTTGGATGTATCTTTCATACTTCCAACCAAGATTATATAGAAAAACATGTATTTAGTTGTTACTATTACGAGCAAAAACATGAGGTGAACTAGAATGAAATTTCAAGTTAGAACCAGTCAACCAACTTCCTCGCTGCTAGATGGGGGCTCAACCCCAATGATCCGAGATATTAGATGCAATCTACTACTTGTAAACTACTTGCAGGATAAAAAACATGTGACTTGGAGCCTCCTAGTTTATGCAGCAACTAGTCAAAGATAGGCATTTTATCATTTTATTTAAAATATTTGTGTTTGCCAAGTTGATGCATGGGTCAGAGCCTCCAAATCACATGACTTCCTGGTAATCACATCCAATATTAGCTCAGATTATCAGTATCAAACCCTTGTATTTCAGCAAAAACTGGTCGGATCGGACTTGAATCTGGTTGATTGAATCCTAGTCCACCTCTAAAGATAATTAAAATTATATGATATTCTATAGCAAAGGCTAGTGAAAAATACATGTTATAGTGATATATAAGGCCCTAACCATATTAGTTCTTTATTTGTAAAACTAGTGGCATTTTCAAGTTGTAAAGAGAGTGAGTTTTTCTTATGAGGAGAAGATGCAAGCTATGCGTACCAAATAAAAATTTGTCAAGGCTTGTATTATGTTGAAATTCATAGACTAGTAGCGTTTCTTCCTGTTCTAAGCAGCAACCCAGTAGTGTCACAAGATTTTTATGCTGAAGCCTAGCAAGCAAAAGAACCTCATTTTTAAACTCCAAGAGACCTTGCCTGGAACCTGCTGAAAGTCTTTTCACAGCTATTTCCTGGCCATTTGATAGCACTCCCTTTTGCAAAGTCAAAATAACAGAAGAATACATTTATGTTTAATTCAAACTGGATGGAGACCAGCCATAATATAAATTAGAAGTCTGGTGGCCCATAGAGTACTCCATTACCTTATAAACTGGTCCAAAACCACCTTCTCCAAGCTTATTTGCATCAGAAAAGTTATTGGTGGCCGTTCTAAGTGTACTCAAGTCAAATAATAGACATCCATCATTCTGGTTCTCCTCATCTCCAACATGTGGTTGTCCTGACATATGTTTTACATAAAACCATGAATTGGATTTGAGCTTTTAGCAAAAAACAAAGCACACATATTCTTCTTTGATATCTAAAAAAAATTATTTTGCAGAATACTTACTTATAAATAATGTTATAGATTTTCTCCTCTTTAAACAAATGAAAATGGCAGCGAAGATTATCAGCGTACCAACCATAGAGACAACAGGAAGAACAATCATCACCGCATGGTTCCTTTTTCCTTGAGCCAAAATGATAATGTTTTTATGATCAACAAAATGATAATGTTTTAGAAATACAAATACCTCTATCTCATAGAAAAGAATCTTATAACTTATCAAATTACTGCTCAACTTCCACTGCTAAACTACCATTGATGGTCAATATGTCAAGGTGATCCAGCCATGCGCATTAATTGAAAAGTCACTAAAAAAATGGTGCACCCATATAAAAATGTCATGTGAATAATTGTTATTGAAATATGAAAGATTGCTTCTGGTGATAGTGCAATAAAAGGAAAACAAATAGAATACTATCCAAATTCTGTAGAATATGAAGTTATTATTCAAACTTTCATGTAGCTTGTGTTTATCTGAGTGTTCTGAACCATACATGTAATTCAATTCTAGCTAAACAAAATTATGTATGTGAAGTAACAAAGCATGGAATGATATAAAGTAAATGAAGAATGTGCAGGGTAAAAATTTGTTTGTCAATTGGCAACAACTATCAAAGTTGAATCCCTTTTCTCTTCTTGCATTCATTCCTTGAATTAAAATTTTCATTCTAAATACTCTACAAAATCCCTTTTCTCCTTCATACCATCCAAAACAGGGTAGCTTTCTCCACCTCACCCTCATAATTTTACTAACTTACATATTCCATTGAGCCTATGCATGACTAATCAAACATGTTTCCTATTTCAAATACTACTATACCTTTAGGACTCATTTGGATCACAGGAAGTGAAGGGGGGGGGGGGAGTGTGGTCAATGAGAAGTGGAAAAAATCTCTCATATTTGGTTGGAGTTTTCAAAGGAGAGTGATTAGAAAAAGATGTCACTATGAGAATACAATTCCCATATTTCATGAGAAAGAAAAACCAATGTAGGATATGAGTTTTTGGAATTCCTATGGGATGTGAATTAGAGGCTCTATTTTCTTTTCAAATATATCTTTTTAAGCTATCAAAAGATCTATGACTGAAATGAGCATTCTCTCCATCACAACATTTTAAACCCTCCACCACGATCTATGACCAAAAATATCCTTAACCATCATAATTTTTTATTTGCAAACAGTGATAATGTATAGAATAGGTAAGATCTTTTCTTATATTAAGGATATAATAGGTATTTTATATGATTTTTCTATGAAAATAGATGCTTAACCAAATATAAACTACTCAGAAATAAGCCACTTTCCCATGGTCAACCAATATACAAAAATCACTTTTCTAGACATCATATTTTCAGGAATCAGCTTCCCAACCAGGGAAGAAAAATTCTTCCTATGAACTGAATGAGTCCTTAATCAAGAGAGAATTACTTATAGCTATGCAAAAGTTTATTTCAATAATTTTTTGCCCGTCTTGAGTCTCAAGACATGTGACAAATGGATTAAAGGTGAAGATTATGAACAGCATCTTGCTGTGTAGATGAAATCAACAACCCTTCACCCATAAGTGCAACTAGCATTCTAAATGTTATCAAAAAGCATTTGCAAGTAATATGGGACCAATGTAGTATGCTCTGATGCAACATTCGCAAAAGAAAATGAGTGGTACTGATCAGCAAATCTTGCCTTATTAGTCCTAACATTCAACTGGTCATCGCAATTGCTTTAAAACATGTCTTGGATGAATAAATTTTGAGGGTTTTGTGATCCGATTAGGGAAAAAGAAGATTTTCTTCAACCTATTCAACTCGGACCTCTCAAAGAAAAAGATAAAAGAGAATTTTCGAAAGTAGGGCTCAAATCCCTTTTTTCTCTTTTTATTTTTTTCATTAATTAAAAACAAGGCACATAGCATCTATTTGTAATAACAAGATCTGTTCTTATACAAATTAAGCCAGATTCCACTTCTAGTTCTAATTAGGCTCATTTACCTAAAATAGACATGTCTAGTAGAAATATTCTAGAAAAGCCAAAACTCTTCAAAAGGTGGATCTCAACTTCTATATCAATTCTGTCTCGTATTGCTCCATCGGATTCTTCTCGAATTGGAAGCTATGCTTGATCAAAGTTTTATCCAAAGAAAAATTTTTAGGTTGACTAGCCTGTTTTAGGATCCAGATGAAGAAATTTCATCCTGATCGCTTGAAGCACTACCCACTTAAAGGGGAGCATTACATCGTAGATCTCAAAAAATGCTCAATTTCAGAAAAAAAGATCATCAAAATTGGACCTCGTATGACCAAGTTATGACCTCTAGAAGTTTGGTTTGCAAATTTACTTCATGATATGATGGATTTTGCTCCTGGACCCTATCCATCCCTATCCGTAGTGGCTAAAATGGTCCACATCGAGTTCTGAGATCCTCCTAGATCATTTTGTTATGTGAAATCAAAGGGTCAACCAGATGATGTCTAACTCTAAATTCTCTAACGTATTGCCACCACAATAGGTGGTGGAACCAGGGCAGCATTCTACTATCATTTTGATCAACACTTGTCTCTTGCAATTCAGTAGATACATTAGCAGCTGAATCCCTATAATCTTAGTGCATCTAAGGGGAGACAGCTAGCTTCATTTGATGGAATTATAGCAGCAAGTTATCTAGGAGTGCAAATAGGTCAGATCGAATCGGATCATGAGTGACCCCAATTCGATCTTGTTCTTTGATCGAGTCCTAATATTGGATCCGAACCCAACCCAATAGAAGATCGGATTGGATCGAATCAGGTTCATGATCAAAAATTTTATCCCATTGGATCATTTAGGTTAGATCTGGTCCATGTATAATCCGGCCCTAACCTCAGAAATTCAAATCTGGTTCGGGTCCAATTCATATGATAGGCCAACATATAAGAAGTTATAACAAAAGAAAACAAATATTTCTTTGCCTTGGCTATTAATTTATAAACAATCCACAATTTTTGACCATTAGAGCTCAATCATTATTTAAGAAAATTTTAGCATAAAATTCCACAAATGAATGAATGCCATCAAATATTATAATGACTTTGATACATTCCTATTAAGAACTAACTAAAATATAGCTATAATTTAGAGAGAAAAAATGAATACAAAAACTAACATGAAGATCATATTTAGTTTTCTGCAATATCTCTATTTTTTCTTGACAATTGAAATATTCTTTTCACTTTTGATATAGTGCTTGTTCTGTAATCCAAGTAAACAAATCATAACAAATAAATAGATTGATGGCCTTAGCCTTGATAACATATACAAGAGAAACATAATATATACTATTAGTTGGCAAAGACCAACAATCTAAGTATAAATATAATTTCTCAGAATTCATAGTTAAATTGAACAAAACTGTATAACAAATAACAATGCTATAAGAGCATTTGGAATTCTAACTCCACTCTATTTGCTCTATGGTTTACATGTTGGATCCAATACTGAATTCGGATCGGATGGGATCAGGTCCGAATTCAGTAAATCCAGACTCAACTTATCCAATTTAGAACCCAACCTGACCCTACGGTCCTTTAAAATGGATCAGATCGGATCTAAGTGGGTCGGGTCAACCCGACCCATTTGCAACCTTAAAGTTACCTTGGAAGCGTAGTATAAGCTCTCCTATCAAAAGAAAATAAATGGTTACGAAATCTCTTACTTACCCCCTTCCTTTGCTGGTGGAGTGCTAGCTTCCGATGGAGGAGGTGGCGGCGCCGCCCCAACAGACTCATTGTAGAAAGGGTAGATCTCATACCTCGTGAAGCAATTGTATGCAAAGACCAACGCTCCTTGCTTCCCCAAAATAGCTGTTGGTCTATCTCCGGCGGACACCTTCAGGCACCGATGACATTCGTCCCCAGACTGATCTCTTGTGCACTGCACTAGCCCATACAGCGTCGTCGTGGTCATGAATTCGGCCTCCCCAGTTGCGAACATCCGCGCCGACTGATACGCCGCCCGCTCCGTCAAGTTGTTCAATAGCTCGCTCACCAACTTCTCGAACCGCGTCGGTTCTGGCATGTTCCTGGGATTGCTGACGATGTGTCTGAATGAGTCGTCATCGGATGAGGAGGAGGAGAAGCTGCGGTTGGAGTAGCGGAAAAAGCAGCTCGCGGGCCAAATGGCCGCGGACTTCCCCGAGGGGCAGAGCTTGGTGATGTCGTGGTCGGCGGTGGAGAGGCAAGATTGGCACTCGTACTGGGAGACGTCAACGCGGCAGAGGGCGAGGCCGAAGACCTGGTCGGGGGGCTGGCCCTTGGACCGGGTGGCGAAGCCGGTGGAACGGGTGGCGGAGGAGAGGGAGGGGAGGAGGAGGTTGAGGTTGGAATGGTAGGTGCTGTTGGTGGTGTAGTTGGAGTCGGTGTCGCACACGTAGAAGGGGGTCTTCTGGCTGGCCCCATAGGGGGTGTAGATGGTAGTGAAAAGGGCGGAGAGCAAGAGGATTTGGGGGAGTTTGGTGAGGAGATTGGAAGGCATTGGTGCTATGGCGTTGTCGGGAGGAGTCGAGAAGAAGAGTAAAAGGTGGATGTTGTAGGGTGTGGAGTATTTCGTCGGAGTCCGGATTCCTGCCAATAGAAGGTTGGAGTACTTAAAAAGCTTTGCCGGAAGCGATGGAATGAGCCGCTTGCAGCTTGAAATTTCTATTTTTCAAAATCTCCTGCAGGCGGAGAAAGTATTGCATGATCAGGTCCAGTGAACCAATCCAAATCCACAAAACGGGCACCCGATCTTGAATTGTTTCAATACAAAGGGGCAATGCGACCGGATCCATCTAAATACCTGCAGGCGAGATAAAAGCGGGACGGCTGATGGAGGAGACCGCCTAGTGCTGTTTTACGGCACGTGATAACCAGGAAACTTGGCTTGCTTGCTTTTTTTTTGCTTAGTCAATGATTATGGATCTGCAAAATAGATTAAAAAATTAATTTTGAAATAGAAATAAAGAATGGGAAAGGGATAATGATCGGGATATCCATTTCGAACTAGTCCGCCCAAGATTGAGGCGCCGAAAGGGTCAACTTCCTCCAAAATCAAATCCAAGGGCCATCTCCCTGTCGTAGTATTTTGGCGTAATCCTAGATCCCACCTAATCACTAGACATATTCCTAGGCTAGTTGAAGAATGGATCGCGGAGAGGTCAAGAGATTAGCAATATGATTATTATTTATCAGGTTACTTAATAAATTTGGTTAGCCAGGAAAAGCTGCATATTTAAGAATAAAAATTAATTAGAGCTCTTAGGTTGCTTTTGTGAAAACCCAACGGCAAGCTTTAGAGTTCATCCAATCAAATGCGTTACAATGGTTCTTGATGACTCGAAAAAATTGGGGCTCCTTCCTCGCACCATCTAATGTGATCCACATCACTTAGGAGCAAACATCCCCTTCCTCAAAATCAATTTTGATGGCACTATGTTGGATGGTGGAGCCAATGATAAGATTGGTATTGTTGTTCTTAATTCTTGCTCACTTTTTGCGGCAACAAGAGGACATCGTCTCCATGAGGCATGGGAAGATCTAATTTATGCTACCACTATCGAGAAAATATTCTACATTCCGTACATAACAGTTGTTTGAGTCAATTTCTTTTGAAGCGGTTGGAAAAATGAGTTCAATCAAAGCTACATCCAGTTACTAATTAGCTTATAATAATCATTAGTTACTTAGCTATTTCTAATGTTGCTGCAAGACTTCGATCCGAGATGAACGCGGTTGAGGTTGGACTCCTTCCGGCCCGAGAACTCGGCTTCTGCCTGAGGAATGGAGTGCCTAGGGGAGATTTGCAAGACAAATCCACTCTCATCAAGGGCTTTCTAACAGAGGATCTTTTAATGCTTCAGTTAGTCGAAGTTTAAAAATTATAGAGAAAAGAGAGAGGGAGAGCAAGAGCTAGCGTAGGATGCTCTTTGGAGCTAGATTTATCTGAATATCTTCTTGTTATCTCTTTATATAGAGATGCTACTGTAGGTTCCTCGTCAGAATCTGGTAGGCTATTAGACCCCAATCCCCAAGGTTGCTAAGCCTCAATTTGATAGGCCGTTAGGATAAGATATTTGCTCATTAACCTGCAAATCAAGATTATTAGTCATGGGGCCAGTTGTAGGTCATGCCCATGTTTTAAAAGTTATTAGAAGATTCCGAAAATCGCTCACATGTTTGAATAGGTAGTCGCTTGAGGTCAGTACAAATATGAGATTCTGCCTCGGATGCATCAGCACCTATGCCAGTCACTAGGCCTCATTTCCTATCATCGATAGGATCCTGACCTTGGGGTTGGTAAATGCCTTTTTTTCAGAGGTTGGACAAAGATTGATGATGCAATGTCACTTTGGCCTTTGAGGCAATCTTGTTGAGTCATCATTGAGTGCTCAATTAAAATCTAAGAAGGAAAAGTCAGGTCGGATGGTAGATAACTTCCACAACACTTGTTTCTCACTTCCAAATCCAAAGTGATTAACGTTTCTCCATTTCGAATGAAGAAGGTATTTATTTTTGAGGTTGGTCTTCAGTTGTCAATTCGACCTTCTCCTCAGAATATTTATTCCATAATATCTAGCAGAAGAAATTTCAAGGTATCATAAATGTGCTGCTTCATAAATCTCACCGTATTTATGAGGATGGATGGCTCGAGGTATAGCACCAGAATGATTTGAAAAGAGAGACTCGAAAATCTCCTCTAGGCTTGTCAGGGTTTCCCACATGTTGGATGTCGGTAGGGCCCACACTACATCCCGTGGATCAACCTACGTGGCTCAATCTGAAAGCGGTGCCATAAAGAGTCATATAATGAGGTAGCCTTGATACATGCCACATGTCAAAATCTGATGGTAAGGGGCCTAAATCCTAGCCATTGATGAGTGGTATAAATAGACCTTTCCTTTGTCGCTTTTCTTCTATTTTGCTTTGCCAAATTTCTATTTTTCTACCAATTATTCTCCTACCATTCCAATCGTCAGAGGGAGAGTTTTCGATTGCTATCTTCTCTGATGTCGATGACCTTCAAATTCCATTCTTCGATGGGTCTTTCCTTCTCATTTCATTTTTCTTATTTTTCTGTCAATTTTTGGTTAGGTTTTTTCTCTTTTTCTTAGTTCGATCTCATTTCTCCAATTTTGCCAATAGCTTTTTCTCTTTTCATATCTTCAAACATTGGTGAGGTTAGGGGCCAAAACCCTCATGGTGGTTAAGATTCTCCATTGCCACCTCTTCAGATTGGGTCTGAGGACATTCCTCAGACCACCGTAGATGCCAACTCTTTGGCTAAGTGCCAGGCCTTTAAACATGGAAGCACACATAGCCCTGTGCATGGGTTTGAAGATTTCTAGAATCCAAGTAATGAAGAATCAAGCATTATTGAGGATGATCTCAAAAAGTTTCATTCTTAGTTTTCCATCTTTTCAGCCTTCTGACTACAAGTTTCTAGTCAGGATGGTCATGTAATCGATATCCCGAGACGTCGAATCATCCTGTACAAGGATTACCTCCAGGCCAATCCCCATCTATTTGTCCATCCTTTTATCCATAACATTCTTGACTTCTACAGAATTCTTCTGACCCAAATCATTTCAAACTTGACTCAAGTGGTCATCATTTTTACTATCCTTGGTAGCTGCCTCCATATCACCCTGAGGTGCTCTCTCTTCAGAGCATTGTTCACTTTAAAAAAATACCCCCATGAGAAAGAGTGGTGGTACTTCTCCCCTTGAATAGAGTGTAAGTTCATTATCAAGCTGCCTGCTTTGGTTTGCAGCTAGAAAAATCATTTCTTCTTCATATCCTCAAATTTTATTTTAGGGATTCAATCCAATCTAGGGTGATCCTCATCTATCCCCAAACAAGGAGAAATCCATCCTTTCATAAATGAGGAAGATTATTAGTCTACTTAATGTTGAGGTACCTGAGCTAAAGGAGTTGTTGATCGAGCAAAATCTCTATAATGCGGACATTAGTCCGATGTTGCCTCGAGGTATAATCAATATTTTTTCTGACTTAGAAAGTTTTTCTTATCATTCATTAGGATACATATTAACTATTTTCTTCAGTGTTGCAACGATGAGGCCTAACTTAGAGTCCATCAAGTTAGCTTTGAAAAGAAAGTTGGGCTCTTCAAGTAGGGAATCCTCATCAAAGAAGCCAAAGTCCAAACCAAGGACTCCCGCCCCTGCTCCAGCCTTAATGCCATCGATGGGGACGTTAAGCACCGACCTGGTGGAGATTGAGGATGAGCCTATAGTAGCTATGCTATTGCAATCTACCCCACTAATGACTTTAGAGTCAGCTCAGGCTCCATTGCCGTCAGCTGGTTGGACACCATCCCCACCTTGTCCAACCTCGCTATCACTGTCTCCTGTGATACTGAGCAGGTCAGTGAGGTCCGAAGTAGGCCCCTCTTCATCCAGGAGCAAAGAGGGGTTCATTATTGTAATGAAGAGAGTGCAGAAGGATGACTTTGCACTTTAAAACTATTAGCTTATTCAGGAGTTGGTGAAGATGACTCTACTACTAGCCAACTAGTCGTAGAGGAAGGCCCATCCCTTGGACAAGGTCGTTAATGCTTCCTATGCCAGCCTCCTCGGGATAAGTTTTCTGCTATTTGTACTTGTCTTCAACCTTCATCTATGTTTGCTAAATTTGCCTTTTCGGTGTAGTTGGCATGCAATGTCATTGTCCTTAGTGAGGGCTTGGTCGATTTTAATCGAGAAAAGCTTTCATTAGAGGAGAAACTTAAGACGTCTGAGGCCCAGTCAAAGGCTACCAAGAGGTGAGATAGGCCATTGAGAAGGTGGACGAGCTATTGAAGAGGCAAAGAAGGTGGTTGAAGAAGAAGCCTCTTAAGCCAAATCCGAGCTCTTAGCAGCTCGAGAGAAAGTCGGAGCCCTAGAGGGCCTCATGGCCATTGAACATGGAGCCACTGTGGTGCTCCATCAAAAGGTAGTTAAGCTTGAGGAGGCCCTAGAGCTCGATAAGGTAGTGGTCAAGGCTACCAAGGATAGGGTGCAGCTCATCAAGGTCCAAGCCTAGGAGGAGAAGGTGAAGGCCATTACTGAAGCCAAACTCAAGGGCATCAAAGAGTTCAAAGCTTTAGAGGAGTTCGAGAATGAGGTCACCAAAGGCTCCTTGATGGTCTATGAGTAAGGCTTCAAAGCCTAAAAGAAGTGCATGACCCGGATGCTTCCTAAATTGGATTTAAGAAGCCTTTGTCCTTAAAGATAGCTATTGAAAGAATAATGCCCTACAAGCCAATCACATAAGTAATGCAATGGGATATTTTTTATATTTTATCTTTCAAACTAATATATTTAACATTAATTATTAATAAAATTAGATATTTTATTTTATTATATACTGCATCTTAATATTTGTTTAAGATTATAATAAATCTCATAGATTAGGATAATAATTTAGGACCATAATGAGATCATGTCAATGAGATCTAAATTTTTGATAGTCTTAATCTAAAATATTTTTAGTCATATGATTATTGAGTCAGAGATCAATGATACTGGTAAGATTGGTACATCTTATATATGCTCGATGAAGAGGATGGTTGATCTCACAATCACTTGTGTGGTGATACTAATACGAGAATGTGGATGCTAATTAGAGAATGAGTTCATTGAATTGACTAAATAAAAGAATATCTGATGGAGCCTTATATGCATGTCAGCTAATTATTCTCTAGTAGGAATAGTGTAAGTGATCCTTAGATCTGAGATCACTATAATACCTTGTATATACGAATCTATGTTTTAGTTCATTCCTTAGCTTAGTTCTCTGAGCCTTGTGTAAGATGTTTTGGATACGATGAAGTATATATGGAGATTGTAAGTAGTCAATAAGGAATTAGTCACTCCTTATAAGGAGAGAAAATATCCTATATGATCTCAAGGGTTGATGATTCAAGAAGTTTTTGACCAAAGCAAGATAATAATTAGAAAGAGTTTCTAATGTATCATCAACTGAATCATTACCTTCTAATCGAAATACATATAGATAAGTATTTGAACTTGACATGATTCTATGCTCATAATTCATCTAAGATGTTGTTTGATTGAAAGATTGAATTATATGGTAACTTACCGTTGAAGGATATTTTTGATATTTTCATCAAATTTTATGTCTTTTGAGTAGTCATGACATATTACTAAATATCAATCTTAACTTGTAGACTCGTAAGATTAAAAGAATTTAATTTAAAAATTAATTAAAAATATTCTGATTAATTGATGCATTTGAACTGACCTAATCTAATCGGATTGGTTTAGATCATCAATTTGAGTCTACTGCTAGCTAGAAATGAAACTCAATAAGTCATACACTTTGATATTTGATTATGATCTGATCTAATTAAATTTATTATAAATTCTATGAGTTTAATTAACCTGCTAGCATATGAATTAATCAAGTTTCCAATCAGGTTTAGTCCAAAGGTGTTGGTGTTAACCCTAATCCTAATGCCTTGACTTAATCTAATTAGGTTCAAACCTTAAGATATATAGGTGGCTGAACCTTATCACATGGAAGAGTTCCATATGAAACCAATTCTCTATGCCCTAAAGCCACACCATAATAAATGGAGTGCCCCTTAGTTTTGTGCATCCAGAAGGAGGAGTCCTTCTGAAGCACTCCTCTTAATTTTCTCACCAAATCCCATGCCATCTCTTCTTTTCTCGTGCCATCAGATGGTGCTTTGGGAGTTGTGTAGAGAAGGAGTCCTACTTATGAAACTCTTCTTTGTCTATGCTAACATTTATCTCAAGTAGAAATCAAAGAGGTCCAACATGAGATATATGAAGCACCATGTGTAGCACCCCTTCCTTTCCTATTTAAAGGGGGCACTACCTATGGGATATGGCATACAAAAGAAGGATGGTTTGGCATGGGCTTTTGTGAGGAAAAGAAGAAAAAAAATCAAAAAGAAAGAAAAGAACAACAAGAGAGAAAAATAGAAAGAAAAGAGAGGAGAATTTAGAAAGTAGATTGTCTACTTTTCATTGTAATAGAAATATCCAATAGTTGGATATTTTACTCTGATTTGGATGTGTCTAATCTTTTGAGAAAAGATTTAGGTGTAGTCTAGTGGAGATTCAAAGGCAATCAGATGGTGGTGCAAATTTATCTTTGAGAAGAAAATCGATAGTAAACTTGTGAAGAAGACTGCAGTACTACATCGAGTTGGAAAGGACCTTGATCAATCCTGTGTTAATCACCATTGGAGGATATCTATTTTGGTGTCTTGTGGAGATCATCTTATCATAGGATCATCATCTTCAGAAAGGCATAATTTCTATCTTATTTTCATGCTTAATTTGTTTGATTGAAATCTACAAGATAGTCCTAAGATTTGTATTTCGGTTAGCATGTTTTAAGTGTTAAAACTTATTAAAAATTTTTGAAAATCATATTCTACTATACAACTAGAACCCAATAGTAGTATTAGAGCCATTCTTATTGTATTCAATTAAACAATATGCTATGGTAGTAATATAGATTAGATCTGATTCATATGATGCCATATTGTTTAATAGATTACTTGCATCGATCTTTAATTAAAATTATTTTGACCATGATTGTAGTTAGATTTTTTAAATTTTAGTTGCTAAATTTAGAATTTATCATAATCTAGAATTTTATGATTCATGATAGATTGATGCTTTAATCGATTTAATTAGGGTGCATTGGATTAAGGTCAGTTGTTGACTTGGTCAAGCCTACTTGGATTATGGTTTGAATCAATTATAATCTAAATTGGATTATGATTCAATATGTTAACTCAAGTCAAAATTTGACATGTTGATTAGATCAAGGGTTGAGTCCAAATCATAGTCCAATGAAATTGGCTCAAGAGTTGGACCAAAATTCTAAATACACCCTACATAATCCTAGGGATCATGATTTTGGCATCGATATATGAATGATATTACAATTTGAATAACATTTATTGCTTGATAATATTTTAATTGCTTAATTTTTTTGATATGCATATTCCATGTGATGTTAAAGTTAGGACGTGTCTGAGATCAAGAAGTCCCTCAATTAAAATTATATTAAGTTATAATAGTGAAGTGTTAAGAATACTATCCATGTCTTCTTTCATGCTAAGTCGATAGAGTATATCAAAATCTATAGTGAATTTATTGTGCTATCCATAAAGCTTGTTATAAAAATTGATATGATGTTGACTTAGAACATAATGATATTTATGGCATATTTGAGTAGTGTTGCTTTGTTGTACTATCCACAAGAAAACCAATGTTTAAGTATGACTATAGAGGAATGAAGGATCTAATTTAACTAGAATACTATAGTTTGTTATATTATCCACAAGACTATAAGTATTTTAGAGGTAAAAAAAAATATTAAAAATTATATGAGATATAATTGGTATAAGAGTTGTCTATCCTTAAACTCATGAATGCTTGTTGTACTATCCATAAAGTATTTGTGAGGAATAGAGATCCCAACCCTACTTAGAAACAAAATAAAATTTTTTATTTTCATACTTGAGGGCTATAAAATTTGTTAAATAAGTAGGAGATATAGTTAAATAAAAGATCTAATCTAATTGTGAATATCATCATGAGTTATCCGCTTATATTTTTATTCTTATAATTATAGATTAACTATAACATGGCATCCTCACTTTCACTACATAGCATTCTTGATGCCAACAAATTGATTGGATCCAATTATATAGACTGATTGAGGAAGCTAAGAATTATTCTCACTCAAGAGAAAGTTTCCTATATTCTAGATATACCTGCTCTCGAGTCGATCAGAGAAGATGCTATTGAGAAGGATAGGGCCATATACAAGATGTGGCATGATGACAGTGTGATTGTCAAATGTATCGTGTTAGCCTCTATAAGCAATGAGCTTCAGAAGCAACACAAAGGCATGGATGTTCATTCCATACTTCTTAACTTAAAGAAGTTATATGGAGAACAAAGCTATACTGCTAGATATGAGATATTTAAACAGTTATTTCATATCAAGATGAGTGAAGGCACATCCGTACAGATCCATGTCCTTAAGATGATTATTCTGATCACTCATTTAGGACAATTAGGTTTTGCTATGGATGGTGAGCTGAGTCAGAATTTGATCCTACAGTCACTCTCTAAATCCTTCTCATAGTTTATCATAAATTATCATATGAACAAACTAAACATAAGCCTATTTGAGCTACTCAATATGTTGAAGATAGCTGAAAGCCATTTCAAGGATAAAAAAACACATGTTCTTCTGGTAGATAAGATCTCTAAAAAGAAGATAGACAATAAAAGTTCAAACAAAAAGAAAAAGACAAATCCTAAAGCTAGCATCTCAAAGAAGAAGGCAAAGAGTATTTTCACCAAAGGTATTTATTTCCACTGAAGTAAAAAGAAGCAAGCATTGCTAAAAATTTGTACATGATACAAACAAATTTATTAGTAAGTACTTCAACTTTAAATTTTTGGATATTAGATACCGTCTGTAGTTCACACTTTTGCAAATCATTGCAGAATCTACAGAGAATAAAAAAGCTGAATAAAAGTAACTTCGTACTGCTTGACGCCAGTGGAGAGTCCATCAAGACCGAAGCCGTAGGAACCATGCTGTTGAAGTTACCTTCGAAAAAAATTTTGAAATTAAAAGATTATTATTACATGCCTAATTTAGTTAGAAATATTATTTCAGTATCTCTGTTACTTAAACATGATTTTGAAATTAGAGAAAAGGGCAAAGGTTGCTCTATTTATTATTCTAACAAATTTTATGGTAATACTTATATTGATAATGATCTTTTATTTCTGTTGCTTAATAATAATATTCTTTATGTTGATCAAATGAAGAAAAGAAATAGAGAATATGTGAATGTTATATATCTCTGGCACTACCGACTTAGTCATATTAATGAATCAAGAATTAACAAGTTATCCAAAAGAAAAAGTTCTTTGATCTTTATGATTTTGAATTATATGGAACTTGTAAATCTTATCTTATAGGTAAGATGACCAAGACTCCATTTATTGGATATAAAAAAAGAATGAGTAACTTATTAGGCCTAATACATACGAATGTTTGTGACCCAATGACAATTCAGGCCAGAGGTGAATACTCCTATTTCATCATATTTACTGATGATTTTTTAAGATTTGGATATATGTATTTAATGAAATACAAATTTAAAGTCTTTGATAAGTTTAAAAAGTATCAAATAATGATTGAAAAATAAACTAGTAAGAGTATTAAAGCTCTTCGATCTGATCGACAAGGAGAATACTTAATTAAAAGTTTCTTGATCATCTTAAAAATAATGGTATTTTCTCTGAATGGACTTCTCTTTACACTCCACAGTTAAATAGTATTGCAGAAAGGAAGAATCACACCTTATTAGATATGGTGCAGTTTATGATATGCTTCACTGATCTTTCGATCTCCTTCTGAAAATATACTCTTGAGATCGCAGCGTACATTTTGATCAAAATACCGACTAAATCTGTTACTAGCACTCCATATGAGATATGGAAAGGAAGAGGCCCAACCTTAAATATATGAAGATATGGGGCAATCCTCCTTATGTCAAGAACATTGAAGGACATAAGTTTTATGCTAGATCAAATAAATACAAGTTTGTAAGTTATCCTAAGGAGAGTATAAGATACTATTTCTACTAACCTACTCAACAAAAGATATTTGTTAGTAAGCATGCTGTCTTCTTAAAAAAAGAGTTTATCCAAAAGAGAGCAATGAAAGGATAGTTGAATTTGAGGAAGTTTAAGATCTACAATCTATCCAGAAGCAACATGTGGATAGTCCACAACTTGACCCTCAACTTGAAGTGTCCATTAATGAGGTACAACCACTACACATATCTCGTTTCAGAAGATCAGATAGAGTGCATAATGTACCACTCAAGTATTATTTTATCATTGAGAATAACAACATACCACACATCATTGAAACGATGATCCCATGATCTATTCAGAAGTAGCCATGAGTAATGACTCTGACAAATGGTTTGAAGCTATGAAATCTGGAATAGACTCCATATATGTCAACTAAGTTTGGACTTTGGTTGATGCGCCTGAGGGTGTGACCCAAATAGGCTGTAAATAGATCTTCAAAAAGAAGATTAGAGTAAATGGCCAAGTAGAGACCTATTAGATCAGGCTAGCGGTAAAAAATTTCAGACAAAAGCAAGATATTGACAATAAAGAAACTTTTTCATCTATAGCCATGCTCAAGTCTATTCGGATTATGCTTGCTATAGCTACATATCATGATTATGAGATCTGACAGATAGATGTCAAGATTACTTTTCTCCATAAAAATTTTGAGAAAAAAATTATATGACTCAGCCAGAAAGATTTGTCTCTAAAGGGAGGACAAATCAAGTATGTAAGCTGAAGAAATCTATTTATGGATTAAAACAGACATCGAGGAGTTGGAATATCCATTTTGATGAGACAGACAAATCATTTGACTTTATCAAAAATATATATGAACCATATATATATAAGAGATTAGTGGAAGTGCCATTATCATTTTAATTTTATATGTGGATAACATACTGCTCATTGAAAATGATATCCCTATGTTGCAATTTGTTGCCCAGCTATGCAACCCCAAGAGGGGGGGGGTGAATTGGGTTTCTAAAAATTTAAGCCCAACTGATTACTTATGAAGAACAAAACAAAGACTTTAAAATCAATATTAATTACCTAAAGCAGTATT